>NC_091252.1:86294924-86597954 GCF_042477335.2 Ovis canadensis
TGTGATCACTCATCTAGAGCCAGACATCTTGGAAAGTGAAGTCAGGTGGGCCTTGGAAAGCATCACTACGAACAAAGCTAGTGGAGGTGATGGAATTCCAGTTGAGCTATTTCAAATCCTGAAAGATGATGCTGTGAAAGTGCTGCACTCAATGTGACAGCAAATTTGGAAAACTCAGCAGTGGCCACAGGACTGGAAAAGGTCAGTTTTCATTCCAATCCCAAAGAAAGGCAATGCCAAAGAATGCTCAAACCACCGCACAATTGCACTCATCTCACATGCTAGTAAAGTAATGCTCAAAATTCTCCAAGCCAGGCTTCAGCAATACGTGAATCGTGAGCTTCCTGATATACAAGCTGGTTTCAGAAAAGGCAGAGGAACCAGGGATCAAATTGCCAACATCTGCTGGATCATGGAGAAAGTGAGAGAGTTCCAGAAAAAAACATCAATTTCTGCTTTATTGACTATGCCAAAGCCTTTGACTGTGTGGATCACAAGAAACTGGAAAATTCTGACAGAGATGGGAATATCAGACCACCTGACCTGCCTCTTGAGAAATCTCTAGACAGGTCAGGAAGCAACAGTTAGAACTGGACATGGAACAACAGACTGGTTCCAAATAGGAAAAGGAGTACATCAAGGCTATATATTGTTACCCTGCTTATTTAACTTATATGCAGAGTACATCATGAGAAACGCTGGGCTGGAAGAAGCACAAGCTGGAATCAAGATTGCCAGGAGAATTATCAATCACCTCAGATACGCAGATGACACCACCCTTATGGCAGAAAGTGAAGAGGAACTAAAAGGCCTCTTGATGAAAGTGAAAGAGGAGAGTGAAAAAGTTGGCTTAAAGCTCAACATTCAGAAAATGAAGATCATGGCATCCGGTCCCATCACTTCATGGGAAATAGATGGGAAACAGTGGAAACAGTGTCAGACTTTATTTTTGGGGGGCTCCAAAATCACTGCCGATGGTGACTGCAGCCATGAAATTAAAAGACGCTTACTCGTTGAAAGAAAAGTTATGAGCAACCTAGATAGCATATTCAAAAGCAAAGATATTACTTTGTCGACTAAGGCCCGTCTAGTCAAGGCTATGGCTTTTCCAGTAGTCATGTATGGATGTGAGAGTTGGACTGTGAAGAAGGCTGAGCACAGAATAATTGATGCTTTTGAACTGTGGTGTTGGAGAAGACTCTTGAGTGTCCCTGGAACTGCAAGGAGAGCCAACCAGTCCATTCTGAAGAAGATCAGCCCTGGGATTTCTTTGGAAGGAATGATGCTAAAGCTGAAACTCCAGTACTTGGGCCACCTCATGCGAAGAGTTGACTCATTGGAAAAGACTCTGATGCTGGGAGGGATTGGGGGCAGGAGGAGAAGTGATGACAGAGGATGAGATGGCTGGATGGCATCACGGACTCGATGGACGTGAGTCTGAGTAAACTCCGGGAGTTGGTGATGCACAGGGTGGCCTGGTGTGCTGCGATTCATGGGGTCGCAAACAGTCGGACACGACTGAGCGACTGAACTGAACTGAAGTCTTGGGAATAGCAAGGAGAGATAAGAAAGATAAGAGAGATAAGAAAGCCTTCCTTACTCATCATTGCAAAGAAATAGAGGAAAACAATAGAATGGGAAAGACTAGAGATCTCTTCAGGAAAATTAGAGATACCAAGGGAACATTTCATGCAAAGATAAGCTCAATAAGGGACAGAAATGCTATGGACCTACCAGAAGCAGAAGATGTTAAGAAGAGGTGGCAACAATACACAGAAGAACTATACAAAAAAGATCTTCATGACCCAAATAACCACAACAGCAGCAGCAGCATAATAAATGGGCTTTCTCAGTGGCTCAGATGGTAAAGAATCTGCCTGCCAACACAGGAGACACAGCAGACGCGGGTTCAATCCCTGAGTTGGAGAGGTCCCCTGGAGAAGGAAATAGCAACCCACTTTAGTATTCTTGCCTGGAGAATCCCATGGACAGTGGAGCCTGGCAGGCTACAGTCCACAGGGTCACAAAGAGTTGGACCCGACTGAGTGACTAACACTTTCACTTTAAACATAATAAATTATTAAGGGAAACAGTCATAAATAAACCTTCACCTTATTGAAAATAGACTGAGGTGATTTCTCCGGACACAGAAAGAATCACTGAGTTCTGTAATAGCAGATGGTATTTTTCTTGCAATATCATTTGCAAGAACGAGGTCACGAGGCTGAGTCTAATTATCCACAGATTAGAATCAGATGATAAATGTCCTGTTTGTGGAGATTTCTTCACGTACTTGAATATTTCAGTGTGGAAATACCGTCACTTAGCACTAGGAGAAAGTGGCGAAATAAATTGTTCCTGGTTTTTTTTTTTTTTAAGATGCTGTGTAGGATTTCATCAAATGTGATAAAGCCCATGAGATGATTCATCTACTGTGTCATCGTAACCGGAAAACACTGAGGCTTCTTGGGGTCTGATCTCCTGGATCTAAAGTGAAGAGCAGGAGAAAGGCAGACAGAGCATCTGCTGCGCTTCCTGGGAGCACCATCTCCTGCAGAAAAGAAACAGGTGTTGGTCCAGGGGGCTGAGGAACTCCTGTCACTTTCCTGCGGCGGCCTCTCCCAAGCCCCCCTCCAGCCCCGTGCTCACTGAGGGGCTCCTATGTCTTCCACCCCCACCCCCACCCCAGGCCCAGCAGCTTCTTGTCACCTCCTCCTCCTTCCTGCATCACAGTCACCCCAGGCCCTGACACCCTCTGCTCAGGCTCAGGACTGGAGCCAGTGAGGAATTAATCCCTTTACTCAGGTTCGGATCCTCCCCGAGGGGGGCCTAAAGGACCAGGGAACAGGTCCCTAGAGAAGGGCCCCCGCTTCCTGACAGCCGTGGGGGACTGCAGGCAAACCTCTTTCCTTCGTTCCCCTCTAGCCTCGGAGCCAGCAGCACACACAGTTCTCAGGACCAGGATCCCTGCCCCCATCTCTTCCTGGTCCGGCAGGCTGGGCGCCTCCACTCCAGCTCAGGCCCACCCATCCTGTCACCTCTGCTCGAGGGAGGGCCGCTCAGTGATGGGGCTCTGGGTCCCCAGAGGAGGCTGCTGATGTGCAGGCTGAGTCACAACTGCAGCTGCTCCAGGATCACAGGCCTGGCCTCAGGCCTTTCCCCAGTTTGTCCTGTGGGGCTCCTGCCTTGCCTGCTGGATGCAGGCCACTTCCTGTGAGAACAGGTCTTTGGAGTTGGGTCTGCAAAGGCCTTCCCGCCCCTTCCTCCTGGGATGAGAGCCCGGCCCCTCTCATCTTGGCCCCTGGGTGGGTCCCCTCCCCGTTGACACAGCACATGGAGCCCCCATACTGCTCTCAGCCCCCGTGAGTCCTGCCCTCGCCCTGAGTGCCTGCTGTTCTCACACCACCTACCCTGGGCCCTGCCAGCCAGCAGTCTGTGCTCAGTCAGGGGACTTGGCTAAACCCTTTTAACTTCCAACAGGCCCTCAGCTACCCCCCCACTTCCCACTGTCCTCTGACAGTGAGGACCTTTCAGAACTGAGGCCTGAGCTTGTCTGAGTTCTTGCTCTCAGGTTATATGAGGCCTTGTTCACCTGCTCATTTCCAGGATGAGGAGGTTCAGTGAGGGGCAGGGCTTGGCTGGGATTTCCCTCCCCGTCCTCACACCAGGCCCCGTGCCCCTGTCTTCCCTCTGAATTCTGCCCTCAGTACCTCTTCTTGTAATGGATACAGGCGATTATGATGCCCATTATGACAAAACTGGTGAGAACCCCGGTGGTGATCCAGCTGATATGGTTGCTGGCTGTGGCCGTGGGCTGCACTGTAGAAGGTCCCGTGGTCAGTGATGCTGCAAAGAGAGTAAGAGTGAAGCCCTTGTCCAGACTCCATACTCAGCAGATGCCTCCTAGCCCCCTGACTCAGTACCCCTACTGTGCAGACAGCTTGCACCCATCACATGGAGGCCCCTGTGATAGGTCCTCAGGCCAGATGGGGGGAACGGAGGAGCCCAGTCCTCACAGGGCTTTGACAGCTAATGGGGGAGCAAGGTTTCCAACATAGCCACTCAGTCCCGCTGTGACATCAGAAACGGTGACCTGAGGATGCAGTCCTCAGGAGTTACAGCAGAGGCGGTATTGACAGATTTCCAGAAGAAGGACTGGTGACATTTAGAAGATTCTGGAAAGAGGGTACAGTGAGAAATAAATCCCAGAAATCAAAAGATGTCTACAGGTTTGGGGTCAGCAAAAATCCATGTTCAGTCTTCCAAGGCCTGTGCTGTGAGGAGAGATGTCAGGAGTGGAAGAGGAAGGAGGGTGACAGAGCGTCCCCAGGCCATTGCTCTCCCAGGAACAACTCACCTCTGACGGATCACATTCTCAAACACACACACACACACACACACACACACACACACACACAGAGGGGTGGGTCTATGTCACCATGAGAGGACGACCACTTTCTCCTACTCTTGTCACTTACCCGAGGTCTTGAACATTTTCTCCCAGCGCACCAAGAAAGCCTGAAGCCAGGCCCGACAGTCTCCCATGGAGACCTTGAAGAAGTCTGTCACAGCCCTGTCATTCTCCCATTTCTCTCTCATCTGTCTCCCTCCAGGATGAACCACTGTCCAATGTCCATTCTCCGAATCAAAGAGGAGGCACAGTTGTCCATTGAAGCCAAACTCCCAGAATGCACTGGTGTGTCCATTGTCTTCACGCCAGCGTGTCATCCTGGCCTGCAGGGTCAGAGGGCCTGATCCCATGGAAGGAAAGAAAGAGCTCAGCCTCTGGGCTTGACAGATTCTTACCCACCTGGGTCCACCTCCCCTGGGCCCAGCTAATCTGGCCCTGGTCTCTCCTGCAACAGCTGCTCTTTCCACTGGACTACTAGGGAAGGACAATATCCAATTTTTTTTTTTTAACCCGAAAACAGTGGATGCAGCTAAGCATCCAGTCTACTCCTGCATTTGGATTTTCTAACTCACCCTTGTCTGTGTGTTTCTCCGGTGTACCGTCAGGCATCTGCCCCTGGAGCAAGTCTCCAGTGTCTCTGAGTGTGACAGTCTGTGCTTCCCAGGCATTCATACTTTTCACTTCCTCTCCCAATGGACTCATGTACTTGATCTTAGCTGTACCACAGTCATAGGAGAGAAAGACCTTTTGATCAACTTCTCCTTGAACTTCACACCATGGCTGATCATATCTGGGCTGAGGATCAATGGTGAAATTATAGGAAAGAGAATGAGGGTCTGTGAAGGCAAAACACAGTGAGGGTGAGGTTGGGGAAAAAAAGACCGTGAAGCCCCTTCCCCCAGTTATGTGAGAGCAGATTAAAGTGCAGGGCGGGCTGACAGAGCAATGACATCCCACAACACACACCATACAGCCAGTGCCCCTCCTCTCCTTGTGGAGAAGGAGGAGTCCCCTGCCTGGCAAAGATCACACATCCTGGCTGTGTCCCCTTGTCCACCAGGTCCATTCCCAGCATCATAACCTTTGCAGAGACGTGTCAGGCTGCTCTTCAGGAAAAGTCTAGATGACAGACGACTGTCAGAATCTAACCCCGTGTTCTGTGAGAGATGGGCAGCCTGTGGGAATGCTCCTGAGGAAGCAGGATCACAGGGAGAAGGGCAAAGAGGTGACGGGTGAGCACAGAACCCCAAGTTGGAGAAGGAAGAGTTAATAATTACGGGTCACAGGACTTAGCAAGGCTGGGGAGACACTGCTGATCTCCCACTAGGATGGGTCTCAGGAGCCTGGAGAAAGGCCTGGCCCACATGGCATGAAAGAGAAAGTCCAGAACTTCCGAGGCAGGTGGTAGAGGAGGGGATCCAAGGCTCGCAGATGTGAATCTGCCAGGCCAGACACGGTATGAAAGGGCAGGAAAGTGTCCAGGCCACCAGGCGCCATGGGAAAGCCTGATGGAGTCTATGGAGCCCGAGAGGAAAGTGTGGATGAGAAGCATCTCCAACAGCTCAAGGCTGACTTTTGTGGAAATCAAGGATAGTGGTAGGAGACCGTGTTCCCATCAGCTCCTGGCAGGAACAGGATGGAAAATGGGGAAAAATCAGATTCCAGGTGGATTGTTGTATGTCAGGAGCAAAGTTGGTACAATCGTCAAAGTGATTAGTGAAAGTCGCTAGTTGTGTCTGACTCTTGTAACCCCCATGGAGTCCATGGAATTCTCCAGGCCAGAATACTTCGGTGAGTAGCCTTTCCCTTCTCCAGAGGATCTTCCCAATTCAGGGATCGAACCCAGGTCTCCTGCATTGCAGGCGGATTCTTTACCAACTGAGCTATCAGGGAAGCTGAAAGTCATTAGAGAGGCCCAATGCCAGCCAGGCCCTGATTGCAGAGAGCACAATGCTGGCTCAGAGTGCAGGGTGATCCTAGAGACAGAGAGATGGTCAGTGAACCTGGATGCAAACTGCTTGATTGACAGAAAACAAGGAGAGACAAACACGAGACTGGCTGAAAGCAGCCATCCCTCCCAAACATCCCTACCAAAATTCCAGAACTGAGCTACTTCTCAGAAGGCATCACCAGAGAAAGAAGCCACGTCCCAGTGAGGAGGGCCCTTTCATCACCACAGCAAGTGCAGAAGTCCTTCCATTCTCTCCCGATGAGCCACATGGTTATTTACTGGGATAAGTAAGTCCAATACTTTAGCCTTACTGATGCGAAGAACTGACTCACTGGAAGAGACCCTGATGCTGGGAAAGATTGAAGGCCAGAGGAGAAGCGGACGACAGAGGATGAGTTGGCTGGATGGCATCACCGACACGATGCACATGAGTTTGAGTAAGCTCTGGGAGTTGGTGATGGACAGGGAAGCTTGGCAGGCTGCAGTCCATGGGGTTGCAAAGGGTCGGACACCACTGAGTGACTGAAGTGAGCTAGAACTACTCCCACATTCTTATGGGACCCAGTGTGTTACTAACATCACGCACAGGAACAGTAGCATGATCATGGCCCCGGTGCTGTGAAGAGATGCTCCGAGGACCAGGCAATTAATAGACACCTGTCTCAGGTCCTGCTAACAGTGGTTATCTCTGGGTCCACAGATCTACTCAGTGTCCATTGCACTTGTCCTGGACTTCTGACATGAATGGACAGTCTGTGTTGTTAGTAAACTACCGTGGGTGAGGGGACCATAGTCGTGAATTCCACATTCACTCTTCTGACCCTGACTCACTATCCCCTGATACTACGTGTAAACATCATCATCTCCTGGAGGAAATCATGGAAACGAGTACCAACCTACAGTCACTCTAGGCCTGCAGAGCTCTGGTCCCTATCTTATCTCCACTGAATTACCACTGAGGTCCTAGGTTTCCTCTAATGGTACATATGAAACATTTCAGGCTTCGCAGACCCTAGGTCTCTGCTGCAACTGCTGTTCTGGCACAAAAGCAGTCACAATTGATGAATGATGAGTGTGGCTGGACCTGCTTCTTGGGCAGGTGACCCAACAGAACCGGTGACGTCACAGCTATCTGTGTTTGGAAAGGTGCTACATGCTGTGTGAGGCATTTTACTTGGAGGCTCACAACACAGACTCCTAGTGTCCTGAAGAAAGGACACACCACTTGCAGTGAGAAAGCCCATACCATTCAGCGTGGCTCCTGGTATGGTCCTGGGGCCTGGCAGAGATGAGGCCTCTGGTCATGGAATGTCAGACTTGCCCATCATGATCTGGGTTCACCAACCTCTAACCATTAGTTCAGATAGGCCAGCCGTCATAGGATAGAAATGATTATGTGGCTTGGCATAACCAGGGCCACAGGGAACAAATAAGATGTACCAGCAGGGGACCTAGGCCTGACACCAGAGTTGATACAGGGCCACTGTCCCCTGCTCACACCTGTGGCTTCATGCAGTGTCCCCTATGGCTCCTTGAACCAAGGAAGCCAGTCTACAGCAGAGGGGGTGCATTAGCCCATAACAGCCAGATCCGCACTCCTATCACAGTCCCACCACCAGAAGCTACAAGGCAGGACAGGGTAAGTTTCTGGTTCGTAAACAGACAACTGAGGCAGCTCTTGGATGATTCTCTAAGGGATGGGTCACTCATTACTGGGGTCAGTAGCCAGGACAGTGGACAAGTCTGGTTCTCAGTTGATTTACACATTGTATTTGGCTTCTGGTGCCCCACAAACATGGAAGCTCCTTTTGCACCCAGATACAGATACCAAATTGCCTAAAGTGACCTCGAGATTTACCTTCTTCCAGAGAATAAGTCTGTCACTCCTACCTTAATCAATAACCATTATAGGCTGCTGCTGTCCCAATTCCTAGACACTATGAATGTGAGAGCAAAGGGTAGAAGTGGGGATGCCCAGCCTCACCCTCGAGCCCTGTGTCACACTCTGGGAAACCCTGTTCCCGTCCCTCCTAAGTTAGGTCCTGGGGGCCAGGTCGGGGGGTTTTGCTGGGTGAGTTATCAGACAGAGGGATAAGATGCCAGTTGAGAGAGGGCATGTCTAGACTCTCTTCAAGAGACAGGAAGCTGTTGGAGGCCCTGGGCTTCTTGGGACCATGGAAAAATGGGTAATAAATGGTCTTGTAACCAAAAGAGCTCTAGGGCGCCTTAGTGGGAAAGACCCCATCCCCCGTGGTCTCTGTCTGCCTCTTGTTTGTAGAGCAGTTTTAGTCAGCCAGGCCTCCTGTGAGTCTCAAAATGGTGGTTTAAGAGTTAAGGATTAGAACATGTGAAGATGGAGAAAGGAATACTCCTTAGGCTGGGAAACTGGTAACAATGTAGACTGTGACTAGCCTCATAGCAGTGTCGTGAAATTCCCAGTTCCCTGAAAGATAACAAAGAGCTGACACAAGCCTCAGGTTGTTTCTACAGGAAGCAGACCCCAAGCACATAAAAACTGCAAGCATGCAGACCCCCAGACTGGTTGAAACCATTAGCTTGGTGGTGCTCAAACATTTTGCCTTGTGCCAATCAACCTGACTATGCTCAAGACGCTGATGCACCCTGCAACAGCCACCTCTGCCCCTTTTCTAACCTGGAAACTTGGAGGCAGTCTGAGGACATTAGGTCACTATTTTCCCGGAGCTCCTGAGCAAACCAACTTGTCCTTTTCACCACTTGTTACCTTCATAGGTGGTAGGATCTGGGTCTTAACCAGCTTCAACTAGTAACAGTCTGAGCTGTCTGGGAGGAGCTTAAACTCCAGGGAGGCACTGATCAGTGGCTAGGCACTGAGCGCCTTCCTCATGATGCATATGTAATTTTTAAAAAAATTGAATTTTTTAATTTTTTCAAGTGTTTAAAAAAAAATCCATTTTATACTTAAGCCAGCCTTGAAGATAAGCACAAAATCTGTTTACTTTTTTTTTTCCTACACAACACAACTCAGGCACCCATTCTGTGCATAGGACTGTTCTGCTGCTACTGCTACTGCTGCTGCTAAGTCGCTTCAGTGGTGTCCGACTCTGTGTGACCCCATAGACAGCAGCCCACCAGGCTCCCCCGTCCCTGGGATTCTCCAGGCAAGAACACTGGAGTGGGTTGCCATTTCCTTGTCCAATGCATGAAAGTGAAAACTGAAAGTGAAGTCACTCAGTCGTGTCCGACTCTTCGTGATCCCATGGACTGCAGCCTACCAGCCTCCTCCATCCATGGGATTTTCCAAGCAAGAGTACTGGAGTGGGGTGCCATTGCCTTATCTGATAGGACTGTTCTAGGTGCAGTAAAAGGGATTATTTACTATTGACCTGACCCAAATCCACTTCTGGCACTGAGAAATGCTAGCATCTGCCAAATTTAAGATGTTTAAGTAAATTCCTCTCCTACTTTCACCAAAGTAAGAAGGCAGAACTCCTCTGTATTAAAAAAATTTAAAAAGGCACCTTTCCATGAAAGAGTAGTTCTGTTTCTATTGTATTTTTCTCTTTTTTTCCTTCTAGCTTTTAAGTTTTCTTCCTCCAACACTGCTTTTTCTTGTACAAGGCTAGAGCATTTTTTCATTTTTCTTTTCCTAAGACAAAGTATTTCATCTTATAGACAAATAATTCCCAAGACTAGTGATAAATATTAAAAAGAAAGAAAGAAAGAAAGAAAGAAAGAAAGAAAGAAAGAAAGAAAGAAAGAAAGAAAGAAAGAAAGAAAGAAAGAAAGAAAGAAAGAAACTTAAGGGTTTCCCTGGTGGCTCAGCAGGTAATGAATCCACCTGCAATGCAGGAGACCCCAGCTCAATTCCTGGGTCAGAAAGATCCCCTGGAAAAGGGAGAGGCTACCCACTCCAGTATTCTTGAGCTTCCCTGGTGCCTTAGATGGTCAAGAATCCACCTGCAATGTGGAAGACCTAGGTTCAATCCCTGGGTTGGGAAGATCCCCTAGAGAAGGGAAAGGCTACCCATTCCAGTATTCAACCGTGGAGAACTTCACGCACTGTATAGTCAATGGGGTTGCAAATAGTTGGACACAACTGAGCAGCTAAGCCCGGCACATTCAAGGGTGAATCAACTACATTACTTTGATGAAGTAAAAACTAAAAAGCACTTGGCACTAAGCTAGTCTAAGTATTTGTGTTGGAACAATTTTAAAAATTATTTATAACACTGTTTAAAAATTTCTTGGTCAAAACTTTTATACAAACATTTTCAGTTCAACCTAATGAAAGTGATATCTAGAAAATATTCCACATTACTAAGTCTGTCTTAGAAAGTTCAGATGCTATGGCATTCCTAAGGCACAGTGTTCTGGAAGACAATGTGCTTCTGTGGTGCTGGGTGATTATATGTGACTGGCTGGCTCCAAGTGGGCCTCAGCAGGCACCTTCCCCCTGATACTGGGGGACTGTGAGAGGACAGTCAGACACAGGCCCCCAGGGCTGCATGGAACCCTGTGAGACACTGGGCCAGCTGCTGGAACTGGGCTTCTCTTCTGAATCTGAGGCCCAGCACAAGGCATCACAGCAAATGGTTCACCAGGACAG
The DNA here is from genome assembly GCF_042477335.2 of Ovis canadensis. NCBI lineage: Eukaryota > Metazoa > Chordata > Mammalia > Artiodactyla > Bovidae > Ovis > Ovis canadensis. Next base: position 86,305,875 of record NC_091252.1, read on the forward strand.
TTGACAGGCTGGGGTATTTGATAATCTTCCTTCATATCTCTAAAGAGTCTACATCCATGTAGGGTATTTAACCCAGAGCTATGAACTCCTACACTATCACTCTGAAGGCCCACACATCACTAGCACTAGAGAACTAAAAAAAAATACTATATATATATATATATATATTGGTTGCATTGGGTCTTAGTTGTTCTTGGGATCTTCTTGCAGCATGAAGACTCTTAGTTGCAACATGCTGACTTCTTAGTTGTAGCATGTGGGATACAGTTCCCCGACCGAGGATCGAACCAGGCCCCTTCACTGGGAGTGTGGAAATTTAGCGACTGGATCACCAGGAAAGTCTGGAGACCTCATTGTTAACCAGACGTTTATGAGCCATCCATCGATCCTACTTTTTCATTGTACCCACACAGTGAGACTCCATGGGTACAAGATTCTGGAGAGGGCCTATCTGCACTCTTAACTTGAGGCTGTCATCAATGGCAGAGCTCCTAGCAGCCAAGTCTTTGTGGAGGACTTTTCTTCTGACCAGGTAATCTGGTGGACCTTGTGGACCTTGTGGACCAGGTCCTGTTGAGAAATTGCCTGCGGATTATTGGCCTCTACTAATTTGAGCTGCAGGCTCCCCTGGTGGCTCAGACAGTAAAGAATCTGATCCCTGGGTTGGAAAGATCACCTGGAGAAGAGAATAGCCACCCACTCCATTATTCTTGCCTGAAGAATTCCTCGGACAGAAGAGCCTGGTGGGCTACAGTCCCTGGGGTGGCAAGAGTTGGACAGGACTGACTGGCTAATACACACACAGACACACAATTTGCAATGCTGTGAAAACTATTTACGATTCTCCCAATTCATGTAAGGCAATATCACCAGGGGTTTTCTCTATCTTCTATACACACAAGGGAAATAGGAGGAAGATTTCTGTGATGAAGATCTCATAGCTTGCAATGTTCAGTGAGAATCATTGTCACCTGAATTTCAGAAGCTTAATCTCTGTTTTTACAATCGATCGCTGTTCTTTATTTGGATCTTTTTCATCTACATAAATCCCATGGAAAATACACCCTAAACTACCTTCTTGGAGTACATCCTCTCCGTGGATAGAGTTATCCTCTCCTTGGACATTTCGATATCCTTCACCTTCGCTCTGGCCCCCAAAAGAGTGGCACTTCTCAAAACACTCCTCTGCCCAGCCACAAGGCAGGATAACGGGACGGAAGTACCCCTGTTGGGTGTGTCTCCTCTCAGATACTGAGTCATCTGGGACATGGCTGAGGCGCCTTTGGGAACTCCTGGACACTGATGCTGTCTTCGAGTTCAATTCTTGTCATATTATGAATGTGCAAAACAGCTAATATTATTCCTACAGGAAATATAACTGCACGGCAAACCCCTGCACTGATATAAAACACACGGGTAGAAGTAGCTGGAGCTGCATGAACAGGATCATAAACAGTTCTGCTAGTGGCTTTGTCTAAGACCGAAGTTTTTTGTAGCACATTTCCTTCCTTTCAAATTTCTGAAGAAGGGAAGTTTTTGAAGAATTTACTGTCAAGTTGAGCTGCATTTCGTATCATACCCTCATCATCTACTTTGCAGAAAAGGAAAGCTAGAGCCAATATAGTGCGTGGAAGTCCCCCCACCCCGTGCCCCTCGCACGCCCCACCCCCACCAAGCAGAAATGCTGACCCGGGGCAGGTCCACGAAATTGTCTACTTGGAAACCTGCTTGTATTCAACTTGGACTCTGCAGGCCAAGTGAAAGGCAGGACATCTGTTTTGCTGGGTTAAAGGACAGACGTGGTGCCCAACAAAGCCACTTCTCTACTAAAAAAGTTCTGCATCTAGACCAATGGGCCCAGGCACCTGGTCCCTGCTCAGGAAGAGGCTCGCACTGGCCCCGGGGTCGCGGGTGAGGCCCGGGGGCTGGGGGTGGAGCCCGGGGCCAGGGGTGGAGCCAGGTGACCGGGGGTGGAGCCCTGGGGCAGGCGGGGGGAGCCCTGGGGCTGGGGGTGGAGCCGTGATGCAAAGCCTTGGGGCCGGGGGTGGAGTCAGCAGCTATCGCCCCGACAGGAGCACTCAAGAACGGTTAGGCCGGGAGTGCGCCGCCGCCGCCTCCTGGGCACTCATGTCCACTCTGCATTTATAACTTACGGCCGGGAAAGAGCGCTGGTCCTTCAAGGGCCGGGAGATGGAGGGACCAGAAGGGTCTCTGTTGCCTAGGTCGGGGCGGGAGGGTGTGCTTTTCGGGGAGGGTCTGGGTCTCTTCTCCACGGGATGGCCGACTGGTCCCAAACGGCCCGGCTCCAGGGCTCCCACTTCCCAGGGGCAGTCTGGACCCTTGGGGGGTTTCAATCCTATTTCCTGCCGCGTCCCGGCCCCCTCTTCTCCCAGCGTCACTTCCCAAATTCCCGGCATTACTACTTCATCCAGGTCACCCTTGTTCTGGCCCGGAGAGCCGGCAAGAAGCCGGGAGGACACTCCGAGGACTAAATGGGCCAGGGAGGGGAAAGAGGTGGGGGCGGCGGCGCCACCCTGTAAAAAGTTTCGCGAAACCCCAGGACACCGCCCCCATCTCCTTCCCGGTTCATAACCCATCCAACCTCCTCGCGTTCCACCGCCACGCCCCGCGCAGGGTCATGCCCGAACTCACCGCTGGACGTTCCGCTGAACAAGATCATCGAAATCAAAACGACACTGGTCTTGGAGCCACCCATCTCTCCCTTTGCCACCTGGATCCCAATTTTTTAGGAGTGCGAGGCTGCCAAGCCAGAACCCGCGATCCTCTCCCGCTAGCCCACAGCTGCACCGCCCCAGGTTTCCTAGCAGTAACCACTAGGAACCCCCGCGCCGCCGGGGCTGGGCGGGGCATACTAACTTCTTTCCCTTTCTATCCTGGCTTCCCTGTGTACTCCTCTGCCCACTTGCTTATGCGCTGCGCCAGCTTGCAATGGTGATAGGAGACCGCCTAGTTCTTGTTGCTGAAGCTGAAACGCCAATACTTTGGCCACCTGATGCGAAGAACTGACTCATTGGAAAAGACCCTGATGCTGGCAAGGATTGAAGTCGGTAGGAGAAGGGGATGACAGAGGATGAGATGGTTGGAAGGCATCACCGACTCGATGGACATGAGTTTGAGTAAAATCCGGGAGTTGGTGATGGGCTTGCAGTCCATGGGGTCGCAAAGAGTCAGACACGACTGAGCCACTGAACTTAAGGCTCTTGTTTCTCACCTTTTCCCTTATCAGTCTTGTCTCTTGTTCCTTATCAGATCAGGGGCACTCAAGCCAGTCATGTGAGTTGGGAGGAGACAAGGAACAAAAGAAAATTCTTGTTTGGGCCACTGGGTCGGGTCAGTCAGCGGACAAGCTTGTCCCTAAGTACCTGAATGGTCAGGGCATCAGTCGCAGTGAGGAAGTCCCACCAGAGTCGCAATCTGTTACAGAAAGGGGGACTCCTTGCAGGGTCTGAGAGTGAGCTTTTGTCTAACATTGGGAAATTATTGGATCCACGAGACACGCATGCTGACAAGGCAAGAGGCTTTTTTGGGAAGGGGCTACAGGGTGGAAAGCAGTAGAGTAAGGGAACCCAGGAGCACTGCTCTGCCACATGATTTGTAGTCTCAGGGTCTTTGGTGATGGAATTAGTTTCTGGGTCATCTATGGTCAATCTTTCTGACTCAGGGTCGTCCCTGGTGTCAGAAATGTGTTCTGGTGAGCTTTATTGATATTTCTGAGAGTTTATTTATATAGTACTTACTTTCCCTTAACCCAATTATATCCAGCTCAGTTACAAAATCATTTTCATTTAAAGACAGAACCAGTAATCTCCTTGTTTTACTGCTTCGGTTTAAAAAATGCTATTTTTTCCCCCTCCCTCTGGGGGACCACAGATGGATCAGATGGTTCCTGAGAACCCAGGCGAAAGACTTACATTTTGGAGAGGAGAAATGGAAGCTCCCTTTTTTGTTTGTTTTGTTTTTAAAGCCTTCCAAAATGATTGTGAACAGTGACTGAAGCCATGAAATTGAAATATGCTTGCTCCTTGGAAGAAAAGCTATGACAAACCTAGACAGCATACTAAAAAGCAGAGACATCACTTTCCCAACAAAGGTCCCTATAGTCAAAGCTATGATTTTTTCAGTAGTCATGTATCAACGTGAGAGTTGGACCATAAGAAGGCTGAGAACTGAAGGACTGATGTTTTTGAGCTGTGGTGTTGAGGAAGACTCTTGAAAGTCCCTTGGACAGCAAGGAAATCAAACCAGTCAATCTTAAAGGAAATCAGTCCTGAATATTCATTGGAAGGACTGATGCTGCATTTGAAGCTCCAGTACACTGGCCACCTGATGCGAAGAGATGATTCATTGGAAAAGACCTGGGAAAGATGCTGGGAAAGATTGAAGGCAGGAGGAGAAGGGGATGACAGGGGACAAGATGGTTGGATGGCATCACTGACTCAATCAACATGAGTGTGAGCAAGCTCCACGTGATGGTGAAGGACAAGGAAGCCTGGTTTGCTGCAGTCCACCGGGTTGCAAAGAGTCAGACATGCCTGAGTGACTGAACAACAAGTAACCCATGCCCACAATTGTAGCAGAGCTTTGTAGGAGCAATTGGGCAGAGAAAAGTACATAAAACAAAGATGTTTTTAAATTCACTGACTGAGAGAACCTACCAATGACAGAAAATTAACAAACAAGAAACAAAGAGAGGGTCTTACTGGGAAGCGGCCTCTGGGGCACTTTGTCCAGCCCAGTGCAACTCATCTCTCAACTGGGCCTTCTGCAAGGGGGCCAGTGGGAACCTCAAGCCTGAGGTGGGAACACAAAACAAACAAGTGGTGGTGAAAAAGGTGACCCAGCAGGGAGTCTCTTGGATGGAAAAGGACAGGAGTGGAGGTATGAGGACCAAGGGGGAGCAAAAGGGAGGAGGGACAGAAAAGGCTGAAAAACAGAAAGGGAGCCATTGCCTTTTCAACCCCTGCACTCTGCAGGTGTCTATTTATTCAGGAACCAACCTGCAGGCTTCCAGAAAGGGCCAGTGAGGGAGGGAGCACCCTGTCCACTGCCCACTGGGGTGATCAAGCCCAGAAACCAGCCCTTTGTACATCGGCTGTGGGCCTGCAGCCCAGAGGTGGGATTCTCACCCACGCATAAACTAGCATATAGAGAAATCTGCCAGTTCACTGAGTTCCCAACGGGACTTCTCTTGGCGGCAGGAAAATAGAAGTGAGAATATTGGTATGATCAGACATCCAGGCACTATCTAATAAGAGGTTTGAACCTCTATCATTCTCACAAATCTCCTATGAGGCAGAACCTGCTGGACCAAGACCTGCAGGGTATGAGGTGGGTCTCTCCCACCAGCTTGTCACCCATCAAAGTGAGCCATTGACAGCCAGAGGGAGCTTTGTCTCCTAAGTTGAGAGGAGTGATGCTGTCCTTGCCGAGGTCCACTCTCTCAGAAGGATAAGAAAGAGAGAGGAGAAGTGGAGAGATAATAGATGAGGGAAAGGGACAAAGGGTGAGGGGGAGTGTGATGCCTGAATGAGGGCCCTGAGGCCCCCAGGGGCCAGGAAGGCAGACCAACCAAACCTGGTGACTCTGAGCCAAGGTTCAGGCGGCCACTTGTCACCACGGGGAAGTTGCACCCTGAGGTCACAGAGATGCCCAGATGCTCTGGCAGAAAAGGGACAGTAGCCCTTCATGGTTGCCACAGAGTATGTTAACGATCAGGCTTCTTGGCTTCCTTAATCAATCAGTTCATTCAGTTCAGTTCATTCAGTCGCTCAGTCATGTCTGACTCTCTGCGACCCCATGGACTGCAGCATGCCAGGCCTCCCTGTCCATGTCCAACTCACAGTGTTTACTCAAACTCGTGCCCATTGAGTCAATGATGCCACAGGGGCAGGGGCTCTGGGTTCGGCAGACTTGGGTATGGCTTGGTGCTGCAGACATGGGTATGGCATAAGTCCTCCTCGTGGAGGTCGCCATTAATCCCACAAAGAGCTGCCAGAACGTACACAGGACTGGGCAAATAGACTCTTGGAGGGCACAAACAGAACCTTAATCAATAGAAGTGGATAAGAGGCCAGATAAGAAATCCAGGCGAGGCTTCCCTGGGACACGTGCTGCAGTGTGAGGGCGCGAGCATGCACAAGGGGTCTCCTTGCTCATTCCCTTAAGGGGAAGGGTGGGGGGGGGCAGGCTGGCCCCTTATATGGGATGAGTGTAGGGGCGGGCCAAGGGTTAGGACCTGAAGGATGGCTTAGGTGGCCTGCCCACCGTCATGGCAGTGCCCTGTGCAGGGATCATACCATGTACCCTGCTTTTCCAGTTGGGTTTTTTATCTTTTCATTCATAATTAACCCCAACTTGGCATGCATGCAGTTATTTTCAGTCCCTTATAATTTCTTTGTATTTTGTTACTGGAGGAGATCATTGTCCAGGTGCAAGCACTAGAGCAAAGGTCCACAGATCCCAGGTTTCAAGTCCTGGCAGATCTCACTGGTGCTGTTGGACATGTTTCTCATCCGCGCTTTCCTCTCGGGCTCCATGGAGTCCATCATGCTCTCCCATGGAGCTGGTGGACTGCACACGTTTCTACCCTTTCATACCGTGTCTGCCCTGGCAGATTCACTTCTCTGAGCCTTGGATCCCCTCCTCTCCCACCTGCTTCAGAAGTTGTGGACTTTCTGTTTCATGCCAGCTGGGCCAGGTCTTTCTCCAGGCTTCCAAGACCCATCCTAGTGTGAGATCAGCAGCATCTCCTTGGCCTTGCTAAGTCCTGTCCCCCTAATTGTGAACTCTCCCTTCCCCAGCTTTGGGTTCTGTTCTCATTCTCCCCCACTGTGATCCTGCTTCCTCAGGAGCAGCCCCCAAAGGCTCCTCATCTCTCCTCACGACACTCAGAGACATTCTCAAAGTCCTCTGTGTTTAGGCCTCTCCTTCTGAGCTGGCCTGGCCCACCTCTGGAAAAAATTGTGTCAGTTCATGCTAGGTGTGGAGCTTTTGAACACACTGGAGACAGGCATATCCAGGGCCATGTGATTTTTTCGCCTGATCAAGGCTTCCTCCTCTTCCTCAGCCAGTAACTAGGGTGTGTTTTGGGTAGGGGGCATAGACAGGGCTGTCCTGCTCTGTCAGCCAGCCCTGCAGCCCTACTCCGCTCTCACATAACTGGGGGAGGAGGCCTATGGGTCTTTTTCTCCCAACCTCACCCTCACTGTTTTGCCTTCACACATGCTCACTCTCTTTCCTATAATTTCACCATCAGTCCTCAGCCCAGACCTGGACAGCCATGGTGTGAGGTTCAAGTCCAGGTGGACGGAGAGGTTTTTCTCTCCTATGACTGTGGTCTTGCTAACATCACGTTCATGAGTCCCCTGGGAGAATTCTGGAGCTGAGGTCCCTATTGTTTTCTGAAAATTAGAGGGGAGCCTGGTTGATATATCCCCTAAAAATGTATTGGAGATGATCATTCTGAACAGGACTAACACTAACAACAACAATCAAAAGGGACAGTAATGGAAGGTTGTCTTGATTCCTGATGTCTATTTTTATCTTATGTTCTTTCTTCATTTCCATCCATGGACCAGAGCTCTTCAATTTGTACTATTTACGCAGTTGGGGAGACTCCCTTTAGTGATCATGTAGCTCTTACTGAGATAAAAGGTAAATATAAAATATATGTATAATATCTATGTTATAAATATAAATATATATATAAATGGTGGATCGGGGGGCTTCCCTGGTGGTCCAGTGGTAAAGACTCCATGCTTAGACTCTAGGGGTAGGAGTTTGATCCCTGGTTAAGGAACAAGATCCTAAATGCCTCATGGCACAGCCAGAAACTAAAAATGATGCATCTTAATTTCTATCTGGGGAAACTAAATTTTAAAGCTTAACCTTTAAATATTAAAACTAAAAAAATAATACAGTCCATTAAAGAAAATGCAGCAATATTCATTAAATTAGAAGTTCAAGGTGACATGGGGAAACAGTACAGATTCAAAGGCAGAAAAGATCATTAGTTACTGAACTACATGATGAAGTGTTTGAGGAAAATGTTGTATTGTCTTCAAGTTTGAAATGCATCAAGAAATAAGATACATTGATCTTATGAAGATACAAACCCTCCAGCACCATAATCTTGGACTTCCTCCCTACAGAACTGTAGAAAAGCCTGTGTTTGTTGTGTAAGCCATCCAGTCTGTGGTCCTCTGTATGGCAGGACCAGCTGACTAGTATAGGCTCCTGTGCTGTGCTGTGCCTAGTTGCTCAGTCCTGTCTGACTCTTTGTGACTCCACGTACTATAGCCCTCCAGGCTCCTCTGTCCACAGGAATTCTCCAGGCAAGAATACTGGAGTGAGTTGCTAGGCCCTCCTCCAAGGGATCTTCCCAATCCAGGAATCGAACCAGGGTCTCCTGCCTTGCAGGTGGATTCTTTACCAGCTGAGCTACTTGGGAGCCAAATATAGGCTCCTACACTCCTACAGTGACTGGGAGATGCCAGTACTATCTCCTTGAATACTTCAGATTCAAAGAGATGGCTCCCAAGTCCAGCGCTCTAGAGCCTGCAGGCCATAACTGCCAAACCCAATTCCGTGACTACTGAACCCCACGTGCCTAAGGCCAGTGCTCCACAGCAAGAAAAGCCACCTGAGTAAGAAGCCCAAGCACTGCAACTAGAGAGGAGCCCCTGCTAGCTGCAGCAGGAGAAAGCCTGCACGCAGAAACATAGACCCAGGGCAACCAAAAACAAAAATCTGTAAATAGATGCCACTCCAAAATTCTTCCCTGTGAAATCCCTTGGATATAGGAGCCTAGCTGGCTACAGTCCATGAGGTCTGAAAGAGCTGGACATGACTTAGGGACTAAACAGCACCAACAGCAGCAAAGGAAGTTATAGCTTATTTGATAATACCCAGTAGAAAAGCTCATGTCACATAGACTGGCAAATCATTATACTTCACTGATTCCTTTTCCACTAGGTGTATAGCTTGTCTTACTTTCTCATTCTTCCTTTCATCTGGGTGGGCTTGGTCATAGAGTGTGCTAGCACATTTAAGTAATAAATGGCCTTAATAAGTCACCTTAAGAGAAAAAAAGAAACAGATGGCTCCCAGAGCTTTGAGAAAACAGGCCTGAGTTGTAAAACTGGTAAGAGAAAAAGTGACAACAAGATTTTGAAATAAAATGTTCTAAGAAAAGGGAAGTTAGAGGCCTAGAGCCAGGAATGAGCTCAAGCTTCATCTCAAGTTTAGTCCAGCTAAAAGAAATATTAAGGTTACCCTGGTCACACTTCTCAAAAAAAGCCAGTGTAAACCACACAGCAACTCACCTAAGGAAGAAAAAGTCCTCAATAGTCAGGATAAAGGAGGTCAAACCAAAGTCTCCAGAATGTCAATAAGATACAGATTAGCAAGTGATCACAATGATGATGATAAAAATAAAAGGTGAGTTTGATTCTGATATTTGCACCGACAAAAAACATGTGTGTTGAAACTTCATTTCTGTGTTAGAATAGAGGGATATTCCTCTATTATAAAATAGTAATAATAATAGGAATATTTTAATATTCCTTTATCATAAGACAGGAATATCCTGTTCCCTGACAATATTTCAGCCCATAATTTTACCATCTATTGATGATCCTGGACTGATAACATATTCATTAACTCTAGAAACAAGCAGTTACTGAACATGTAGTCATTCAATAAATATTTATTGGACTCTTGCTGAGAAATGGGAACTTGGCAGGCATGGAGACAGCAGCTGCCCCTGTTGACCATCTCCTCACACAGTGTGGCCAGGATCTCTCTCCGTGTCAACCACACTCTTCATCTGAACCATGGAGCACAGTAATTGAGTTCACTGACTATTTCCTCAGTTATTCTCACAAGGATGGCATGTAACCAGAACCAGTTTTAGATGTCTGGATGAGAAGTTAATTCACTGCACACTGTGAAATTAACTCCATACAGCGGTTCTTCCAATTAACCAGATTGATGAAATCAGATGGAAGGGGGTTCAGTTATTCTGAGAACTCATTTTCTGGGTGTTGAGTATAGACCGTGGGAAAGTTTATGACCGGGGAGTCCCAGCCAGAATTCCCTCTTCTCCTCCTGCTTCTGTCACACCTGAGACAGGCTGGGACCTGGACTAAGGTCTCATCAAGCATCAAAATGCAAAGACACTATAAAGGGAGAAAAAGTGCTGCATGCAGGCACAGTTGGGACAATTATGAGCAACAAGATACAAAATAATCAAGCCCCAACTGCCACTACTGAAGTGTTGCGAGCAAAAGCAAGGTAGTGAGTATAAGCCGACACACAGCGCCACCAACGGGGTGGGCAGACCACCTAAGCTACGCCTTCTGCCTCACCCACGGATCCACCCCACCCTCAGCCCACATAAGGGACCAGCTTGTCCCCCTCAGGATCGAGCAAGGGAACTTGTTTCCCTTCCCTCAAACTGTAGCAAGAATTCTGATGAAACAGAGCGGGACCCTATGGTCCTTGCCCCGCCATGTCCTCAGCCTGCCTTTTGTCCGTGGAAAAGATTTAGCCACACACTAAGTTTAATCAGAGAACTGAGAAAATGAAAAAACTAAGGAAAATAGTCAACGGAGACCAAATAACAATAATGTAGTCATTAAGAGTAGTTAAGGACTGTGAGGTCCTTCTCAAGGGCTGTTGATAATATTCTGAGCTCTATCCTGTGAGCTGTCTTATAGATACATAAATTCCTACCAGTTGCTACATGATGACCAGACTATAGCCATGATACAAGCTGCCACAATTCCAAGAATTGTCCTCAAGGAGATGAGAACAAACCAGCCATGGAACCAAAGATTAACTGTACTTGAAACAATCAAGATGACTCTGGTCAGACCATCCATGACCAATCTGGAGATGACTGTCAGAGCTGACTGTGCTGTTTCTGCATGCAGCCCCCTCCCTCTGTCTATAAAAGTTCTTGCCCGCTGATTGTCAGTTGGAGGGAGTCAGCCTTTGGACAATGTCCATCCTTCCCACACCCCCCTCACCTCCATTTGTTGTTTAGTCGCTAAGTGTGTGACTCTTTGTGACCCCATGGACTGTAGCCTGCCAGACTCCTCTGTCCATGGGATTTTCCAGGCAAGAATACTGGGGTGGGTTGCTATTTCCTTCTGCAAGGAATCTTTCGGAGGCAGGGATTGAACCCACACCTCCTGCACTGACGGGTGGATTCTGGGCAGATTCTTTACCACTGATCCACCATGGAAATCCCCTACCCCCTTCCCCTCCACCATTGCTGGCATCCAAAATAAGGCAAACTTTCCTTTCCATCAACATGACCTCTTTAATGGCTTTCGAGTGGGAAGCAGCCAGACCCTAGTTTCAGGAACACCAATAAAACCAGCCTGAATTTCTCATCTGGCCTCTTATCAATTTCTATTGATTAAATAGCCAAGAGGAGTTACCCCACGTCCAAGGTAAGGAGTAATGGCTGTGCTTTGCTGGAGCAGCTGTGAAGAGATACCCCATGTCCAAGGTAAGAGAAACCCAAGTGAGATGGTAGGCACTAAGAGAAGGTGTCAGAGGGCAGACAGATGGAAACCACAATCACAGACAACTAGCCAATCTGATCACACAGACCACAGCCTCGTCTAACTCAGTGAAACCAAGCCATGCCGTGTTGGGCCACCCAAGATGGGCGGGTCACGGTGGAGAGGTCTGACAGAATATGATCCACTGGAGAAGGGAATGGCAAACCACTTCAGTATTCTTGCCTTGAGAACCCCATGAACAGTGTGAAAAAGCAAAAGGAAAGGACACTGAAAGATGAACTCCCCAGGTCCACAGGTGCCCAATATGCTACTGGAGATCAGTGGAGAAATAACTCCAGAAAGAATGAAGGGATGGAGCCAAAGAAAAACAACACCCAGTTGTGGACGGGTGATAGAAGCAAGGTTGGATGCTGTAAAGAGCAATATTGCATAGGAACCTGGAATGTTAGGTCCATGAATCAAGGCAAATTGGAAGTGGTCAAACAGGAGATGACAAGAGTGAATATCGACATTCTAGGAATCAGCAACTAAAATGGACTGGAACGGGTGAATTTAACTCAGGTGACCATTATATCTACTGCTATGGGCAGGAATCCCTCAGAAGAAATGAAGTAGCCATCATGGTCTACAAGAGTCCAAAATGCAGTACTTGGATGTAATATCAAAAATGACAGAATGATCTCTGTTCATTTCCAAGGCAAACATTCAATATCACAGTAAGGCAAGCCTATGCCCCAACCAGGAACGCTGAAGAAGCTGAAGGTGAACGGTTCTACGAAGACCTACAAGACCTGCTAGAACTAACACCTAAAGAAGATGTCCTTTTCATTATGGAGGACTGGAATTCAAAAGTAGGAAGTCAAGAAACACCTGGAGTAACAGGAAAATTTGGCCTTGGAGTACGGAATGAAGCAGGGCAAAGGCTAATAGAGTTTTCCCAAGAGAACACACTGGTCATAGCAAACACCCTCTTCCAATAACACAAGAGAAGACTCTATACATGGACATCACAGATGGTCAACACTGAAATCAGATTGATTATATTCTTTGCAGCCAAAGGTGGAAAAGCTCTATACAGTCAGCAAAAACAAGACCGGGAGCTGACTGTGGCTCATATCATGATCTCCTTATTGCCAAATTCAGACTGAAATTGAAGAAAGTAGGGGAAACCACTAGACCATTTAAGTATGACCTAAATCAAATCCCTTATGATTATACAGTGGAAGTGAGAAATAGATTTAAGGGACTAGATGTGATAGATAGAGTGCCTGATGAACTATGGACAGAAGCTTGTGACATTGTACAGGAGACAGGGGTCAAGACCATCCCCATGGGAAAGAAATGCAAAAACGTAAAATGGCTACTGGGGAGGCCTTATAAATAGCTGTGAAAAGAAGAGAAGTGAATAGAAAAGGAGAAAAGGAAAGACCTAAGCATCTGAATGCAGCGTTCCAAAGAATAGCAAGAAGAGAGACATAGGAAAGCCTTCCTCAGTGATCAATGCAAAGAAATAGAGGAAAACAACAGAATGGGAAAGACTGGAGATTTCTTCAAGAAAGTTAGAGATACCGAGGGAACATTTCATGCAAAGATGGGCCTGATAAAGGACAGAAATGGTATGGACCTAACAGAAGCAGAAGATATTAAGAAGAGGTGGTAAGAATACATAGAACTGTACAAAAAAAAAAAAGATCTTCACAACTAAGATAATCATGATGGTGTGGTCACTCACCTAGAGCCAGACATTGAGCTTCTGAAGTTCAGGTGACTACGATGCTCCCTGAAAGTTGTGAGCTATGAGATCTTCATCACAGAAATCTTCCTATTACACATCTGTGAACAAAAGAAGGGGAAAAGCCCATGGTGGACTGCCTTACATGATCTGGGGGTATCTTAAATTGTTTTTATGACAGTGCAAATATGTAGAGGCCAATAGTCAGCAGGAAACTTCTCAACAAAACCTAGTTCACATGGCTGCTCAGATTGCCTGTGGAATGAGCTACCTGGTCAGAAAGAAGTCATCTACAAAGACCTGGCAGCTAGGAGCTCTATCATTGATGACAACTTCAAGTTAAGAGCAAAGCCAATCCCTCTCCAAGTCTTGTTCCCCATGGATTCTCACTATCTGGGGAACAACAAAAACATGGGATCGACGTGTGGCTTTCGAAAGTCTGGTTAATAAAGAGTTCTCCAGGGGCGGTCCTAAGATGGTGGAGGAATAGGACGTGAAGACCACTTTCTCCCTCACAAATTCCTCAAAAGAACATTTCAACACTGAGCAAACTCCACAAAACAACTTCTGTAGGCTGGCAGAGGACATCAGGCAACCAGAAAAGCAGACCATTGTCTTCAAAAACAGGTAGGAAAAAATATAAAAGACGAAAAAGGAGACAAAGGAGGTGGGGAGGGAGCTCCGTCCTGGGAAGGGAAGCCCATCCCGGGAAGGGAATTTTAAGAAGAGAGGTTTCCAAACACCAGGAAACACTCTCCCTGCCGAGTCTGTGGCGAGCCTTGGAAACACAGAGGGCAACATAACAGGAAGGGAAAAATGAAGAAATAATTAAAACCAAGAGATTACAAGCCCAACAGTAACTCCCCCAGCGGAAAAGCAGCACAGACGCCTGCACCACCACAAGCAAGTGGGGGCAGGGCAGGGAAGTGCGGGAGGCGAGGGCTGCAGTGCTTTGTAAGAATCCGGCAGGAATGCCCCACGCGCAACCAGAACGATCTAACTGGGGCTAGCTAACCAGACTGTGGGATAGCTACCATGCGAAAAGCTCGAACATAAGACACCTCCAGGACTGAGCACAGAACAAAGGACAGAACGGAAAAAGCCGGCTGCAGACCATCCCCCGCCGGGGACAGGCAGCTAGAGCCGTAAGGACTGGAAAAGGGCAATTGCAGACCCGGAGAGACTTCACTTACCTAACTGCAAGCAGGCTCCTTTGCTAAGACTTCTGGGGGTGCTGGACAGTCACCATCTGCCTCACAAGGGGTGCCAGCGGTCCACCCAGAAAACTGAGCAGCAGAGGCAGAAAAGGCGACAAGTCGCAGCGATCGCGCTCGCCAAACTCCTGAGCTACTCGGACCCGGGAAGGGCACAAAACGCAGTCTCAACTGAATCTGTGCCCCTGAGGGCTACCTGAGCACTGAACCTGAGCGGCTTAGACCGGGGAAGTGCACGCAGCCTGGGCCGGCCTCAGACGGTTCCCGGCTGAGCATCGTAGAGCCGGAGTGGTTTGTACACCGCGAGAAGGGACAGGTCCAGCAGGGCTGAGAAACTGTGTGCACACGACAGCACTATTTGTTTGCAGCATCCCCCCTCCCCACAGAGCGACTGAACTAGTGAGCCTAAAAAACCAGGATAAAGAAGTTAAACAGAGGGAACCGCCTTGGAAGTGACCCCACAATGCCCATAACATCAGAGAAGGGCTAGATATAGTTTTACTATTTTTAAAATCATTCCTTTTTTTTCTTTTTATGACTTTTTTTTAATAGTTAAGCCTTCTATTTCTCCTCTAATTTTTATTTCTATAACCTATTATTAATATTCAAAAAAAAGACTTTTTTTTTTCTTTTTTAAGGCAAACACCATATATAGTCTCTGGGTGGTTATTATTTTTTTTTTTTAATAATTCTTATGGCTTTTTTTTTCCTTTTTCCTTCTGCTTCTTTTCTTTAATATTGTATTTTTGAAAATCCAACCTCTTCTCTAGATTTTTAATCTTTGCTCTTCGATTTTTGTTGTCAATTTTGTACATTTAAAAACCCAAACTTCACTACCCAATTTTACCTGAGAGCGAGATTACAGGCATGACCACTCTCTCCTCCTTTGAACTCTCCTTTTTCTCCACCAGGTGGCCTCTGTCTCTTTTCTCCCCCATCTCTTCTCTACCCAACTCTGTGAATCTCTGTGTGTTCCAGACAGTGGAGAACACCTAAGGAACTGGTTACTGGCAGGATTTGTCTCTCTCCTTCTCATTCCTCTCTCTTATCCTCCTGGCCACCTCTGTCTACTTCCTCCCTCTCCTCTTCCCTGTATAACTCCATAAATACCTCTGAGCGGTCCAGACTATAGAGCGCACATAAGGAAGTGACTACTGGCTAGCTTGCTCTCTCCTCTTTTGATCTCACTGCATCTCATTCCAGTCACCTCTAACTACCCCCTCCCTCTTCTCTTCTCCTTGGAACTCAGTGAACCTCTCTGGGTGTCCCTCAATGTGGAGAAACTTTTCATCTTTAACCTAGATGTTTCATCATCAGTGCTATATAGATGGAGAAGTCTAGAGGCTACTGTAAAAATAAAACTGAAAACCAGAAGCAGGAGGCTTAAGTCCAAAGCCTGAAAACATTAGAGAACTCCTGAATTCAGGGAACATTAAGCAATAGGGGCTCATCAAATGCCTCCATATCTACACTGAAACCAAGCTCCACCCAAGGACCAAGAAGTTCCAGAACAAGACATACCACACAAATTCTCCAGCAACACAGGAACACACCCCTGAACTTCAATATACAGGCAGCTCAAAGTTACTCCAAAACCTTTGACGTCTCATAACCCATTACTGATCACTCCACTGCACTCCAGAGAGAAGAAACCCAGCTCCACCCACCAAAACTCCAACACAAGCCTCCCTAACCAGGAAACCTAGACAAGCCACTGATACAACCCCACCCACAGTGAGGAAGCTCCATAATAAAGAGAACTCCACAAATTACCAGAATATAAAAAGGCCACCCCAAACGCAGCAATATAACCAAGATGAAGAGACAGAGGAATACTCAGCAGGTAAAGGAACAGGAGGGTTGCCCACCAAATCAAACAAAAGAGGAAGAGGTAGGGAATCTACCTGAGAAAGAATTCTGAATATTGATAGTGAAAATGATCCAAAATCTTGAAATCAAAATGGAATCACAGATAAATAGCCTAGAGACAAGGATTGAGAAGATGCAAGAAAGGTTTAACAAGGACCTAGAAGAAATAAAAAAGAGTCAATATATAATGAATAACGCAATAAATGAGATCAGAAACACTCTGGAAGCAACAAATAGCAGAATAATGGAGGCAGAAGATAGGATTAGTGAAATAGAAGATAGAATGGTAGAAATAAATGAATCAGAGAGGAAACAAGAAAAACGAATTAAAAGAAATGAGGACAATCTCAGAAACCTCCAGGACGATATGAAACGCTCCAACATTTGAATTATAGGAGTCCCAGAAGAAGAAGACAAAAAGAAAGACCATGAGAAAATCCTTGAGGAGATAATAGTTGAAAACTTCCCTAAAATGGGGAAGGAAATAATCACCCAAGTCCAAGAAACACGGAGAGTTCCAAATAGGATAAACCCAAGGCGAAACACCCCAAGACACATATTAATCAAGTTAACAAAGATCAAACACAAAGAACAAATATTAAAAGCAGCAAGGGAAAAACAACAAATAACACACAAGGGGATTCCCATAAGGATAACAGCTGATCTTTCAATAGAAACTCTTCAGGCCAGGAGGGAATGGCAAGACATACTTAAAGTGATGAAAGAAAATAACCTACAGCCCAGATTACTGTACCCAGCAAGGATCTCATTCAGATACGAAGGAGAAATCAAAAGCTTTACAGACAAGCAAAAGCTGAGAGAATTCAGCACCACCAAACCAGCTCTCCAACAAATTCTAAAGGATATTCTCTAGACAGGAAACACAAAAAGGGTGTATAAACCCGAACCCAAAACAGTAAAGTAAATGGTAACAGGATCATACTTATCAATAATTACCTTAAACGTAAATGGGTTGAATGCCCCAACCAAAAGACAAAGACTGGCCGAATGGATACAAAAACAAGACCCCTCTATATGCTGCTTACAAGAGACCCACCTCAAAACAAGGGACATATACAGACTGAAAGTGAAGGGCTGGAAAAAGATATACCATGCAAATAGAGACCAAAAGAAAGCAGGAGTGGCAATACTCATTTCCGATAAAATAGACTTTAAAACAAAGGCTGTGAAAAGAGACAAAGAAGACCACTACATGATGATCAAAGGATCAATCCAAGAAGAAGATATAACAATTATAAATATATATGCACCCAATATAGGAGCACCGCAATATGTAAGACAAATGCTAACAAGTATGAAAGGGGAAATCAACAATAACACAATAATAGTGGGAGACTTTAACACCCCACTCACACCTCTGGACAGATCAACTAAACAGAAAATTAACAAAGAAACGCAAACTTTAAATGATACATTAGACCATTTAGACCTAATTGATATCTATAGGACATTTCACCCCAAAACAATGAATTTCACCTTTTTCTCAAGTGCTCATGGAACATTCTCCAGGATAGATCACATCCTGGGCCATAAATCTAAACTTGATAAATTCAAAAAAATCGAAATCATTCCAAGCATCTTTTCTGCCCATAATGCATTAAGATTAGATCTCAATTACAGGAGGAAAAACTATTAAAAATTCCAACATATGGAGGTTGAACAACACACTTCTGAATAACCAACAAATCACAGAAGAAATCAAAAAAGAAATCAAAATATGCATAGAAACTAATGAAAATGAAAACACAACAACCCAAAACCCGTGGGACACTATAAAAGCAGTGCTAAGAGGAAAGTTCATAGCAATACAGGCATACCTCAAGAAACAAGAAAAAAGTCAAATAAATAACCTGACTCTATACCTAAAGCAACTAGAAAAGGAAGAAATGGAGAACCCCCGAGTTAGTAGAAGGAAAGAAATCTTAAAAATTAGGGCAGAAATAAATGCAAAAGAAACAAAAGAGACCATAGCAAAAATCAACAAAGCCCAAAGCTGGTTCTTTGAAAGGATAAATAAAATTGACAAACCATTAGCCAGACTCATCAAGAAGCAAAGAGAGAAAAATCAAATTAACAAAATTAGAAATGAAAATGGAGAGATCACAACAGACAACACAGAAATACAAAGGATCATAAGAGACTACTATCAGCAGTTGTATGCCAATAAAATGGACAACGTGGAAGAAATGGACAAATTCTTAGAAAAGTACAATTTTCAAAAACTGAACCAGGCAGAAATGGAAAATCTTAACAGACCCATCACAAGCACGGAAATTGAAATTGTAATCAGAAATCTTCCAGCGAACAAAAGCCCAGGTCCAGACAGCTTCACAGCTGAATTCTATCAAAAATTTAGAGAAGAGCTAACACCTATCCTCCTCAAACTCTTCTAGAAAATTGCAGAGGAAGGTAAACTTCCAAACTCATTCTATGAGGCCACCATCACCCTAATACCAAAACCTGACAAAGATACTACAAAAAAAGAAAACTACAGGCCAATATCACTGATGAACATAGATGCAAAAATCCTCAACAAAATTCTAGCAATCAGAATCCAACAACACATTAAAAAGATCATACACCATGATCAAGTGGGCTTTATCCCAGGGATGCAAGGATTCTTCAATATCCGCAAGTCAATCAATGTAATTCACCACATTAACAAATTGAAAAATAAAAGCCATATGATTAGCTCAATAGATGCAGAGAAGGCCTTTGACAAAATTCAACATCCATTTATGATAAAAAAAAAACTCTTCAGAAAGCAGGAATAGAAGGACCATACCTCAACATAATAAAAGCTATATATGACAAACCCACAGCAACCATTATCCTCAATGGTGAAAAATTGAAAGCATTTCCCCAAAAGTCAGGAACAAGACAAGGGTGCCCACTTTCACCGCTACTATTCAACATAGTTTTGGAAGTTTTGGCCACAGCAATCAGAGCAGAAAAAGAAATAAAAGGAATCCAAATTGGAAAAGAAGAAGTAAAACTTTCACTGTTTGCAGATGACATGATCCTCTACATAGAAAACCCTAAAGACTCCACAGAAAATTACTAGAGCTCATCAATGAATATAGTAAAGTTGCAGGATATAAAATCAACACACAGAAATCCCTTGCATTCCTATACACTAAAAATGAGAAAGTAGAAAAAGAAATTAAGGAAACAATTCCATTCACCATTGCAACGAAAAGAATAAAATACTTAGGAATATACCTACCTAAAGAAACTAAAGACCTATACATAGAAAAGTATAAAACACTGGTGAAAGAAATCAAAGAGGACACTAATAGATGGAGAAATATACCACGTTCATGGATTGAAAGAATCAATATAGTGAAAATGAGTATTCTACCCAAAGCAATTTACAAATTCAACGCAATCCCTATTAAGCTACCAGCCATATTTTTCACAGAACTAGAACAAATAATTTCAAGATTTGTATGGAAATACAAAAAACCTCGAATTGCCAAAGCAATCTTGAGAAAGAAGAATGGAACTGGAGGAATTAACTTGCCTGACTTCAGGCTCTACTACAAAGCCACAGTCATCAAGACAGAATGGTACTGGCACAAAGACAGAAATATAGATCAATGGAACAAAATAGAAAGCCCAGAGATAAATCCACACACATATGGACACCTTATCTTTGACAAAGGAGGCAAGAATATACAATGGAGTAAAGACAATCTCTTTAACAAGTGGTGCTGGGAAAACTGGTCAACCACTTGTAAAAGAATGAAACTAGATCACTTTCTAACACCGCACACAAAAATAAACTCAAAATGGATTAAAGATCTAAATGTAAGACCAGAAACTATAAAACTCCTAGAGGATAGGCAAAACACTCTCCGACATAAATCACAGCAGGATCCTCTATGATCCACCTCCCAGAATTCTGGAAATAAAAGCAAAAATAAACAAATGGGATCTAATTAAAATTAAAAGCTTCTGCACAACAAAGGAAAATATAAGCAAGGTGAAAAGACAGCCTTCTGAATGGGAGAAAATAATAGCAAATGAAGCAACTGACAAACAACTAATCTCAAAAATATACAAGCAACTTATGCAGCTCAATTCCAGAAAAATAAACGACCCAATCAAAAAATGGGCCAAAGAACTAAATAGACATTTCTCCAAAGAAGACATACGGATGGCTAACAGACACATGAAAAGATGCTCAACATCACTCATTATTAGAGAAATGCAAATCAAAACCACAATGAGGTACCACTTCACACCAGTCAGAATGTCCGCCATCCAAAAATCTGCAAGCAATAAATGCTGGAGAGGGTGTGGAGAAAAGGGAACCCTCCTACACTATTGGTGGGAATGCAAACTAGTACAGCCACTTTGGAGAACAGTGTGGAGATTCCTTAAAAAATTGCAAATAGAGCTACCTTATGACCCAGCAATCCCACTGCTGGGCATACACACCGAGGAAACCAGAATTGAAAGAGACACATGTACCCCAATGTTCATCGCAGCACTGTTTATAATAGCCAGGACATGGAAACAAGCTAGATGTCCATCAGCAGATGAATGGATAAGAAAGCTGTGGTACATATACACAATGGAGTATTACTCAGCCATTAAAAAGAATACATTTGAATCAGTTCTGATGAGATGGATGAAACTGGAGCCGATTATACAGAGTGAAGTAAGCCAGAAAGAAAAACACCAATACAGTATACTAACACATATATATGGAATTTAGAAAGATGGCAATGACGACCCTGTATGCAAGACAGCAAAAAAGACACAGATGTGTATAGTGGACTTTTGGACTCAGAGGGAGAGGGAGAGGGTGGGATGATTTGGGAGAATGGCATTCTAACATGTATACTATCATGTAAGAATCGAATTGCCAGTCTATGTCCAACACAGCATACAGCATGCTTGGGGCTGGTGCACGGTGATGACCCAGAGAGACGTTATGGGGATGGAGGTGGGTGGGGGGTTCATGTTTGGGAACGCATGTACACCCGTGGTGGATTCATGTCAATGTATGGCAAAACCATTACAGTATTGTAAATTAAAATAAAGGGAATAATAATAATAATAATGAGTTCTCCAGCCTTCCCTGGTGATCCAGTGGCTAAGACTCCACACTCCCAATACAGGGGCCTGGGTTCGATCCCTGGTTGGGGAACTGGATCCTGCATGCCACAACTAAGAAGTCAGCATGCTGCTACTAAAAGAGCCCATGTGTTTATGACTCTGGCCAAATGCCCTAAGTGGACGTCTACCCATTTGATGTGGCTGCGTAACTGAAAGAGGGTTACCAAATAGCCCAGACTATCAACTGTCCTGATGAACTATTTATGTGATGGCTTGTGCTGGGCCTTTGATCCAGAGGAGAGGTGGAGTTCCAGAAGCTGGCCCAGTGTCTCACAGAGGTCCATGCCACCCTGGGGGCCTGTGTCTGACTCTCCTCTCACAGTCACCCAGTATCAGGAGGAAGTTGCCTGTCGAGGCCCACTTGGAACCAGCCAGTCACATACATCACCGAGCATCACAGAAGCAGATTTGTCTTCCAGTACAACATACCTTAGGAATGCTTTAGCATCTCAACTTTCTAAGACAGACTTACGGAAATGGAATACTTTCTCAATATCACTTTTATTAGGTTTAACTGAAAATGTTTGTGTAAATGTTTTACACATAGTTGCCTTAGAGGTATAGGTACATTCTTACAAAATAGTTTTTTAAATTGTTTAAACATACATATTTGAACTAACAATCTTACTACCAACTGCTTTTCATTTTCTTAACTTCTACAAGATAATGCACGTGATTCACCTTTAAAGTTTTGCTTTCTTTCTTTCTTTTGGGAGTGATTTGTCTTCAACATACAGTGCTTTTTCTTAGGAAAATAAAAACCGTCCAGCAGTTATAGGCTAATGCCCCCCTCTCCTTTGCTGCAGAGTAGCCTCCTTGGTCCAAAGTGCCATAGAGGAATCCACAGGTGTGAGCAGAGGATAGTGGCCATATAACAACTCTAGCGTCACATCTAGGCCAGCTGCTGGTGGGTCTTGTTTGTTCCCTGTGGCCCTGCTTATGCCAAAACACATAATCGCCTCTATCCTGTGATGGCTGGTCTAGCAGAACTAATGATTAGGGGTTGATGAGCACACATCACAGTGGTCAACTCTGACATTCCATGACCAGAGGCCTCATCTCTGCCAGGCCCCAGGAACATGCCAGGAGCCATGTTTAAATGGTGTGACTTTCTCCAGTGCAACACTCAGGGTCTGTGTTGTGAGCCTTCAAGTAGAAAATGGCACGTAGCACCTTTCTGACCACAGATACCTCTGACATCACCAGTTCTGCTGGGTCATCTGCCCAAGAAGCAGCTCCAGCCATTCTCATCATTTACCAATTGTGACTGCTTTTGTGCTGGGACAGCAGGTTACAGCAGGCACCTGGGGTCTGTGAAGCCTAAACTATTTCTTCTGTACCATTACAGGAAACCTAAGGCGACAGTGGCAGTTAAATGGAGATAGGATAGGGACCACACCCCTGCAGCCCTCGAGAGGCTGTAGATTGGTACTTGTCTCTGTATTTCCTCCAGGATATTGTGTACACAGACTATTGGTGGATGGGGAGGTAGGGTCTGAAGTTTGAATCTGGAATTCACTAATATGGTAGCCTTCACCTCAAGATAATTTACTAGCTACTCAGGTTTCAATGAATGTCACAAGTCCAGGGCATGTGGAATGACCGCTGTGTGGTCTGTGGACCCAGTGATAACCACTGCAAGCAGAACCTGGGACTGCTGTCCATTGATGGCCTGGTGCTCCGAGCATCACTTCAACACTTGGAGGACCATGATTATGCTGAAGATCCTGTGCCTGATATTAGAAACACACTAGTGCAATGTGAATGTGAGAGTAGTTTCTGCTTCTGCAGGTTCACATACCCCAGTAAATAACCACGTGGCTCTTTGGGAAAGAATGGAAGGACTTTTGCTCTAGATGTAGTGATGAAAGGGTGCTCCTCTTTAGAACGTGGCTTCTATCTTTGGTGGCTGAATTCTGAGAATTGGCTCAGATCAGGAAAATGGCCCTGGATCAGGTGTTTGGTAGGGATGGCTGCCTTTGGCTTCCTGATCATCCAGCCTTGTGTTCTTCTCTCTTTATTTCTTTCAGTGGTCCCGTTTGTATGTAGGTTCCTGCCCATCTGCTTGCCTTTAGGATCGCCCTGTGCTATGAGCCAGCATCATATTCTCTGCAGTCAGGCCCTGGCTGGCATTGAGACTCCCTAATCACTTTGACCCCTGCACCTACTTTTCTGCTGCCCTAGGGCACCCCCACCTGGAATCTGACTTTTCCACAACTTCCATCCCTGTTCCTGATAGAAGCCCACAGACACACCATATGCTATCACCATCCCTGACCTTCTTCAAAAGTCATCCTTGAGCTATGGAGATGCTTCTCATCCACGCTTTCCTCTTGGACTCCATGGAGTCCATGAGGCTTTCCCATGGAGTTGGTGGACTGCACTCTTTCCTGCCCTTTCACACCACGTCCGCCCTAGCAGATTCACTTCTCTGAGCCTTGGATCCCCTCCTCTACTACCTGCCTCAGAAGTTCTATATTTTCTCTTTCATGCCATGTGAGCCAGGCCTTTCTCTAGGTCTCCAAGACCCATCCTAGTGGGAGATCACCATGTCTCCCCGACCTTGCTAAGCCCAATGACCTGTAATTATAAACTCTCCCTTATCTAGGTTTGGGTTCTGAGCTCATCCTCCCCACCCCCAGCCCCACTGGCTGTGATCTGCTTCCTCAGGAACAGCCCCCTCACCCTCTGCATCTCCCACAGAACACTCAGAGAGAAGCTGACAGTCCTCTGGGTTTAGGCCTTTCCTTCTGAGCCAGTCTGGCCCATCCCTGGGAAACGTATGTATCAGTTAGTGCCATGTGCACAGCTTGTGAACAGAGTGGAAATGGGGCACATCCAGGGTTGTGGTGTTTCTTGCCTGACTGAGGCTTCGTCGTCTTCTTCAGTCGTAACTGGTGAGGGGATGGGGGAACAGGCGGGGCTGTGCTGCTCAGTCAGCCCAGCCCTGCAGCCCTACTCTGCTCTCACTGAACTGGGGGAGGAGGCCTATGGGTCTTCTTCTCCCAACCTCACCCTTGCTGTAGTTTGCCTTCACAGATGCTCACTCTCTTTCCTTTAACTTCACCATTGATCCTCAGCCCAGACCTGGACAGCCGTGGTGTGAGGTTCAAGGTCAGGTGGACGGAGAGGTTTTTCTCTCCTATGATTGTGGTCATGCTAAGATCATATTCACAAGTCCATTGGGGGAAGAAGTGAAACCGTAAAGGCCTGGGAAACACAGATCGAAATACTCAGAGACAT
Organism: Ovis canadensis; assembly: GCF_042477335.2. Taxonomy (NCBI): domain Eukaryota; kingdom Metazoa; phylum Chordata; class Mammalia; order Artiodactyla; family Bovidae; genus Ovis; species Ovis canadensis. Next base: position 86,330,636 of record NC_091252.1, read on the forward strand.
CAGGGACCAACTGCGTGACTTTACACTGGAGAAAAACAGTCACGGGTACATTAGAAAGTCCAAGCACAGGAGGAGCAGATTGGGGGCTTGAAAATACAGTTAGATATTGGTCCTTCCCTAGTTGTCCAGTGGAAAGAGCAACTATTGCATGAGAGACCAGGGCCAGATTAGCTGGGTCCAGGTGACATGGACCCAGGGGAGGTGGACCCAGATGGGGCACAGAATCTGTCAAGCCCAAAGGCTGAGCTCTTTCTTTCCCATGGTGGGGCAGACCCTCTCACCCTGCAGGCCAGGATGGCATATCACTGTGATGGTGACAGACACATCAGTGGATCCTGGCAGTTTGTCTTGAATGGACTAATGAGCCTCCACTTTGATTTGGAGAATGGACACTGGAGAGTGGATCACCCTGGAGGCAGATGCATGAAAGAGAAGTGGGAGAATGACAGAGCGGTGACCGACTTCCTGAAGACGGTCTCCATGGAGACTGTCGGGCCTGGCTGCAGGCTTTCATGGTGCGCTGGGAGGAAATGTTGAAGACCACGGGTAAGTGAGAAGGGAGGAGAAAATGATCGTCCTCTCATGGTGGCATGGACCCACTTCTGTGTGTGTGTGTGTGTGTGTGTGTGTGTGTGTGTGTGTGTGTCTGTTTGAGGAAGGGATCCATCGGAAGTCAGTTGTTCCTGGGAGAGCAATGCCCTAGGGATGCTCTGTCATATCCTTCCTCTTCCACTTCCTGACGTCTCTCCTCACAGCACAGGCCTTTGGATGATTGAACATGGATTTTTGCTGACCCCAAACCTGTAAACATCCTTTTAATTTCATGGATTTCTCAGTGTACCCTCTTTCCAGAATCATTTTTCAAATGTCACCAGTCCTTCTGGAAATCTGTCAATACCACCTCTGCTGTCAGCTCCTGAGGACTCCATTTTCATGTCACCATCTCTGATGTCACAGCAGGACTGAGTGGCTGTGTTGGAAACCTTGCTCCCCCATTAGCTGTCAGAGCCCCATGAGGACGGCTCCTCTCTCCCCACCATCTCGCCTGGGGATCTGTTTCAGGGGCCTCCAACTGATGGGTGTAAACTGTCTGCATAGTAGGGGTACCTGAGTCATGGGGATGAGGAGGCATCAGCTTAGATTGGGGTCTGGACAAGCGCTTCACTCTTACTCTCCCTGCAACAAAACCAACCATGGGCCCCTCTACCATGTAGCCCATGGCCACAGCCGTCAAGTCCAAAGCCTGGATCCTCCCCGTGCTCCTCACCAGTTTCATCATAACTGTCTTCCTGGGCTGAGTCCTTTCCAGGAACAGGTACTGAGGGCAGAATTCAGAGGGAAGGCAGCGGCACAGGGCCTGGCGTGAGGATGAGGAAGGTGAATCCCAGCCATCCGCTGCCTCTCACTGAACCTCCTCATCCTGGAAATGAGCAGGGGTATAAGACCCCACATCACCTGAGAGCAGAACTTGACAAGCTCAGCCCTGAGTTCTGAGGGGTCCCCAATGTCAGGTGACATTGTGGAAAGGGAGGGGCCTTCACTAGGCTAAGGGCCTATTGATGCTTAAGGATTTAGCCAAGTCCCCTCACTGAGCACAGACTGCTGGCTGGCAGGGCCCAGGGTAGGTGGTGTGAGAACAGTAGGCACTCAGGGCGAGGGCAGGACTCATAGCAGGCTGAGAGCAGCATGGGGGCTCCACATGATGTGTCAGCAGGGAGGGGACCCCCCCCAGGGCCCAAGATGAGAGGGGCCGGGCTCCCATCCCAGGAGGAAGGGGTGGCAAGGCCTTTGCAGACCCAACTCCAAAGGCCTGTTCTCACAGGAAGTGGCGTGGCTCAAGCAGGCGAGGCAGGAGCCCCACAGGAGAGACTGTGGGAAGGGCTGAGGCCAGGCCTGTGCTGCTGGAGCAGCAGCAGTTGTGGTTCAGCCTGTGGCCTACACACCACCAGCTTCTTGGTGACTCAGAGCCTCCATCACTGAGCAGTCCTGCCTTGAGCAGAGGTGCCTGGAGATGGTGGACCTGAGCTGGGGTGGAGGCGCCCAGCTGGGCGAGACCAGGAAGAGATGGGGGCAGGGACCGTGGTCCTGAGAGCTGTGTGTGCTGCTCAGAGGCTGGAGGGGAGCAAAGGAAGGAGGTTTCCCTGCAGTCCCCCAAGGCTGTCAGGAAGCAAGGCCCCTCCTCTGGGGACCTGCTCCCTGGTCTTTTAGGTCCCTTTTTGGGAGGATCCAGACCTGAGTAAAGGGAGCAGATTGATTCCTCACTGGCTCCAGTCCTGAGCCTGAGCAGAGGATGTCAGGGCCTGGGGTGACTCTGTGATGCAGTAAGCAAGGAGGAGATAACAAGAAGCTTCTGGGCCTGGGGTGGGGGTGGGGGTGGAAAACATAGGAGCCCCTTATTGAGGGCAGGACTGGAGGGGCTCTGGGGAAGGGCAGGCCCAGGAAAGTGACAAGATTTCCTCAGCCTCCTGGACCAAGGTCTCTTTCTTTTCTGCAGTTGATGCTGCTCCCAGGAAGCCCGAAAAGGTGTTCTGTCGGCCTCAAGTTTCAGTCTTTGCTTGGCCGCCTTTGTTTTCCTTCTGTTCAGTTTAGAGCCTGGAGAGCAGACCCAGGAATTGTGGAATTGAGCTGCAGGAATTGCTTGTATATTTTTGAGATTAATTCTTTGTCAGTTGCTTCGTTTGCTGTTTATTATTTTCTCCCATTCTGAAGGCTGTCTTTTCACCTTGCTTATAGTTTCCTTTGTTGTGCAGAAGCTTTTAATTTTAATTAGGTCCCATTTGTTTATTTTTGCTTTTATTTCCAATATTCTGGGAGGTGGGTCATAGAGGATCCTGCTGTGATTTCTGTCAGAGAGTGTTTTGCCTGTGTTCTCCTCTAGGAGTTTTATAGTTTCTGGCCTTACGTTTAGATCTTTAATCCATTTTGAGTTTATTTTTATGTATGATGTTAGAAAGTGTTCTAGTTTCATTTTTTTTTATAAGTCATTGACCAGTTTTCCCAGCACTTCTTAAAGAGATTGTTTTTTCTCCATTGTATATTCTTGCCTCCTTTGTCGAAGATAAGGTGACCATAGGTGCATGGATTTATCTCTGGGCTTTCTATTTTGTTCCATTGATCCATATTTCTGTCTTTGTGCCAACACCATACTTTCTTGATGACTGTGGCTTTGTAGTAGAGCCTGAAGTCAGGCAGGTTGATTCCTCCAGTTCTATTATTCTTTCAAGATTGCTTTGGCTATTCAAGTTTTTTTGTATTTCCATACAAATTGTGAAATTATTTGATCTAGTTCTGTGAAAAATACTGTTGGTAGCTTGATAGGGATTGCATTGAATCTATAGATTGCTTTGTGTAGTATACTCATATTCACTAAATTGATTCTTCTGATCCATGAACACGGTATATTTCTCTATCTATTTGTGTCCTCTTTGATTTCTTTCACCAGTGTTTTATAGTTTTCTATATATAGGTCTTTTGTTTCTTTGGGTAGATATATTCCTAAGTGTTTTATTCATTTTGTCGCAATGGTGAATGGAATTGTTTCCTTAATTTCTCTTTCTGTTTTCTCATTGTTAGTGTATAGGAATGCAAGGGATTTCTATGTCTTGATTCTATATCCTGCAACTTTACTATATACATTAATTAGTACTAGTACTTTTCTGGTGGAGTCTTTAGGGTTTTCTATGTAGAGGATTATGTCATCTGCAAACAGTGAGAGCTTTACTTCTTCTTTTCCAATTTGGATTCCTTTTATTTCTTTTTCTGCTCTGATTGCTGTGGCCAAAACTTCCAAAGCTAAGTTGAATAGTAGTGGTGAGAGTGGGCACCCTTGCCTTGTTCCTGACTTTAGGGGAAATGTTTTCAATTTTTCACTATTGAGGAGAGTGTTTGCTGTGGGTTTGTCATATATAGCTTTTATTATGTTGAGGTATGGTCCTTCTATTCCTGCTTTCTGGAGGGTTTTTATCATAAATGGATGTTAAATTTTGTCAAAGGCTTTCTCTGCATCTACTGAGATAATCATATGGTTTTTATTTTTCAATTTGTGAATGTGGTGTATTACATTGATTGGTTTGTGGATATTGAAGAATCCTTGCATCCCTGGGATAAAGCCCACTTGGTCATGATGTATGATTTTTTAATATGTTGTTGGATTCTGTTTGCTAGAATTTTGTTAAGGATTTTTGCATCTATGTTCATCAGTGATATTGGCCTGTAGTTTTCTTTTTTTGTGGCATCTTTGTCAGGCTTTGGTATTAGGGTGATGGAGGCCTCTAGAATGAGTTTACCTTCCTCTGCAATTTTCTAGAAGAGTTTGAGTATGATAGGTGTTAGCTCTTCTCTAAATTTTTGCTAGAATTCAGCTGTGAAGCCATCTGATCCTGGGCTTTTGTTTGCTAGAAGATTTCTGATTACAGTTTCAATTTCCGTGCTTGTGATGGGTCTGTTAAGATTTTCCATTTCTTCCTGGTTCAGTTTTGGAAAGTTGTACTTTTCTAAGAATTTGTCCATTTCTTCCACGTTGTCCATTTTATTGGCATATAACTGCTGATAGTAGTCTCTTATGATCTTTCGTATTTCTGTGTTGTCTGTTGTGATCTCTCCATTTTTATTTCTAATTTTGTTGATTTGATTTTTCTCCCTTTGTTGCTTGATGAGTCTGGTTAATGGTTTGTCAATTTTATTTAACATCTCAAAGAACCAGCTTTTGGCTTTGTTGATTTTTGCTATGGTCTCTTTTGTTTCTTTTGCATTTATTTCTACCCTAATTTTTAAGATTTCTTACCTTCTACTAACCCTGGGGTTCTTCATTTCTTCCTTTTTTAGTTGCTTTAGGTGTAGAGTTAGGTTGTTTATTTTACTTTTTTCTTGTTTCTTGAGGTAAGCCTGTATTGCTATGAACCTTCCCCGTAGCACTGCTTTTACAGTGTCCCACAGGTATGGCTTGTTCTGTTTTATTTTCATTCATTTCTATGTATATTTTGATTTCTTTTTAGATTTCTTCTGTGATTTGTTGGTTATTCAGCAGCATGTTGTTCAGCCTTCAATGTTGGAATTTTTAAGTTTTTCTCCTGTTCAGTTCAGTTCAGTCACTCAGTCGTGTACAGTTCTTTGTGACCCCACGAATCGCAGTACACCAGGCCTCCCTGTCCATCACCAACTCCCGGAGTTCACTCAGACTCATGTCCATCGAGTCAGTGATGCCATCCAGCCATCTCATCCTCTGTCTTCCCCTTCTTCTCCTGCCCCCAATCCCTCCCAGCATCAGAGTCTTTTCCAATGAGTCAATTCTTCACATGAGGTGGCCAAAGTACTGGAGTTTCAGCTTCAGCATCATTCCTTCCAAAGAAATCCCAGGGTTGATCTCCTTCAGAATGGATTGGTTGGATCTCCTTGCAGTCCAAGAGACTCTCAAGAGTCTTCTCCAACATCACAGTGCAAAAGCATTAATTCTTCAGCACTCAGCTTTCTTCACAGTCCAACTCTCACATCCATACATGACCACTGGAAAAACCATATCCTTGACTAGATGGACCTTTGTTGGCAAAGTAATGTCTCTGCTCTTCAATATGCTATCTATGTTGACCATAACTTTTCTTCCAAGGAGTAAGCGTCTTTTGATTTCATGGCTGCAATCACCATCTGCAGTGATTTTGAAGCCTAGAAAAATAAAGTCTAACACTCTTTCCAATGTTTCCCCATCTATTTCCCATGAAGTAATGAGACCAGATGCCGTGATCTTCATTTTCTGAATGTTGAGCTTTACGCAAACTTTTTCACTCTCCTCTTTCACTTTCATCAGGAGGCCTTTTAGTTCCTCTTCACTTTCTGCCATAAGGGTGGTGTCATCTGCATATCTGAGGTGATTGATATTTCTCCTGGCAATCTTGATTCCAGCTTGTGTTTCTTCGAGCCCAGCGTTTCTCATGATGTACTCTGCATATAAGTTAAGTAAGCATGGTGACAATATATAGCTTTGATGTACTCCTTTTCCCATTTGGAACCAGTCTGTTGTTCCATGTCCAGTTCTAACTGTTGCTTCCTGACCTGCATACAGGTTTCTCAAGAGGCGGGTCAGGTGGTCTGGTATTCCCATCTCTTTCAGAATTTTCCACAGTTTCTTGTGATCCACACAGTCAAAGGCTTTGGCATAGTCAATAAAGCAGAAATAGATGTTTTTCTGGCACTCTCTTGCTTTTTTGATGATCCAGCAGATGTTGGCAATTTGATCTCTGGTTCCTCTGCCTTTTCTAAAACCAGCTTGAACATCTGGAAGTTCTTGGTTCACATATTACTGAAGCCTGGCTTGGAGAATTTTGAGCATTACTTTCCTCCTGTAATTGACATCTAATCTTACTCCATTGTGGTCAGCAAAGATGCTTGCAATGATTTCAATTTATTTGAATTGACCAAGGCTAGATTTATGGCCTAGGATGTGATCTATCCTGGAGAAGGTTCCATGTGCACTTGAGAAAAAGGTGAAATTCATTGTTTTGGGGTGAAATGTCCTATAGATATCTATTAGGTCTAACTGGTTTATTGTATCATTTAAAATTTGTGTTTCCTTGTTAATTTTCTGTTTAGTTAATCTATCCATCGGTGTGAGTTGGGTATCAAAGTCTCCCACTGTTATTGTGTTAATATTAATTTCCCCTCTCATACTTGTTTGTATTTGTCTTACATATTACATGGTCCTCATTGGAAAAGACTCTGATGCTGGGAGGGATTGGGGGCAGGAGGAGAAGGGGATGACAGAGGATGAGATGGCTGGATGGCATCACTGACTCGATGGACATGAGTCTGAGTGAACTCCGGGAGTTGGTGATGGACAGGGAGGCCTGGCATGCTGCGATTCATGGGGTCGCAAAGAGTTGGACACGACTGAGTGATGGAACTGAACTGAACTGATTTTGGGTGCATATATATTTATAATTGTTGTATCTTCTTCTTCGATTGATCTTTTGGTCATTATGTAGTGTCCTTCTTCGTCTCTTTTTACAGCCTTTGTTTTAAAGTCTATTTTATCTGATATATTTATCTGATATTTTATCTGATATTGCTCCTCCTGCTTTCTTTTGGGCGCTATTTGCAGGGAATATCTTTTTCCAGCCCTTCACTTTTGGTCGTATGTGTCCCTTGTTTTGAGGTGGGTTTCTTGTAGACAACATATATAGGTGTCTTGTTTTTGTATCCATTTAGCCAGTCTTTGTCTTTTCGTCGGGCCATTCAACCCATTTACATTTAAGGTAATTATTGATAAGTATGATCCCATTGCCATTTACTTTAGTGTTTTGGCTTCAAGTTTATACACCCTTTCTGTGTTTCCTGTCTAGAGAAGATCCTTTAGCGTTTGTTGGAGAGTTGGTTTGGTGGTGCTGAATTCTCTCAGCTTTTGCTTGTTGGGTACAGTAATTTGTGCTGTAGGTTATTTCCTTTCATCACTTTAAGTGTGTCTTGCCATTCGCTTCTGGCCTGAAGAGTTTCTATTGAATGATCAGCTGTTATCCTTATGGGAATCCCCTTGTGTGTTATTTGTTGTTTTTCCCTTGCTGCTTTTAATATTTGTTCTTTGTGTTTGATCTTTGTTAATTTGATTAATATGTGTCTTGGGGTGTTTTGCCTTGGGTTTATCCTGTTTGGGACTCTGGGTTTCTTGCACTTGGGTGACTATTTCATTCCCCATTTTAGAGAAGTTTTCAACTATTATCTCCTCAAGTATTTTCTCATGATCTTTTTTTTTTTTTTTGGTCTTCTTCTTCTTGGACTCCTATGATTCAAATATTGGGGCGTTTAACATTGTCCCAGAGGTCTCTGAGGTTGTCTACTTTCCTTTTAATTCTTTTTTTCTTTTTTCCTCTCTGTTTCATTTATTTCTACCATTCTATCTTCTACCTCACTAATCCTATCTTCTGCCTCCATTATTCTACTGTTGCTTCCCTCCAGAGTGTTTTTGAGCTCATTTATTGCATTATTCATTATATATTGACTCTTTTTTTTTTTTTTTTACTACTTCTAGGTCCTTTTTAAACATTTCTTGCATCTTCTCAATCCTTGTCTCCAGGCTATTTATCTGTAACTCCATTTTGTTTTCAAGATTCTGGATCATTTTCACTGCCATTATTCGAAATTCTTTATCAAGTATATTCCCTATCTCTTCCTCTTTTGTTTGGTTTGGTGGGCATTTATCTTGTTCCTTTACCTCCTGGGTATTTCTCTGCCTTTTCATCTTGTTTATATTGCTGTGTTTGGGGCGGCCTTTCCATATTCCAGCAGTTTGTGGTTCCTCTTTCTTGTGGACGTTTCTCACTGTGGGTGGGGTTGGACATGTGGCTTGTCAAGGTTTCCTGGTTAGGGAAGCTTGTGTTGGTGTTCTGGTGGGTGGAGCTGGATTTCTTGTCTCTGGAGTGCACTGAAGTGTCCAGTAATGATTTTTAAGATGTCAGTGGATTTGGTGTGACTTTGGGCAGCCTGTATATTGAAGTTCAGGGTTATGTTCCTGTGTTGCTGGAGAATTTGCATGGTATGTCTTTCTCTGGAACTTGTTGGCCTTTGAGTGGTGCTTGGTTTCAGTGTAGGTATGGAGGTGTTTGATGAGCTTCTGTCGATTAATGTTCCCTGGAGTCAGGAGTTCTCTGGTGTTCTCAGGATTTGGACTTAAGCCTCCTGCCTCTGGTTTTCAGTTGTATTCTTACAGTAGCCTCAAGACTTCTCCATCTATACAGCACTGATGATAAAACATCTAGGTTGATGGTGAAAAGTTTCCTACAGTGAGGGACACCTGGAGAGGTACACAGAGTTACATGGAGAAGGGAAGAGGGAGGAGGGAGATAGAGGTGGCCAGGAAGAGAAGAGGGGGAATCAAAAGGGGAGAGAGCAAGCTAGCCAGCAATCACTTCCCTATGTGCTCTCCACAGTCTGGATCCCTCAGAGATGTTCACAGAGTTACACAGAGAAGAGAAGAGGGAGGAAGGAGACAGAGGTGGCCAGGAGGATAAAAGAGGGAATCAAAAGAAGAGAGACAGATCCAGCTAGTAATCAGTTCCCTAAGTGTTCTCCACAGCCCAGAACACACAAAGAGATTCACAGGGTTGGATAGAGAAGAGAAGGGGGAAGGAGGAGATACAGGCGACCTGGTGGAGAAAAAGGAGAAACCAAAGGAGGGAGAGCAATCCAGCCAGTAATCTCGCTCCCAAATAAAAATGGGTACTGAAGATTGGGTTCTTAAATGTACAAAATTCATAACAAATACCAAAGGTAAAGATTAAAAATCTAAAGTAGAGGTTAGATTCTCAAAAATACAATATTCAAGAAAAGAACAAAGTCACAAAAATTATAAAATATATATATATATGAAGTTTGCTTTAAAAATAGGGTCTTTTTTTTTTTGCAAAGTAATAGTAGGTTATAAAAATGAAAATTAAAGGAGTAATAGAGTCAGACACAACTGAGCAACTTCCCTTTCACTTTTTGCTTTCATGCACTGGAGAAGGAAATGGCACCCCACTCCAGTGTTCTTGCCTGGAGAATCCCAGGGACGGGGGAGCATGGTGGGCTGCTATCTAGGGGTCACACAGAGTCAGATACAACTGAAGTGACTTAGCAGCAGCAGCAGCAACAGAGGAATTTAAAAAAAATTTTTTTAATTTAAAAAATGATAATAGTAAAAATATATTTAGGACTTTCTCTGGTGTTGTTGTGGACAGTGTGGGGTCAGTTCATTTTCAGATAGTTCCTTGATCCAGCTTACACTTCTCAAGATCTATAGGCCCATTCCTATGTAGTTGGTACTAACTGCAGGATTTTAATCTATTACAACTGTCACTTCCAATGCAGTTCCCTCTGTTTATTTTAGCTTCTGTTTGCTGGCCTCTCAGTTCAGTTCAGTTGCTCAGTGTGTCTGACTCTTTGCGACCCCATGAATCGCAGCATGCCAGGCCTCCCTGTCCATCACCAACTCCCGGAGTTCACTCAGACTCGCGTCCATCGAGTCAGTGATGCCATCCAGCCATCTCATCCTCAGTCATTCCCTTCTCCTCCTGCCCTCAATCCCTCCCAGCATCAAAGTTTTTTCCAATGAGTCAACTCTTCGCATGAGGTGGCCAAAGTACTGGAGTTTCAGCTTCAGCATCATTCCTTCCAAAGAAATCCCAGGGTTGATCTCCTTCAGAATGGACTGGTTGGATCTCCTTGCAGTCCAAGGGACTCTCAAGAGTCTTCTCCAACACCACAGTTCAAAAGCATCAATTCTTCGGCACTCAGCCTTCTTCACAGCCAACTTTCACATCCATACATGACTACTGGAAAAACCATAGCCTTGACTAGATGGACCTTAGTCGGCAAACTAATGTCTCTGCTTTTGAATATGCTGTCTAGGTTGGCCATAACTTTTCTTCCAAGGAGTAAGTGTCTTTGAATTTCATGGCTGCAGTCACCATCTGCAGTGATTTTGGAGCCCAGAAAAATAAAGTCTGACACTCTTTCCACCGTTTCTCCATCTAGTTCCCATGAAGTGATAGGACCAGATGCCATTATCTTCGTTTTCTGAATGTTGAGCTTTAAGCCAACTTTTTCACTCTCCTTTTTCACTTTCATCAAGAGGCTTTTTAGTTCCTCTTCACTTTCTGCCATAAGGGTGGTGTCATCTGCATATCTGAGGTGATTGATATTTCTCCTGGCAATCTTGATTCCAGCTTGTGTTTCTTCCAGCCCAGCTTTTCTCATGATGTACTCTGCATGGCCTCTACAGTGTCTAATTTCCATCCTGACACAAGGGGGCAGTGGTGGTCACTTTTTTTTAGGCTCACTTGTTCAGTTGTGCTATGGGGAGGGAGGAACACGGCAAACAAATATCACTGGCATCTGTGGGAAGTGCTCCCAGTGTCTCGGCCACACTGGGCTTGCCCTCAGCTCACGGCATATGAGCTTTCCCAGTCTACACTGCTCAGGCTCTAGGTTGCTGTGCCAGGAACTGTCTGAGGCTAGTCCTGGGTTGAGTGCCCTTCCCAGGTCAAAGCTGCTCAGGTTCAGAATCTCGGGTACTCCACAAAGGCGCAGACTTGATTGGGCCTGCATTTTGTGCCCTTCCCCAGTCCGAGCAGCTCAAGTGACCAGGTGCTTGGCGGGCTGCTACTTATCGCCTCCCTCGGCCCAGCCGCTCAGTTTTCTGGGTGTACAATAGGCGCGCCTTCTCAGGTGTGCCTGTCTCCTCTGAGGAGCTGATCTCTGGCTGCGACCCTCCCAGCAGATGTCGACTGTCCGGAATCCCAAGGAGTCTTGGTTAGCAACGAAGCCTGCTTGCAGTTTGGTAGATGATGCCTCTTTGGGGCTATGATTGCCCTCTTCTGGCTCTGGCTGCCCTCGCCTGCCTGTCTCCAGCGGGGGATAGGCCGGTCCACAGCCAGCTAGATCTGCTCAGTCCTTTGTTCTGTGAGCGGGCCTGGTAGTGTTTTAGGTTAGGGCTTTTCGCGGGATAGCTATCCCACAGTCTGGTTTGCTACCTCAAGTTAGTTTCCTCAGATTGCCCTCAGGGCATTCAGGCCTGGTCCTTACTCTAAGCAATGCAGCCCGCGCCTCCCTGCCCAGCCTCCGCTTGCTAGTGGTGGATACAAGCGACTGCACTGCTTCTCCGCTGGGAGTTGCCTTAGGCACATAATCTGTGGCTTTTAATTATTTATTTATTTTTCCTCCTGGTTATGTGCCCACTGAGGTTCCAAGGCTCACCACAGATTTGCCGGTGAGACTGTTTCCTGGTGTTTGGAAAGTCTCTCTTTTTTAACTCCCTTCCTGAGATGGATCTCCGTCCGTCCCTCTTTTGTCTCTCTCTTTACCTTTTATAGTTTTTTCCCTACCTCCTTTCGAAGACAATGGGCTGCCTTTCTGTGTGCCTGATGTCCTCTCCCAGCATTTAGAAGTTGTTTTGTGGAACTTGCTCAGCGTTCAAATGTTCTTTTGATGAATCTGTGGGGAAGAAAGTGGTCTCCCCGTCTTATTCCTCCGCCATCTTAGAGATTATCTCCATTTAGGATTTTAAATTGCTCAGCTAGAATCCCATCACCTCCACTAGCTATGTTCTTAGTAATTCTTCCTAAGGCCCACTTGACTTCATACTCCAAGATACCTGACTCTAAATGAGTGACCACACCATCGTGGTTATCCAGGTCATTAAGACCTTTTTTGTACACTTCTTCTGTCTGTTTTTGTCACCGCTTTTTTCATCTCATCTGCTTCTGTTAGGTCCTTTTGATTTGTCCTTTATTGTGCCCGTCTTTGCATGAAATGTTCCCTTGGTATCTCAAATTTTCTTGAACAGATCTCTAGGCTTTCCCTTTCTATTGTTTCCCTCTATTTGCACTGATCATCTAGGAAGCCTTTCTTACCTCTCCTTGCCACTCTTGGGAATTCTGCATTCAGACGGAGAGATCTTTCCTTCTCTCCTTTGCCTTTCATGTCTATTCTTTTCTCAGGTATTTGTAAGGCCTTCTCAGAAATCATTTTGTCTTCTTACATTTCTTTTTCTTGGAGATGGTTTTGGTCACACCTGCTGTAAAATATCATGAACTACCATCCATAGTTCTTCAGGAACTCTGTGTACCACATATAATCCCTTAAATCTATTTGTCACTTCCACTGTATAATATGAGATTTAATTTAGGTCATGGCCGAATGGCCTAGTGGTTTTTTCCTACTTTCTTCAATTTAAGTCTGAATTTTACAATAAGGAGCTCATGATCTAAGCCACAGTCAGCTAACGGTCTTCCCTTTGCTGACTGTATAGAGGTTCTCCACCTTTGACTACAAGGAATATAATCTGTCTGATTTCAGTATTGACCATCTGGTAATGTCCATGTGTAGCGTCTTTTGTTTTGTTGGAAGAGTGTTTTTGCTATGACTACTGTGTACTTTAGACAAAAGTCAAATAACCTTCTCCTGCCTCATTTTTTACTCCAAGGCCAAACTTGCCCGTTACTCCAAGAATCTCTTGACTTCCTACTTTTTCATTCCAATCCCCTATGATGAAAAGGACATCTTTTTTGGTGTTAGTTCTAGAAGGTCGTGTCTGTCTTCACAGAAGCGTAAAACTATGAAAAGATTGAACATACCTCGAATAATCAACCTGACAAAAAAATTGCTGGGATATCCTCATATATTCATATAACTGACAGCCTTTAAAATAAATCTGGATCAAGTGGTACAGGAAATGCAATAACAGGAGTTCTCATACATTGTTTGTAGGAGTAAAACTGAATCCTGTCTTGAGATGTATATTTCACTGTATCTCAACAGTAGATCGTTTGTCCATCTTACTACACAACCAACCCAATGTTAGTTCCAGATGGAAAATGTAGACCAAAAGCCGTGTAGATACAGCAAAATCTCAGAGAGAGTCCAGGCTGTTTTCAAGACCAGGGCAGTAAGTTGAATATCATAATAAAGTGAATCACACAAATTTTTCATTTCCCACTTTGTATATAGTTAATTGACACTGTCCAACATCTGTTAAGTGTGCAATAGCTTTACAACTAAGTAAATAATATACAGAATTTCATTAACAACACTTTGTTTCTAAAATAAAGTAGTTTGAGCATCATCTCTGTCTTCACAAGTCAAAATCTTTTTGCTGGTGGAGGGTCTTGTCTCAGTGTCTATGTCTGCTGACTGATCAGGATGGTGGCTGCTGAAGGTTGGGGTGGGTAGGGCAATATCTGAAAAGAAGACAACAGTGAAGTTTGCCACATCCTTTGACTCTTCCTTTCACAGATTTCTCTGGAGCATGCAGTGCCCTTTAACAGTGTTTTTACCCACAGCAGAAGTTCTTTCAAAATTGAAGTTCATCCTCTGCAGTCTGCCGCTGCCTTTTTCAACTAAGTTTATGTTATATTCTAAATCCTTTGTTGTCATTTCCATAAACTTCATAGCTTCTTCACCAAGAGCAGTTTCTGTCTCAAGAAACCACTTTCTTTGCTCATGCATAAGAATGAATCCTCCTCATTTCAGCTTTATGATGCAGCTTTATGATGCAATTGCCGCAATTCAGCCACATCTTCAGGCTCCACTTCTAACTCTAGCTTCCTTGTTATTTCCACTTCATCTGCACTTACTTTCTCCAGTGAATTCCTGAACCCCTCAAAGTCATCTGTGAAGGGAGAAATCGACTTCTCCCATACTCACATTAATGGTGATATTTCAACCTATTCCCATGATTCACATTTTCAGTGGAATCTATAATCATGAATCCAATGTAAAGGGACTTCCCTGGTGGCCCAGTGGTGAAGAATCTACCTTCCAATGCAAGGAATAATAGCTTGATACCTCTTCAGAGACCTAAGATCCCACATGTCGCTGAACAACTAAGCCCCCGTGTTGCAACTGCTGCACCCAGGCAACACCACTAGAGAGTCTGTGTGCTGAGATGAAGGATTCTGCATGACCCAACAAAGTCCTTGTATGCCTCAACTAAGACCAATGCAACCAAAAATATAAATTAGCAAATGTTTTTTAAAAAGACTATATCATTTTTTAAAAAATGAATTCAGTGCAGAAATTTTTCAGTTGACTTTGCCCAGATCCAACAGAGGAATCTATGCAGCTATAGCCTATAATGTGCTTCCTAAATATAATGAGTTGAACATCATAATTACTCCACGATCCATGTGCTTCGGAATGGATGTTGTGTTGGCAGTCATGAAAATAACATGAATCTCATTGTACTTCTCCATCACATTCTTGGATGCTTTGTCAATCAGCAGTAATATTTAGAAAGGAATCTTTCTTTCTGAGCATTGGTCTCAACATTGGACTTAAAACACTTGGCGCCAATGTAAACATACCTGTAAACAGGTATGCTGTCATCCAGGCTTCATTGTTTCACTTGCAGAGCACAGGCAGAACAGATTCAGCCTAATTCTAAAGGGCTTTAGAATTTTCCAAGTGGCAATGGACCATTGACTTCCAGTAATCTGCTGCATTAGTCCTTATCAAGAGAATCAGCCTGTTCTTGGAATCTTTGAAGTCAGGCATTGACTACTCCTCTCCAGGTATCAAAGTGCTGGCGGGCATCTTCTTCCAATAGATGGATATTTTGTCTACACTGGAAATCTCTGATTCAGTGGAGCCACCTTCATAGATTATCTTGGCTAAATCTTTTGGAAAACTTGCAGCAGCTTCTACATCAGGTCTAGTTACTACACTCTGCACTGTATGTTATGGAGATGGCTTCTTTATTTAAACTTCATGAACCACTCCTGCTATCTTCAAACTTTTCTTCTGCAACTTTTTCACCTCTCTCAGCCTTCACAGAAATGAAGAATTAGGGCTGTGATCTCGATTAGTCTTTGGCTTCAGAAAATGTTGTGCTCGGTTGGACCTTCTATCCCAACCCATAATCCTTTCTTCATATCAGCAATAAGGATGTTGTGCATTCTCAGAAAGAGACTTACTTAGAGAACAAACTTCTAGTTGCTGGAGGTGGGATGGGGGAAAGGGATCATTAGGGAGTATGGAAAGGTCATGTACACCCTGCTCTGTTGAAAATGGATAGCCATCAAGGACTTAAGTATGGCACATGGTGTGTCTGAGTGTGTGTATACTCCTTCTGTGTGTGTCCAACTGTTTCTGTCCTCATGGACTGTAGCCTGCCAGCTCCTCTGTCCATGGAATTTTCCAACCAAGAATACTGGAGTGGGTTGCTCTTTCCTTCTCCAGGGGATTTTCCCAGCCCAAGGAACAAACCCACAACTCTGCTCAATGTTATGTGACTTCCCTGTCAGGATGGGAGTGTAGGGAGAATGCATATATGTATGTATACGGATGAGTCCCTTAGCTGCTCACCTGAAACGATCCCAACACTGTTTGTAAACCAGCTATACCCAATACAAAATAAAAAGGCTTAAAAAAATAGATTGTTTTTTAGTTGGAGTAGTTGAAGCAAATTCTGGAAAAAAGATACAAAGAGATGCAAAACCCAACTGCCACTTTTGAAGAGCCCAGAGCAAAAGCAGGATGCCTCACATGCCCCCGGAACACAACAACACTTAAGGGTTCAGCCAGTCACCTCGCCACCCCTCTGACTGGCCCCTGGACACACCCCTCCCCTCATCCCATAGAAGGAACCAGCTCGCCCCACCCCCTCGGGGAGTGGGCACCCAAGGAAACTGTCATTTGTTCTCACTCCCCTGTGCTGCAGTAGTGGCCCCAATAAAGCCTTGCCTCAATTTCTTTTCATTAAGAAATTTGATTTATTTCTATTGTCTGGCCTCTGATTGATTTCTACTGATTAAGGAGGCCAAGAGCCTGGTGTGTATCAATTTGGGGACAAGAGACACATGGGGGCTGGGAGGAGGACAGGACTCAGGCTTGGGTGGGGCACCAATTTAGTGGGTTCAGGTGATCAATGTGTCAGGGGAAAACTCTCATGCATAGGCCTGGGGGACAGGGCCCTGGGTTTAATCTCTGGCAAGAGGCAACACGGGGACCACATAGCCCCAGTGGAGGAGGCTGGTGAAGAGGCAACTGATTAGGAGAGCAGGAGAAAGACAAAAGGACAGCGTTAGAGCCCTGGTCAGGACAGCCACATAGGAGAAGACGGGCCACTCTGGACAGGCCTGGCCACCCCCAGACACAGAGTAGCCCCAGATGGGAGTGAAATCAACCGGGAGGTGATTTTAATGAGTGTCAACAATGAACATCCTTCCAAGAACATGAAACTCCACCTGATTGCTCTTGCTACTTCCTTAATATTCTGCTCGCATCCATTTCCATATCTACAAATAGTGAAGCCAGCCTCACTCAGTGACAAGACATGAAATGGAGCACTGCCCGTGCTGAAGTGTCAGCGCGACCTTCCGAGGTCAGGGCTCAGTCACCCCTGAAGCTAGCAAAAGCCGAGAGCCCCGTGATAACAGAGAGATGGATCCCTCTGTCACAGACGTTGACCTCTCAATGTCATTGATAGATCACTATGTCATAGATAGACCACTTCCCCAGAATTAGGAGGTCTTGTCAGTCCCAGAAAGTGATGGGTCATCTCACTCTTCATCAGCGGATAGCCCTGAGATGTGAAAGTGAGATGTTCAGTGCTGGCTGGATGCTGCATACAAGTAAATTATGAGGGGGAATAAAATGGATCACACAGGCTACCAGTGTAGAAGGAGCAGCCTAAAGAGACCGCCAGGGGGCGCCCGGTGGCAGTTCTGGATCCCGGTCTCCACGGGGAACTTGCAAATTCAGGTTCTGGCCTCAGTCCTCAAACTCTTTCTAATGAGCAATTACTTTGGCCCACAAAAGACCTAGGACTACTCTGGGGCAGAAACTACTAGAAAACATATTGCTGATGACACTGCAGTTAAGGGCTGTCTGCAGGCCCTTTCCACAGATCCGCAGAATTCTTTGGTGGGGGTGGTTGCGGGGTGGTGGATGGCCTGGAAATCCGGAGTCTTTAAAAAAAAAAAAAAGCAGGGCCTCGCTCCTGCCTTAGTCGATAAAGCCTCTGCCTGCAACGTAGGAGATTCGGCTTCGATCCCAGGGTCAGGAAGATCCCAAGGAGGAGGGATGGCGACCCACTGAAGTACTCTTGCTCGGAGAATCCCCGTGGTCAGAGGAGCCCGGAGGGCTACACTCCTCGGGGTCGCAAGAGTCGGACACGACTGAGCAAGTAAACCACCACCCCAGGAAGACTGCAGGCGGGAATGGGGAGGAAGGTTGAGGGGCGAGAAGGACTCGGAGAGGAAAAGAAACGGGGAGGGACTGGAGGAGAAAGGAGTGAGTCAGGAGGGGGCGGCTGGGTGGGGCCATGCGAGGCTTCGGAAGCCGGAGAAGGAGCCGCCTGGCTCCCCTGGACCGTCCGGGAGTCACCTGAGGAGGGCGGGGAGGTGACACGGCGCGGCAGTGACAAGGCGGGGAAGTGGCGGGAGTGGACGGGAGGGCGGGGCGGAGAGTGGAAGGGCGGGGCGGGCTCTCATATAAATAGCTCTGGTCACCGCGCGAAGTGGGAAGATCTCCTGGAGAAGGAAATGGCAACCCATTCCAGTACTCTTGCCTGGAGAATCCCACGGACGGAGCAGCCTGATAGTCTACAGTCCATGGGGTCGCCAAGAGTCGGACACGACTGATCGATTTCATTTTCACTTTACTTTCCGCGCGAAGTCAGATCAAAGCACTTTCCACGTGGTGATGGGCTGGACCACTGACTCCGAAGAGCCTCTTAGTTTGGCTGCCCTGCTTCTCCTCGTGGCTCTCCGGTCTGCCCGGCGCGAGGCGGTAAGTTCATGGATTAACCTGCGGGGAGCGGACACGGGGCCTTAAGACCCCGAGAGGGATGAGGGTGTCCGCCGGGGTTCTGGGAACGTCGAGCCGGGACTGCCTCCCTGCTTTTAGACCTCCGCTCGCTCCTTTCCCGCTGGGCTCCTGCTCTCCGCCCTCATTCCCCAGCTTGTTGCCATCCCTCGTCCCCGCCCCGGCTCCCCTCCCCGCCCTGGCATATAAAAGACACGATCTGGGTGAATCACAGCATAGAGGGAGGGAAAGCTGGGAGAAATGGGAGCCCGGGCAGCAGCAAGAAATGCTGCTCCAATCCGCGGGCCGCCTCTCGGGAATTTGGAGCCACTGGAGCTAGTGCAGGACAGGTGGGGGCCGCTCCAGAGGGACCGAACTCACGGGGTTCAGGGGAAGGCTGGGTGGAGTCTGTCCAGTTGCGTTGGGCGGGCCGGGGCGGCAGGGGGCGGGGAGGGAGATGGGCAAATGTCTAGGTGGAGTCCGTCACTTGGGTGGGGTGTGGGGGGGGCGGTGCAGGAGGTGGGGGAAGGGAGATGGCTGGAGTCTACCTAAGAAGCCTCCTTAGAGTCCTGCTTGGTTACAACACTATTTTTTCCATATCCCTTCCCATCCCAAGAAGCTCAGGGCCTCAACAACTTCCCATCTGTGAAGGGATCCTAAACGTGCCCTCTGTCAACTGGCACCCTATCCTCTTGCCTGAGAATTCACCCCAGCAGAAGCCTCCCAGCCTGGCCCCCAGGACATAAAGCAGGAGAGATGGGAGAAGAGTTTCCCAAAGTGTGTGACACAGGGCACGAGGGTGAGGACGGGCACCCCCACTTCTACCCTTTGGTCCCACATTCATATTCCCTGAGACTATGGAGACAGTGGCCTATAATAGCTATTATTTAAGACAGGAGTTGGAGAACCTTTTCTTTAAAAGACAGAGAGTAACACTGTTGGTCTCGACAGGCCATTTGGTGTCTGTGTGCATTATACATCTCCACGTTTGTGCTACAAGAGCAGGCAAAGACGACCTGGAAAAAAAAAAAAAAAAAAAAGAACAATGTGACTGCCCTGTAATAGTAATAGTAATAGTAATAGTAATAGTAATAGTAATAGTAATAGTAACAGATGACTCATCCCTTAGGGCCTAGTGCAAGGATGCTTAGCTGCCTGTTTCTGAACCAAAAACTTGCTCTGTCCTGCCTTGTATGTTCTGGGTGGTGTGAATGTGAAAGGAGTGTGGGTCCAGCAGATATGGGCTAATGTCCCCTGACCCCCTCTGCTCTAGAGTGGTTTCCATGGTCCATGGAGATATAGGGGACACTGCATGAAGGCTCTGGCATGAGCAGAGAATAGTGTGTGCATGCTAAGTCACTCCAGTCATGTCCAGCTCTTTATGACTATGGCCCACGAGGGTCCTCTGTTCAAGAGATTCTCCAGGCAAGAACACTGGAGTGGGTTGCCATGCTCTCCTCCACGGGATCTTCTCTCACTTAGGGACAGATCCCACATCTACTCCAGCTCCGACACTGCAAGTGGATTCCTTACTGCTGAGCCACAGGGGCAGGCCCTGGAGAACAGTGGTCCTAAAACAATTCTGATGTCAGGCCTAGGCCACCTGCTGCTCTCTCTTATTTGTTGCCTCTGGCCCTTCTTATGCCAAACCACAATATCACTTTAATCCTCTGATGGCTGGTCTATCTGAATTAATGATTAGGGGTTGGTGAGCCCAGATCATGATAGACAATGTTGACATTTCATGACCAGAGGCCTCACCTCCACCAGCCCCCAGGACCATACCAGGAGCCACATTAAATGATGTTGTATTCCCCATTGCAAATCTCATGGCCTTGCTTCAGGACATAAAGGATCTGTGTTGTGAACCTCCAAGTAAAATGCCATATTCGGCACATAGCATCTTTCCGACCACAGACAGATACCTCTGACGTCACAGATTCTGCTGAGTCATCTGCCCGAAGAGCAGGTCATCAGTCACCAATTGTCCGTGACTGCTTTTGTGCTAGGACAGCAGTTGTAACAGAAAACCATGGTCTGCAAAGCCTGAAATATGTCATATGTACAATTGTAGAAATCTATGGGCCACACTGGGAATTAAATGGAGATAGGATAGGGATGACAGTCCTGCAGCCCTGGAGGATTGAAGGTTGTTACTCTGTCATTTTCTCCAGGATAAGATATTCTTTACACGTACTATTGGGGGATGAAGGTCCATGTCAGAAGTGTGAACTTGAAAATCGCTTCTATGGTAGCCCTCACCACCTGGTAATTTACTAACTGTGAAGATTTTTCATTCATATGCAAATGCAATGGATGTGAAATGAGCACTATGAGGACCAGTGAATGGGTGGCACTCCTGTGGGCAGGACGTGGGACAGATGTGTATTCCTTACACAGATCTCAGGCACCACAGTAATAACAGGCGGGCCATGATGATGTTTCAGACTGCTGGACATGATGACAGTCCCACTCTAGGTCCTTATGAATGTGGGGTGGCTCCTCTGCCAAGTGTACACTTATCCCAGTCAATGACCGTGTGGCTTCCAAGGCCAGAAGGACTTCTGCACTTGCTGTGGTGAAAAGAGGGCCCTCCTTGCTGATGCCTGGCATCTCTGTCTCTAGGAATGGATTCTGAATATAAGACCTGACTCAGTGCTGGATACTGCACAAAGGACTTGGACATTTGGTTGGGATGTCTGCATTCAGGTTCCTGAACATCCAGCCTTGTGTTTGTCTGTTTTTTAATATAATTTTTCCTTTCAATCATGTAGTTTTTAACCGGCCTCACCTCATCTGTCTGCCTCTAGGATCACCCTGTGTTAGGAGCCAGCGTGGTACTCTCTGCAGTGAGGCCTGGCTACAGGGGGGCTCTCTGGTCCCCTTGGCCGCTGCATCTGCTTTGTTTCTGACATAGGGCACTCCCCCTGGCATCACCTCTTCCACCTTCTCCATCCTCACTCCTGCTGGAAGCGCACAGGAACACCAGTTCCGCCACCATCCCTCACCTTCAGCAAAAGTCACCCTGGCGCTGTTGGAGATGCTTCTCATCCGTTCTTTCCTCTCGGGCTCCATAGAACCTGGGGGACTGCACACTTTCCTGCCCTTTCATACCGTGTCCACCCTGGCACATTCACTTCTCTGAGCCTTTGATCCCCTCCTCTTCCACCTGCCTCGGAAGTTCTGGATTTTCTCTTTCATGCCTTGTGGGCCAGGCCTTCTCCAGGATCCCAAGACCCATCAAAGTAGTAGATCAGCAGCATCTCCCTGGCCTTGCTAAGCCCTGTGACCCCAATTGTGAATTCTCCTTTCCTCAGCTTTGGGTTCTGTGTGGGCCTTATGAGCAGAGTAGACATAATGTTGTGTGGTTTCTCCGCTTGCTCAGCCTATAAGTGGTGTTAGGGGGCAGGGGGGCCTTCCTGCTCTACCAACCCAGCCCTGCAGCTTTCCTCTGCTCTCACATAAGTGGGGGGAGAAGGTAATGGGTCTTCTTCTCCAAAACCTGCCCTCACCTGCGTTTTCCTTCACAGATGCTCACTCTCGTTGCTACAATTCACCATTGATCCTCAGCCCAGTCCTGGAGAGCCATGGTGTGTGGCTCAAGGCCAGGTAGATGAGAATGTTTTTCTTTCCTATGACTGTGGTGGCACCATGATCTAATCCACAAGCCCATTGGGAGAGGAGGTGAAAACTATGAACACTTGGGAAACACAGAGAGAAACACTGAGAGACATCGGGGACTTCCTCAAGGGGCAATTGCCTGATGTTATACTGGAGAAACACATGGCCAGAGGTGAGTTCAATTCAGTTCAGTTCAGTCACTCAGTCATGTCCCACTCTTTGAGACCCCATGAACTGCAGCACGCCAGGCTTCCCTGTCCATCACAAACTCCCAAAGCTTGCTCAAACTCATGTCTATTGAGTCGGTGAAGCCATCCAACCATCTCATCCTCTGTTGTCCCCTTCTCTTTCTGCCTTCAGTCTTTCCAGGATCAGAGTCTTTTCCAGTGGGTCAGTACTTTGCATCAAATGCCCAAAGTATTGGAGCTTCAGCTTTAGCATCAGCCTAATGAATGTCAGGACTGATTTCCTTTAGGATTGACTGTTTGACTAAACTCTGGGAGATAGTGAAATACAGGGAAGCCTAGTATCCTGCATTCTGTGAGGTCGCAGGAGTCAGACATGACTGAACAGCAACATGAAAGGGATAGAAGACAGCCATTACCTGCAGGGTCATCAACAATATGTTCTCTAGTTGTTTCTGTTCCAGGGGAGCCCAAGACATTTTGTGGACCAATGTAATTGCTCTTTAGAAAAAGTTTGAGGACTCAGCTTGAAATGTCTATTTCCAAGTTGGCAGGGAGACTGGGATCCAGAGCTGTCACCTGGAGACGTCTTAAGTGTTCTTGTTCTCCAAATGACACTCGTAACCACTATGAAAGACTTTTCTTCCCTTGGTGTTCGTTTCATTCGTTTCCTTTTGTACAACCTCCAACCAGCGTTTTACTATCTCAGAATTCTCATCTCAGGGCTATCTATCTGGCGATGAAGAGTGAAGCCATCTATCACCTGTTGAGACTGACAAGGCCTCCTAATTCTTGGTAAATGGGTCCTTGTCTTTGGTCATTATTTCCATCCGAAGAGATTGTGAATGACCTAGAGAGGTCAAAGCCTGTGACAGAGGGCTCCATCTCTCTGTTATCACGGGGTTCCTGGCCTTTGCTGACTTCATGGGTGACTGAGCCCTGAACTAGGAGTGTGCTGAGGCCTCAGCACAGGCAGTGCCATTTCGTGTCTTCTCATTCAGTGAGGCTGGGTTTCCTATTGACATCTGTGGAAACTACGCATGTAGAAGTTTAAGAAAGGAACACAAAGCGATTGGATAATTTCATCATGACCACTGTTTTTGGAAGTATGTTCTATTGCTGACACCCATTAAAATCACCTCCTGGTTGATTCCACTCCCATCTGGGGTCTGCACTGTGTCCAGGTGCCAGGAACATGCATGGGTAGGGGTGGCCAGGGCTGTCCAGGTGTCCAGAGAGGCCCATCTTCCCCACCTGGCTGTCCTGACTAGGGCTCTAACGCTGTCCTTCCATCTTTCTCCTGCTCTCCCAGTCACTTACCTCTTCACCAGCCTCCTCCACTGAGGCTACCAGGTCCCCCGTGTTGCCTCTTCCCAGGGATTAAAGCCACGCCCCTGTCCCCCAGGTCTGTGCATGAGAACCTTTCCCTGACACACAGATCACCTGCTTAGGCTTGGGACTGAAGCCAGTAAGGAGTCAATCTGTTCCCTTTACTCCTGTCCTGATCCTCCCTCAGGGGGCAGGTCTGGGGAGGAGGGGCCTTGCTTCCTGACAGCCTTGGGGGGCTACAGGGAAACCTCCTTCCTTCGTGGCCCTCCAGCCTCTAAGCCAGCAGCACACACAGCTCTCAGGACCAGGGTCCCTGCCCCCCATCTCTTCCTGGTCCCCCCGCTGGGCACCTCCACCCCAGCTCAGGCCCACCCATCACCAGGCACCTCTGCTCAAGGCAGGGCCGCTCAGTGATGGGGCTCTGGGTTCCCAGGAGGCTGATGATGTGCAGGCCACAGGCTGAGTCAGACCTGCTGCTGCTCCAGGAGCACAGGCCTGGCCTCAGCCCTTTCCCCAGTCTCTGCTGTGGGGCTCCTGCCTTGCCTGCTTGACCCAGGCCACTTCCTGTGAGGACGGGCCTTTGGAGTTGGGTCTGGAGTTCTTGCTCTCAGGTGATATGGGGTCTTATTCACCTGCTCATTTCCAGGATGAGGAGGTTCAGTGAGGGGCAGAGGTTGGCTGGGATTCACCTTCCCTGATCTCACACCAGGCCCTGTGCCCCTGCCTTCCCTCTGCATTCTTCCCTCAGTACCTGCTCCTGGAAAGGACTCAGCCCAGGAAGACAGTTATGATGAAACTGGTGAGGACCACAGGGAGGATCCAGGTGATGTGCTTGATGGCTGTGGCCACGGAGTTGACTGTGAGGGGAGCTTCAGTTGGTGATGCTGTAAGGAAAGTGAGAGTGAAGCCTTTGTTCCGATCCCTAAACTAAGCAGATGCCTTCTCAGCCCCCCGGACCCAGGTACCCTACTATGGAGTCATTAGTGCATAATTTCTTTACAATGCTGTGTTGGTTTCTGTTATAGGACAATGAAAATCAGCCATAATTAGATACATATATCCCTTCCATCCTGAACCTTCTTTCCCGCTCCCATCCCGCCCCTCTAGGTCATCACATAGCACCAGCCTGGGCTCCCTGTGTTATATAGCGTCTACCCACTGGTTAGCTATTTTCCGCATCTTAGTACGTATATATGTCCCTGCTACCGTCTCAATTCGTCCTACCCTGTCCTTCCCCTGCTATGTTCACAAGTCTGTCTCGTGTCATGCAGTCATTTGAGCCAACCATATGGCAGCCCCTGTGACAGGTCCTGAGGTGAGATGGGGGAAGGGAGGAGCCCCATCTCCACAAAGCTCAGACAGTGAATGGGCGAGAGAGGGTCCCCACACAGCCACTCAGTCCTGCGTGACATCAGATGAGGTGACATGAGGATGGGAACAGATTAAGTCCTCTCAGGAGCTGATGTTTGAGGCAGTATTGACAGATTTCCAGAACTAGAAGAGCTGATATTTTTTAAAAGGTTGTAGAGAGGGGGTCAGTAAGAAGGAAATCTCTAGAATCGGAGTGGTGCCCTCATGTTAGGGGTCAGCAAGAATCCATGTACAGTGATTCAAAGGCCTTTGCTATGAGGGAGAGATGTCAGGAGGTGGAAGAGGAAAGAGGATCACAGA
The DNA here is from genome assembly GCF_042477335.2 of Ovis canadensis. Lineage (NCBI taxonomy): Eukaryota > Metazoa > Chordata > Mammalia > Artiodactyla > Bovidae > Ovis > Ovis canadensis. The sequence goes on from NC_091252.1 coordinate 86,355,709, forward strand.
GCATCCCCAGGGCCATTGTTCTCCCAGGAACTACTCACCTTGAATAGGTCACTTTTACACACACACACACACACACACACATACACACAGAGGGGTGGGTCCATGTCACCCTGAGTGGACTACTGCTTCTTTCTTCTGGTCTCATTTACCCATGGTTGGCAACATTTCCTCCCAGCGCACCAAGAAATGCCGAAGCCAGGCCCGACAGTGGCCCATGGAGACCTTCTTGAAGAAGTTGCTCACAGCTCTGTCCTTCTCCCACTTCTCTCTCATCCGTCTCCCTCCAGAATGAACCACGGTCCAGTGTCCATTCTCCGAATCAAAGAGGAAGCACATTTGTCCACTGATGCCGAACTGCCAGGATCCACTGATGTGTCCATCGTCTTCACACCAACATGTCATCCTGCCCTGCAAGGTGAGAGGGTGCCGGGGTCCAGCCCCGGTGGATCCAGGGAATTCGAAGGGTGGACGGCGTCGGCGTGGAAAGACTTGTTTATTTATTAATGTAAGATTAGATTAAGAAACTATAGTGTAGTAAGAAGATTAAGTGGAGGAAGAGGGCTGAATAGCTTGGTTTACGCGGAAGGCCAATAAAATTCCAGACAAGGAATTTGCACCATCTACGTTGGGCCACCGGCGCCCACTTGAATATCTAAGGGTGCCTCGCCTTAAGCTCCCTTTCTCGCGGGTCTTAACAGCCGGGGCAAGTAAGTAGACCTGGCGAGCCTCCGCGCCCCAGGTGGAGATTCAGCCTGAAGTTAAAGTAAAGAGCAGAGAGAGGGAAAGAGAGAGAAGAAGAAAGAGAGAGAGACACGGGGGGAGCCAGAGCCCCAAGAAACCAGGCCGGGAGACTAGTTAGAGAAACTGGTCCGAGAAACTGGCCCCAGAAGCTGGCCCCCACCTTTATTGTTCAGAAGGCCTTTTATACTTTTGATAAAACACAGAGATCAATGGGTAACACAAGATTATGTAGCGTTTGCAGCTCAGACTCTTTCTATACATCATTTTGTATACAAAAGGTCTCAGGTGATTTACATTATCTTCTGGCCAAGAGGCTTGTTAACACTTTTTGGCTCTCTTCCTTAATGAATGTTAATCTTGTTTCCCCTGAAGTGTTTTTCTTTAATCTACATCTCCTTAAAGCATTAACATTAAAGTTACATCTCTGTAGAACAAAGGTGCAGTGGGATATAACAAAGAAGGTACTTAACTCAAAGATCTAATGTTGCTAATACAAGGTCTACTACTTGTTTTTCTGTATACCAACTATATCTACAAATAAAGGATGTGAAAATTTGGCAGCAAATATTGACTCAACAAATGAAACCTTTAATCAGTCCTATTCTAAAGATTTTGACTCCTCGGAAGCCCCTACATTCCTAGGATGTTTTAAGCTTCCTGTGCCTCCTGCGGTCAGGAGGCCTCAAACATTCACACGCGCAGCTGTATGAGTCCTGCAGGCAGGCTAGAAAGCCATCAGAGGGTTTTTTGGATTGAAACACTCTTTCAAATGCAGAAGACTAAAGCCCTGAATTGACTTTTTCCAGAAAATGTCAGAAGAGTAGAAAAGCAGAGCACAAAAGCCGGCAGATTTTTGTTGGGGTACATGCTTAGGAATTTCCAGAGGGGTCCCTGAAGTCTGAGCACGCCTTGCGTATGTCAGCTTCCTTCCTCATGACCTTGTCACGGGCGGGATTCCTCACACTGGCTCCCGGCAAGAGGGTCTGCCCCCACCGTGGCAAAGAGCTCAGCCTCTGGGCTTGACAGATTCTTTGCCCCACCTGGGTCCACCTCCCCTGAGCCCAGCTAATCTGGCCCTGTTCTCTCCTCCAAGGCCTGCTCCTTCCACTGGACTACTAGGGAAGGACCAATATCCTCCATTTTATTTTTTACCCAGAAACAATGAATGAGTTTAAGCCCCTTGCCTGCTCCTTCTGCACTTGGACTTTCTAACTCACCTGTGACCTTGTGTTTCTCTGACGTAACATCAGGCAGCTGCTCCCTGAGCAAGTCCCCGATGTCTCTGAGTGTTTCAGTCTGTGTTTCCCAGGCCTTTGTCGTTTTCACCTCCTCCCCCAGTGGACTTGTGAATTGGATCTTAGCACGACCACAGTCACAGGAGAGAAAAACATTTCCGTCCACCTGGCCTTGAACCACACACCATGGTTGTCCAGGTCTGGGCTGAGAATTGATGGTAAAGTTATAGCAAAGAGAGTGAGCATCTGTGAAGGCAAAAGACAGGTGAGGGCCGGGTTGGCAGAAAAAGGCCCATAGGCCTCCTCCCCTCAGTTATGTGAGAGCAAAGTAAAGGTGCAGGGCTGGCCTGGCAGAGCAAGCATGGTCCCTCCTGCTCCATCCCCAACACTCCATAGAGCCAGTGCCCCTCCCTTCTTTGTGGAGAAGGAGAAGTCCCCTGCTGGGCAGAAATTGCACATCATGGATATCTCCCCTTGCCCACCAGGTCCGTACCCAGGATTGGCCAACACACAGCCTTTCTGGATATATGCCAGACGGCTCTGCAGGAAAAGCCTAGATGGAAGAGGACTTTCAGCATCGAACCCAGTGTGCTGCCAGAGATGGACAGCATGTGGGGGCTGCTTCTGAGGAGCATTTCATTTCTAGAACGGAGCCCTGCTGGGAGCCGGCTTGGGGAATCCTGCCCATGGCAAAGGTCATGAGGTTAAGGGGCCCGACAGGCAAAGGCGAATCGGGCCTTTAGGGAGCCTCCCTGGATCTGCTCATGCATCTGTCCCCAAAACCAGAGTTTGCCTGCCTTGCTGCCTTATGCCTTTCACCTATACTTCTGACATTATGGGGGGCTATCCCCCACCACCTCTCTCTGTAAAGGAGTTAACTTAGGATTCCAGTTTAAATCTCCTGGGCATGACAAGGGTGTTTCCATCCAAAAACTCCTCTGATGGCTCTCTAGCCTGCCTGACAGGATTATCCGGCCACATCTGATTGTTTACAGCCTCCCAACCATGAGAGGAATGAGACAGTTTAAACTTTCCAAAAACAGATTCTTTTGAAAAGTTAGAAAATTATTAGTATTAGCGAGTGAGTTAGAAATTATGTTGGTGAGGGGTTTCATTGCTGAGTTAATGATTGCTGCCAGGCCTCCATATCCTTAGGCACCTGGGAGTATGTTAATCAATGTAATTGGAATGTAGAAAAAGAAATATAGTAGTTTTGATGTTAGCAATACCAGACTTTTTGAGTTAATGAATTTTCTCTTTTGTTATAGGTCACTGTACTCCTCTTTCTTTGTTGTAAATCACTGTGTCCTTGCTATGTAAAAATGCAACTTTATCACTATCTTAAGACTAAGTAAATCTTAAGGGGAAACAAGCTTTCTGATCGATTAACCTTTATCAATAGAAAGAAAGGTGGGGCCGTAAAATGTTAATCGGTCTCCAGACCAGAAGATATTATAAAACAAATGTAAGACCCTTGTAAGAACAAAGGTATGCTGAGAACACATTTATCTCTATGTACAGCTAAAAGTATAAAAAGTGGACCTGGAAAATAAAGAAAATGGACCAGTTTCTGGAAAGACTGGTTTCCCCTGCGTTGTCTTTTTCTCCATTTCTGGCTGAATTCCCATCTGGAGCGCAGGCTCACCGAGTCTACTTTTTTGCCCTGGCTTCTAATACCCACGCCAGAGGGAGCCCAAGGCGGGGCACCCTCCGCTATTCAAGTGAGCACCAGTGGCCTATGTAGACGGTGCAAACTCCTTGTCTCAGAGTTTTATTGGTTTTCCACATAAACCAAGTTATTCAGCCTCTTTTCTCCACTATTTTCCTACTACACTATTCTTTCCTAATCTCTCTTTGCTAATTAAATAGTCCTTTCCTAGACGCCGACTCCATCCCTGCCTTGAATTCCCTGGATCCACTGGGGCTGGACCCTGGGAGAGTCCCTTTTCAGAATGCAGCCCCAGAGAAGGAAGCCACGTTCCAGTGAGGAGTGCCCTTTGATCACCACAGTAAGTGCAGAAGTCCTTTCCTTCTTTCCCAGTGAGCCGCATGACCATGGGCTCAGGTAAGTGAACCTGAAGAAACAGAAACGACTCCCACATTCATGTTGGACCTAGCATGTTACTAGCATTATGCACAGGGACTGCAGTATCGTCATGGCCTCCCTGTTTCTGAAGTGAGGCTCAGGGCTCCAGGCAGTCAGTGGACAGCTGTGCCAGGCCCTGCTAACAGTGCTTATCCCTGGGTCCACAGATCCACACCATGCTCATTTCACATCGCCTGGATTTCTGACATGAATGGACAATCTTTGTAGTTAGTAAAATACCACTGGGTAAGGGCTACCATAGTAGGGATTTCCACATTCATACTTCTGACCTGACTGTCTATCTCACAATAGTATCCGTTCAGTTCAGTCCAGTCACTCAGTCATGTCTGACTCTTTGCGACCCCATGGTCCGCAGCACACCAAGCCTCCTTGTCTATCACCAATTCCTGGAGTTTACACAAACTCATCTCCATTGAGTCGGTGATGCCATCCAACCATCTCATCCTCTGTCGCCCCCTTCTCCTCCTGCCCTCAACCTTTCCCAGCATTAGGGTCTTCTCAAATGAGTCAGTTCTTCCCATCAGGTGGCCCCTTGCCAATATCTCCAAGCTAACCCAGTCCCAAAGCAACAGAAACCACTGTTTACTGTTATGCAAGCCATTTAGCTTGCAGTGTAATTTGTTACATAACAATATATAACTATTATAATTTCTCAACAAGACCTGGAACTGGGCCTCTTCTCCAGATCGAAGGCCCAGCACAAGCCATCACAGCAAATGGTTCATCAGGACAGCTGATGGGCTGGGCTATTTGGTAACCCCTTTCAGGTACCTGCCCATCTCAAATGGGTAGATGTTTATGTAGAGCATTTATGATCACGTCGGTCTCTTAGTTGCAGGATGCTGCCTTCTTAGTTGTGCATGCAGGATCTGGTTCCCCAACCAGGGACTGAACCTGGGCCCCTGCATTGAGAGTGCTGGACTCTTGGCAACTGGATCACCAGGGAAGTCCAGAGAACTCATTTTTAACTAGACTTTCAGGGGCCATCCATTGATCCATTGTTTTCATTGTTCCCCAGACAGTGAGATCCCATGGGGAACAAGACTCTGGAGAGGGGTTGTCTGTACTCTTAACTTAAAGTTGTCATCAATGACACAGCTCCTAGCAGCCTGGTATTTGTGGATGACTTCCCTTCTGACCAGGTAACTAATCCCACAGGCAATGTCAACAGACCTGTGGACCAGGTCTTGTTGAGAAATTCCCTGTGGCCTCTACTAACTTGTGCTGCCTGTGGATTACTGGCCTCTACTAACTTGTGCTGCCATAAAAACACTTTAAGATTCTCCCAATTCATGTAAGGCAATCCACCATGGGTTTTTCTCCTTCTATACACACATGGGTAACAGGGAGATTTCTGTGATGAAGCCTTCATAGCTTACAATTTTCAGTGAGCATCACTGCCACCTGAATTTCAGAAGCTTGATTTTTTTTTTAACACAGAACAAGAAATTTTTATTATCTTGAATGATGGTGCATAACCAAAAACAATCTTAATTAGAGGAGGAGACAGAGGGAAACTTCAAATACCGAGGTGGATTTCTGGGAAGATTTAAAACTTTTAAGGGCTGTTCATAATGTCTTTTTTTTAGATGTAAGGCTTTCCTTTTACTGGACAATTTTCACTTAACATTTCTTACATTATGAAGTTCAACCAGTCTTTTGCTGTAAAGCTAAATGAAAAAAGAGAGCAAGAGAAACAGAAAATTCTCTAGTATATAAGGATGTTTGAAAGAGTTTGTATTCTTTGTACCTTCATGTACATTTTACAGTCTAAATTTGAAACTTTATTAAGGATGTCTTAACTTTTGCCTTTTAAAAATGTTCAAGGCAACTAATTTTCTTGAATTAAAGATTACAGTAGCTTTAAAAATGATCAAGATAAACGTACAAACAAAATCTCCGTTGTTCTTGGAAACACGTTTTAAGATATAGCACACATGACACATACCTCTTTGGGGACTAGATTATCCTTTGAGATCCTGAGGAACACTGGGTGGAAGATTTATTTTACAGCAAAATTTAGCCTTTGATAACCACAGCTTGGATAGCTCACAAAGTTGAATCTTTAAAGTTTTCTCAATATGCTTTGAGTCCGAATAACTCAAAGACATCTTATGTCCTAAGGTGGATAAATCAGTCATTTTTTTTCTCATATAATTATCATCAGTGGGCTCTTGACTGGCAGTCTATCTTGGTCATAACTTATTCTTGCAAAGCCATTCCTTACAGTGAAACATGAAAGATTATCTTCCCCAATAAGAGGAAATTAACCTGAATAAACAACAAAGTCAAAGCCATAAGTGTCTCTGGACATTCTTGAAAACAGATTTCAACAGTACTAAAATACTTTATTAGGTGAAGTTGCTCAGTCGTGTCTGACTCTTTGCAACTCCGTGGACTGTAACCTACCAGGCTCCTCCGTCCATGGGATTCTCCAGGCAAGAACACTGGAGTGGGTTGCTATTTCCTTCTCCAGAGGATCTTCCCGACCCAGGGATCGAACCCAGGTCTCCCGCATTGGAGGTAGATGCTTTAACCTCTGAGCCACCAGGGAAGCCCAAGCTTTAACAATTTTCCTCTTTTTTCATAACTGTGCAGTCACTACCTTTTTCTACTCTGCTTTTTTTTTTTTTTTAAGTTGGCAGGGGGTGGGAGGTGGGGTGGGAGGGAAGATCAAGCTTTTCATTGGCACAGAACTATTTGGAATGAACCCCAAAGACAGTGGAATGCTGGGTCTCTCCTCAAGCAGCTTCCTCCTCTCTTAACAGCATTTAACTACTCTCTATCAATGATCTCATCACAGCCCAGTTCTTCAGTCAGACGATTGACAACCATAAGTGAAAACTCTCCGATAAAAGCCAACTGATCAAACAGGGTCTTCTCAGAATGCATCTGAAACCCGCCATCCAGAGCTGCTTCTCTGGCTCTGGAGGTTCTCAGAAACATCTTGGTGGCTTCTTCAAGGACCACTGATACTCTGTAGCCCTCACCGCTGAGCGGCTCGTCTTCCGGAGAGTCATAGTCGTCCTCCCAGTCATCGAATTCCTCGCCCTCGCCCTCGCTCTCGAATTCAGGGCCCGCGATCTGGCCTGGCTGCTCCCCAGGGCTGGGGCCCCTCTGGGGCCATTGGCTGGGCCGCCTCTTCCTCCGTGGGGCCTTCCTCCTCCAGCTGTGGCTCGGCACCGGCTGCGCGGGCGGGGTTCTGGGATAGCTCCGGGCTCCCGCCGCCTACCATGATATGCGGAAGGTCACTCTCACCAGGCCTCACATTCATCTACAGGTCATTGCTCTCTTCATAGAGCTCCGACAGCTTGTTCATTTCAGACATAGTGTAAGCAGCTCAAACTCCCCGCAAGTTGTTCGTTTTCCACCCAGAAGCTTGCTCTTTAACTGTTTCTCTTTATTTGGATATTTTGCATCTACTAAAACCCCATGAAAAATACACCTCAAAGTACTTCTTTTAGAGTTATCCTGTCCCTGAATACGTGTAACGTGAACTTCCAGATGTTCAAGCTGGTTTTAGAAAAGGCAGAGGAGCCAGAGATCCAATTGCCAACATCTGCTGGATCATCAAAAAAGCAAGAGAGTTCCAGAAAAACATCTATTTCAGCCTTTGACTGTGTGGATCACAAGAAACTGTGGAAAATTCTGAAAGAGATGGGAATACCAGACCACCTGACCTGCCTCTTGAGAAACCTATATTCAGGTCACGAAGCAACAGTTAGCACTAGACATGAAACAACAATCTGGTTCCAAAGAGGAAAAGGAGTCCATTAAGGCTGTATATTGTCACCCTGCCTATTTAACTTATCTGCAGAGTACATCATGAGAAATGCTGGGCTGGAAGAAGCATAAGTGAGAATCAAGATTGCTGGGAGAAATATCAATAACCTCAGATATGCAGATGATACCACCCTTATGGCAGAAAGTGAAGAAGAAGTAAAGAGCCTCTTGATGAAAGTGAAAGAGGAGAGTGAAAAAGTTGGCTTAAAGCTCAACAATCAGACAACTAAGATCATGGCATCTGGTCCCATCACTTCATGGCAAATAGATGGGGAAACAGTGGAAACAGTGGCTGACTTTATTTTTCTGGGCTCCAAAATCATTGCAGATGGTGACTGCAGCCATGAAATTCAAAGACGCCTACTCCTTGGAAGGAAAGTTATGACCAACCTAGACAGCATATTAAAAAGCAGAGACATTACTTTGCCAACAAAGGTCCATCTAGTCAAGGTTATGGTTTTTCCAGTGGTCATGTACGGATGTGAGAGCTGGACTATAAAGAAAGCTGAGCACCAATGAATTGATGCGTTTGAACTGTGGTGTTGGAGAAGACTCTTGAGAATCCTTTGGACTGCAAGGAGATCTAACCAGTCCATCCTAAAGGAGGCCAGTCCTGGGTGTTCACTGGAAGGACTGATGTTGAAGCTGAAACTCCAATCCTTTGGCCATCTGATGCAAAGAGCTGACTCATTTGAAAAGACCCTGATGCAGGGAAAGAATGAAGGGGGGAGGAGAAGGGGACGACAGAGGATGAGATGGTTGGATGGCATCACTGACTCAATGGACATGAGTTTGGGTGGACTCTGGGAGTTGGTGATGGATGGGGAGGCCTGGCGTGGTGCAGTGCATGACCTCTTCCTAGATACAGAGGCTCAGACCCTCCAGTCTTATACCATGGCCATTGGGCAATTCCAACAGGACACACACTTATGGGGTGTGAACCAGGACCCAAAAGATTCTAAGGAGTCACTACTATCTGCTCCAGGGACTCAAGTCCTAATTAAAGTCTGGAAAGATGGGTCCCCAAAGGCTCAACTCCAGCCCACATGGAAGGGCCCCTACCCTTTAATACTTTCTACACCCACAGCAGTCAAGGTACCAGGACATGACTCCTGGGTTCACTACTCACGAGTCAAGCTGTGGATGAAAACAGGAGACACTCAACACACCTGTGAGTCCCTGGGAAGATCTCAGACACCTATTCAGGACTACGGAGGAGTGCCACTCTAATGAGAACGCCCAAAATCTGGTTTCTGGGGATAAGATTTCTCAGCTCAGCTCTAAAGAGCCAACATATCTTGGCAGGGGTTATACTCCAAAACAGACAGGAGATAGGTCTTCTGATCCCTGAACAGGGAGGGACTTGAGCCATCCTGGCGACAGAATTTGAAATTGGCTAATGCCCCTACTAGTCCTTGTTATGCCATATTGATGCTGCTTATGACTGTTCCATGTATTATCAATTGTCTAACCTGTGTTGTCTCTGCCACCAGGTCAACAAGCTACAACATGCAGTGCCAGTTCAACAAAGATATATAAAACTACAGCCGACCATGAAAAATCTCACTCACCCTTACATGGACACCACCATAAGGACTCTGAGGCCTGAGACTAACAAGAGGGGTAAGCCCAATACCCCTCGCCATCCCAGTTCAGCAGGAAGTAGCCAGAAAGAACTTGACACCCCTATTCCCAAAGAATTGGGCCTCCCATCTCTTGAGGAAGGAGTGTTAGGTAGTTAGAATAGGAAACAGGAGTCCAAAATGGCAGTGGCTAAAAGACAAGGAAGGGAAAAGCCCGTGAAAAGCGAACAAAGGAAGGTGCAAGGACCAGAGTGAGGACCTCAGGCAGAACAGCACTCCTGGCTAGTCCAACTTACATAGGGCAGGCCCCGGGGCAGCGGTGGGGGGGAGCAGGGGGAGACATATAAAAAGAGGAGCCAAAGGGCCGGGGTGCTCTCTCTTCCCCACACGTGTGTGCTCATTCCCTCTCTCTCTCTTCTCTTCGCTTCTTTGGGTCAGCATGCCCTCACGCCTCCAGGATGTATTTTCCTGCTATTTTTTTAATATAATGGAGCTGTAACACTGATCTAATAGCTATAACACGGTCTGTTCCAACCTGAGAGGTATAACATGGTCTGTCCGAGAGCTATGACAAGCTGAGGGCTCTAATGTCCATCGTTTCAAATTTTTGTTGAGAGGAGACAGAACTGAGAATACACTCTCCTGTCAGGGGGAAAGGACCCACAGGCATCCCTTCCCAATCCCTGTGACAGCAAGTGCATCCCTCTGTAGGGCTGCACTTGGCAGAGCAAGGACTGTCCCTACCCAGCCCTGTCATCACCAGTCAAAATGGTGTCCTTTGCTGGCTTGAGGAGGGAGAGGAAGATGCGGGGAGATGGAAAGCATGTGGAGGCCACTCCTGAGGAAGTGGGATCACAGAGGAGGCGAGGAGCACAGAATCCAAAGCTGGATACCATAGGAAATCAAGAAACCTGGCAACCCAGGCATGCCCATCGTGATCTGCGCTCCTCAACCCAGTACTCATTAGGTCAGGGGGGCTCAGTGATCATCAGATACACCCTCTCCTCACACCTTCAGCTTCATGAATCATCTCTCGTGGCCCCTTAGACCAGGAAGGCACTGCATAGCACACCCATGCTCCTAGCGCATCCACTGTGCCCCGAAATCATAGCCAGGGCTCTTCAAAGGCAGGCTGAGGCACCCCTCAGCAGGTTCACTAGAGGTGAGGCACCCATTTCTGGGACCCCCATATACCCTAGATCTGAGGATGGTAAGCTAGGACAGTGGCACTCCTGTCCCCCGCATTGATTTGTCTGTTGTCTTCCGTTGCTTTTGTTCTACAAAGGTCGGGCTGGGCCCCTGAGACAGAGACTGAACCAAACGGCCTGCAGGGAAAGGTTTGCAGAGTCCTGCTTCAATCAAGTACCACCGTGATATTTGTGTCCCCAGCAGGTAACTATACGGATCTGGGACCAGAGGGTAGAAGTGGGGTGCCCATCCTCACCCTCACGGCCCAAGCCCCACTTTGGGAAACTGTACTTCCATTCCTCCTACTTCAGAAACTGAGGGCTTCACTGGGGTTTGTCCTCAGGCAAAAGGGTAACATGCCAGTATTTGGGGGAAGTGAGCATTAACTCACTTTGGTTAGTGGTTTTCCTCTGGCAAGTTCAAGGGTAAAAGCAGAAGTGTCATGAATTTATCGAATGAGGGGGAGGGGTGTGTTTGTGTGTGTGTCTGTGCGCGTACCTGCATTCACTCGCTCACTGGCTTTTTAAAGCATTTCAGGTCTTCTCACAGTTCTGCAGGGAACCACAGGGAGGAACTGCCTTGTCCTGCCCTGCCCAACTCAGGGGCTCCTGCTTTCTGAGGGGGTGGGGTGGCCTGCGGGCAGCAGCATTTCCTGCCACGCCCTCTTCTCTGTGCCCTACCTCTCCTCCACACAGTACTTTTAGGGGGCCAGTTTTTAAATTTTATCTGGCCTTGCCTTGACTGGAGGATGTCAACAAGCCCCAGGAGAATTTACAAGGAGGAAGAGCCTACAGAGAGAAATGAGTCAGGGGTGAGGAAACCACCAGCAAGAAACTTCTGGGGCACCGCCTCCTAGTCCTGGGTCTTAATGGCTTCCCAGTCCAGAACCTCTAAGGAAATGGCTCTATTAGTGATCTAGTGAGGTGTGAAGCTGATTCCTCTCAGGGCCCAGGCCAAGGGCCCAGCTGGTCCACACTTTGATTTCAGGCTGGAGAGAACCAGAGCAGTGAAACTCAGGGAGTCACCTCGGACTTCTGTCCTGCAGACAAGAAGAGTCTGAAAATAGTGGGTTTGATTTGAGCAGTTGAGTCTGTGCTATGGCAGAAATAGAAAACTAATACACACACCCTTCCCACTTAAAGGAAACTTTGTCTGGATATAAAACTGTAGGCCTAAAACTCTTTTCAAGACTTTGGCAATAGAGCTCCTAGGGGCTTCCCAGGTGGCTCAGTGGTAAAAACAATCCGCCTGCCAATGCAGGAGACCTGGGTTCCATTCCTGCCTTGGGAAGATCCTCTGGAGAAGGAAATGGCAGCCCACTCCAGTATTCTTGCCTTAAGAATTCGATGGACAGAGGAGCCTGGCAGACTACAGTCTGTGGGGTCACAAAGAGTTGGACACAACTGAAGCAACTTAACTTGCATGCACACACAGGCAGTCATTTAGTCCTAGTGGAGGTGGGGGAAGGCTTCAAAAACGTTTTTAAACAACAGATCAATAGATGTGCTCATAGGTGAGACAAGTTCATTGTTTTTCTTTTGTTCCACTATTATTAGTCTTCTCTCTTTCCATCTTTAATGTAAACCAGTTACTGAGACATAATTTACAGACAGTTATAGTTGAGATATAATTTATAGAAAGTTATTGAGATATAGTTTATAGAGTACCTTCCTTTTGAATAAAGCAGCTTAAAGTCCTTTATCTTTGGGAGTATATTAGAAACATGTAGGCATTTGGCAACATTATAAGACATGTTCCCAGGCTATGGAAGTAAGAGCAGATGAATGATATTACTTCAACCATGAATCATCATCAGTTCAGTTCACTTTAGTCACTCAGTCATGTCTGACTCTTTGCAACCCCATGGACTGCAGCAACCCAGGCTTCCTTGTCCTTCACCATCTCCTGGAGCTTGCTCACACTCATGTCCATTGAGTCAGTGATGTCATCCAACCATCTCGTCCCCTGTCATCCACTTCTCCTCCTGCCTTCAATCTTTCCCAGCATCTTTCCAATGAGTCATCTCTTCACATCAGGTGGCCAAAGTATTGGAGCTTCAACTTCAGCATCAGTCCTTCCAATGAATATTCAGGACTGATTTCCTTTAGGACTGACTGGTTTGATTTCCTTACTGTCCAAGGGACTCTCGAGTCTTGCCCAACACCACCGCTCAAAAGCATCAATTCTTCAGTGCTCAGCCTTCTTATGGTCCAACTCTCACATCCATACATGACTACTGAAAAAACCATAGCTTACTATAGGGACTTTTGTTGGGAAAGTGATGTCTCTGCTTTTTAATATGCTGTCTAAGTTTATCATAGCTTTTCTTCCAAGGAGCAAGCATCTTTTAATTTCATGGCTGCAGTCAGTGTTCACAATCATTTTGGAAAGCTTTAAAAACAAAACAAACAAAAAAGGGAGCTTCCATTTCTCCTCTCCAAAAATATAAGTCTTTTGCCTGGGTTCTCAGGAACCATCTGATCCATCTGTGGTCCCTCAGAGTGAGGGGAAAAAATAGCATTTTAAAAACCGAAGCAGTAAAACAAGGAGATTTCTGGTTCTGTCTTTACATGGAAATGAATTTGTAACTGACCTGGATTTAATTCGGTTAAGGGAAAGTAAGCACTATATAAATAAACTCTCAGAAATATCAATAAAGCTCACCAGAACACATTTCTGACACGAGGGACGACCCTGAGTCAGAATGATTGGCCAGAGATGACCCAGAAACTAACTCCATCACCAGAGACCCTGAGACTACAAGCCATGTGGCAGAGCAGTTCTCCTGGGTTCCCTTACCCTGCTGCTCTCCGCCCTGTAGCCCCTTCCCAAAAAAGCCTCTTGCCTTGTCAGCATGCGTGTCTCCTGGAACCATTAATTTCCCAATGGTTACACAAAAGCCCACTCTCAGACCCTGCAAGGAGTCCCCCTTTCTGTAACAGATGGCGACTCTGGTGGGATTTCCTCACTGCGACTGATGCCCTGACCATTCAGGACCTTAGGGACAAGCTTGTCCGCTGACTAACCCAACCCAGTGGCCCAAACAAGAATTTTCTTTTGTTCCTTGTCTCCTCCCAACTCACATGACTGGCTTGAGTGCCCCTGATCTGATAAGGAACAAGAGACTTAAGGCTGATAAGGGACAAGGTGAGAAACAAGAGCCTTAAGTTCAGTGGCTCAGTCGTGTCCGACTCTTTGCGACCCCATGGACTGCAAGCCCATCACCAACTCCTGGATTTTACTCAAACTCATGTCCATCGAGTCGGTGATGCCTTCCAACCATCTCATCCTCTGTCATCCCCTTCTCCTACCGACTTCAATCCTTGCCAGCATCAGGGTCTTTTCCAATGAGTCACTTCTTCTTATCAGGTGGCCAAAGTACTGGCGTTTCAGCTTCAGCAAACAAGAACTAGGCGGTCTCCTATCACCATTGCAAGCTGACGCACCGCGTAAACAAGTGGGCAGAGGAGTACACAGGGAAGCCGGGATAGAAAGGGAAAGAACTGTTAGGATGCCCCGCCCAGCCCTGGCGGCTCGGGGCCTGGGGAGGTGCAGCTGTGGGCTAGCGGGAGAGGATCGAGGGTTCTGGCTTGGCAGCCTCGCACTCCTAAAAAATTGGGATCCAGGAGGCAAAGGGAGAGATGGGTGGCTCCAAGACCAGTGTCGTTTTGCTTTCCATTGTCTTGTTCAGCGGAACGTCCAGCGGTGAGTTCGGGCATGACCCTGCGCAGGCCGTGGCGGTGGAACGCGAGGAGGTTGCATGGGTTATGAGCCGGGAAGGGGATGGGGGCGGTCTCCTCGGGTTTCGCGAAACTTTTTACAGGGTGGGGCCGCCGCCCCCACCTCTTTCCCCTCCCTGGCCCATTTAGTCCTCGGAGGCTCCTCCCGGCTTGTTGCCTGCTCTCCGGGCCAGAACAAGGGTGACCTGGATGAAGTAGTAATGCCCGGGAATTTGGGAAGTGACGCCGGGAGAAGAGGGGGCCGGGACGCGGCAGGAAATAGGGTTGAAACCCTCCAAGGGTCCAGACCGCCCCTTAGAAGTGGGAGCCGTGGAGCCGGGCCGTTTGGGACCAGTCAGCCATCCCGTGGAGAAGAGACCCAGACCCGCCCCGAAAAGCACACCCTCCCGCCCTGACCTGTGCAACAGAGACCCTTCTGGTCCCTCCATCTCCCGGCCCTTGAAGGACTAGTGCTCTTTCCCGGCTGTAAGTTATAAATGCAGAGCGGACCCGAGTGCCCAGGAGGCGGCTGCGGCGCACTCCAGGCCTAACCGTTCTTGAGTGCTCTTGTCTGAGGGGTAGCTGCTGACTCCACCCTAGGCCCCAGGGCTTTGTGTCACGGCTCCACCCCCAGCCCCAGGGCTCCACCCCCGGTCCCCGGGCTCCACCTTCCGCCACTGGGCTCCGGCAGGGCTCTACCCCTGGCCCCGGGCTCCACCCCCAGCTCCGGGGCCTCACCCGCGACCCTGGGGCCGGTGGGAGCCTCTTCCTGAGCAGGGACCAGGTGCCTGGGCCCATTGGTCTAGATGCACAAATTTTTTAGTAGAGAAGTGGCCTTGTTGGGCACCACGTCTATCCTTTAACCCAGCGAAACAGATGTCCTGCCTTTCACTTGGCCTGCAGAGTCCAAGTTGAATATAAGCAGGTTTCCAAGTAGACAATTTCGTGGACCTGCCCCGGGTCAGCATTTCTGCTTGGTGAGGGTGGGGCGTGCGAGGGGCACGGGGTGGGGGGACTTCCATGCACTATATTGGCTCTAGCTTTCCTTTTCTGCAAAGTAGATGATGAGGGTATGACACTAAATGCAGCTCAACTTGACAGTAAATTCTTTAGAAACTTCCCTTCTTCAAAAATTTGAAAGGAAGGAAATGTGTTACAAAAAACTTCGGTCTTAGACAAAGCCAGTAGCAGAACTGTTTATGATCCTGTTCATGCAGCTCCAGCTACTTCTACCCGTGTGTTTTATATCAGCGCAGGGGTTTGCCGTGCAGTTATATTTCTTGTAGTAATAATATTAGCTGTTTTGCACCTTCAAAACATGACAAGAATTGAACTCAAAGACAGCATCAGTGTCCAGTAGTTCCCAAAGGTGGTCTCAGCTATGTCCCAGATGACTCAGTATCTGAGAGGAGACACACCCAACAGTGGAACTTCCATCCCGTTATCCTGCCTTGTGGCTGGGCAGAGAAGTGTTTTGAGAAGTGCCACTCTTTTGGGGGCCAGAGCGAAGGTGAAGGATATCGAAATGTCCAAGGAGAGGATAACTCTATCCACAGACAGAATGTACTCCAAGAAGGTAGTTTAGGGCGTATTTTCCATGGGATTTATGTAGATGAAAAAGATCCAAATAAAGAACAGCAATCGATTGTTTGCGTGGTATATCTTTTTCCAGCCCTTCACTTTCAGTCTGTATATGTCCCTTGTTTTGAGGTGGGTCTCTTGTAAGCAGCATATAGAGGGGTCTTGTTTTTGTATCCATTCGGCCAGTCTTTGTCTTTTGGTTGGGGCATTCAACCCATTTACGTTTAAGGTAATTATTGATAAGTATGATCCTGTTACCATTTACTTTACTGTTTTGGGTTCGGGCTTATACACCCTTTTTGTGTTTCCTGTCTAGAGAATATCCTTTAGAATTTGTTGGAGAGCTGGTTTGGTGGTGCTGAATTCTCTCAGCTTTTGCTTGTCTGTAAAGCTTTTGATTTCTCCTTCGTATTTGAATGAGATCCTTGCTGGGTACAGTAATCTGGGCTGTAGGTTATTGTCTTTCATCACTTTAAGTATGTCTTGCCATTCTCTCCTGGCCTGAAGAGTTTCTATTGAAAGATCAGCTGTTATCCTTATGGGAATCCCCTTGTGTGTTATTTGTTGTTTTTCCCTTGCTGCTTTTAATATTTGTTCTTTGTGTTTGATCTTTGTTAATTTGATTAATATGTGTCTTGGGGTGTTTCGCCTTGGGTTAATCCTATTTGGAACTCTCTGTGTTTCTTGCACTTGGGTGATTATTTCCTTCCCCATTTTAGGGAAGTTTTCAACTATTATCTCCTCAAGGATTTTCTCATGATCTTTCTTTCTGTTTTCTTCTTCTGGGACTCCTATAATTCGAATGTTGGAGCGTTTCATATTGTCCTGGAGGTCTCTGAGATTGTCCTCATTTCTTTTAATTCGTTTTTCTTGTTTCCTCTCTGATTCATTTATTTGTACCATTCTATCTTCTATTTCACTAATCCTATCTTCTGCCTCCGTTATTCTACTAATTGTTGCCTCCAGAGTGTTTCTGATCTCATTTATTGCGTTATTCATTATATTTTGACTCTTTTTTATTTCTTCTAGGTCCTTGTTAAACCTTTCTTGCATCTTCTCAATCTTTGTCTCTAGCCTATTTATCTGTGATTCCATTTTGATTTCAAGATTTTGGATCATTTTCACTATCAATATTTGGAATTCCTTCTCCGGTAGATTCCCTACTTCTTCCTCTTTTGTTTGGTTTGGTGGGCAGCTCTCCTGTTCCTTTACCTGCTGTGTATTCCTCTGTCTCTTCATCTTGGTTATATTGCTGTGTTTGGGGTGGCCTTTTTATATTCTGATAATTTGTGGAGTTCTCTTTATTATGGAGCTTCCTCACTTTGGGTGGGGTTCTATCAGTGGCTTGTCAAGGTTTCCTGGTTAGGGAGGCTTGTGTTGGAGTTTTGGTGGGTGGAGCTGGGTTTCTTCTCTCTGGAGTGCAGTGGAGTAACCCGTAATGGGTTACAAGACATCAACGGTTTTGGGATAATTTTGAGCTGCCTGTATATTGAAGCTCAGGGGATTGTTTCTGTGTTGCTGGAGAATTTGCGTGGTATGTCTTGTTCTGGAACTTGTTGGCCCTTGGGTGGAGCTTGGTTTCGGTGTAGGTATGAAGGCATTAGATGGGCTCCTATTGTTTAATGTTCCCTGAATTCAAGAGTTCTCTAATGTTTTCAGGCTTTGGATTTAAGCCTCCTGCTTCTGGTTTTCAGTTTTATTTTTACAGTAGCCTCTAGACTTCTCCATCTATACAGCACCGATGATAAAACATCTAGGTTAAAGATGAAAAGTTTCTCCACATTGAGGGACACTCAGAGAGGTTCACTGGGTTACAAGGAGAAGAGAAGATGGAGGAGGTAGTTAGAGGTCACTGGAATGAGATGCGGTGAGATCAAGAGAGAAGAGAGCAAACTAGCCAGTAGTCACTTCCTTATGTGCGCTCTGTAGTCTGGACCGCTCAGGGGTATTTACAGAGTTATACGGGGAAGAGGAGAGGGAGGAAGTGGACAGAGGTGACCAGGAGGATCAGAGAGAGG
This sequence comes from Ovis canadensis, assembly GCF_042477335.2. NCBI lineage: Eukaryota > Metazoa > Chordata > Mammalia > Artiodactyla > Bovidae > Ovis > Ovis canadensis. The sequence continues at coordinate 86,373,664 of NC_091252.1, forward strand.
AATGTGTAGGAGAGAGACAAATCCTGCCAGTAACCTGTTCCTTAGGTGTTCCCCACCGTCTGGAACACACAGAGATTCACAGAGTTGGATAGAGGAGAGATGGGGGGGAAAAGAGACAGAGGCCACCTGGTGGAGAAAAAGGAGAGTCCAGAGGAGGAGAGAGTGGTCAAGCCAGTAATCTCGCTCTCAGGTAAACTGGGGTAGTGAAGTTTGGGTTTTTAAATGTACAAAATTGGCAATAAACACCTAAGAGCAAAGATTAAAAATCTAGAGTAGAGGTTGGATTTTCAAAGATACAATATTAAAGAGAAGCAGAAGGAAAAAGGAAGAAAGAAAAAAAAAGGAAAGAAAAAGAATTATTAAAAAACAAATAAACAGACAAACAATCAAAAAAAAAACCATCAACAACCATCCAAAGACTATATATGGTGTTTGCCTTAAAAAAAAAAAAAAAAAAAGGTCTTAAAAAAAATAGTAATAATAGGTTATAGAAATAAAAATTAGCGGAGAAATAGAAGACTTAAGAATTAAAAAAAAAAGTTAGAAAAAAAAAGCAAAAAAAAAAAAAAGGGAATGCTTTTAAAAATATTAAAAAAGAATATTTATCTGGCCCTTTCTGGTGTTATGGGCTGTGTGGGATCACTTCCAAGGTGGTTCCCTCTGATTAACTTCTTCTGTTTGCTGGTTTTTTAGGATCACTAGTTCAGTCGCGCTGTGGGGAGGGGGGATGCTGCAAACAAATAGCACTGTCGTGTGCACACAGTATCTCTGCTCCGCTTGACCTGTCCTTTCTCGCGGCGCACAAACCGCTCCGGTTCTACGATGCTCAGCCGGGAACCGTCTGGGGCCGGCCCTAGGCTGCGTGCACTTCCCCGGTCCAAGCCGCTCAGGTTCGGCGCTCAGGCAGCCCTCAGAGGCACAGATTCGGCTGGAACTGCGCTTTGTGCCCTTCCCAGGTCCGAGTAGCTCAGGAGTTTGGCGAGCGCGGTCGCCGCGGCTTGTCACCTTTTCTGCCGCTGCTGCTCAGCTTTCTGGGTGGACCGCTGGCGCACCCCGTGAGGCAGTTTGTGACTGTCCAACACCCCCAGAAGTCTTAGCAAAGAAGCCTGCTTGCAGTTAGGTACGTAAAGTCTCTCCGGGTCTGCAATTGCCCCTTTCCAGACCTTACGGCTCTGGCTGCCTGTCCCCGGCGGGGGATGGTCTGCAGCCGGCTTTTTCCGTTCCATCCTTTGTTCTGTGCTCGGTCCTGGCGGGGTCTTATGTTCGAGCTTTTCCCGTGGTAGCTATCCCACAGTCTGGTTTGCTAGCCCAAGTTAGGTCGTTCTGGTTGCGTGTGGGGCGTTCCTGCCCGATTCTTACAGAGCTCTGCAGCCCGCGCCTCCCGCGCGTCCCTGCCCTGCCCCCACTTCCCAATGGCGGATGCAGGCGTCTGTGCTGCTTTTCCGCTGGGGGAGTTACTGTTGGGCTTGTAATCTGTTGGTTTTAATTATTTATCTATTTTTCCTTCCTGTTATGTTGCCCTCTGTGTTTCCAAGGCTCGCCACAGACTCGGCAGGGAGAGTGTTTCCTGGTGTTTGGAAACCTCTCTTCTTAAAATTCCCTTCCCGGGACGGGCTTCCCTTCCCAGGACGGAGCACCCTCCCCACCTCCTTTGTCTCCTTTTTCGTCTTTTATATTTTATCCTACCTGTTTTTGAAGACAAAGGTCTACTTTTCTGGTTGCCTGATGTCCTCTGCCAGCCTACAGAATTTATTTTGTGAAGTTTGCTCAGCGTTGAAATGTTCTTTTGAGGAATTTGTGAAGGAGAAAGTGATCTTCCCGTCCTATTCCTCCGCCATCTTTCCCTCCCTCCTCAGCAATCGATTGTAAAAACAGAGATTAAGCTTCTGAAATTCAGGTGACAATGATTCTCACTGAACATTGTAAGCTATGAGATCTTCGTTACAGAAATCTTCCTCCTATTTCCCTTGTGTATATAGAAGATAGAGAAAACCCCTGGTGATATTGCCTTACATGAATTGGGAGAATCGTAAATAGTTTTCACAGCATTGCTAATTGTGTGTCTGTGTGTGTATTAGCCAGTCAGTCCTGTCCAACTCTTGCCACCCCATGGACTGTAGCCCGCCAAGCTCTTCTGTCCGAGGAATTCTTCAGGCAAGAATAATGGAGTGGGTGGCCATTCCCTTCTCCAGGTGATCTTTCCAACCCAGGGATCAAACTCTGGTCTCCTGAATTGTAGGCAGATTCTTTACTGTCTGAGCCACCAGGGGAGCCTGCAGCACAAATTAGTAGAGGCCAATAATCCACAGGCAATTTCTCAACAGGACCTGGTCCACAAGGTCAGATTGCCTGTGGAATGGATTACCTGGTCAGAAGAGAAGTCCTCCACAAAGACCCAGCTGCTAGGAGCTCTGCCATTGATGACAGCCTCAAGTTAAGAGTGCAGAGAGCCCCTCTCCAGAATCTTGTACCCATGGACTCTCACTGTGTGGGGGACAATGAAAATGTGGGATCGATGGATGGCTCATGAATGTCTGGTTAAGAATGAGGTCTCCAGACTTTCCTGGTGATCCAGTCGCTAAGTTTCCACACTCCCAGTGAAGGGGCCGGGTTCGATCCTTGGTCGAGGAACTGGATCCCGCATGCTACAACTAAGAAGTCAGCATGTTGCAACTAAGAGTCTTCATGCTGCAAAAAGATCCCAAGTGCCACAACTAAGACCCAATACAACCAATATATATATATATATATATATATATATATATATATACATATATATATATATAAAATAATTTTTTTTTAGTTCTCCAGTGCTAGTGATGTGTGGGCCTTCAGAGTGATAGTGTAGGAGTTCATAGCTCTGGGTCAAATACCCTACACGGATGTAGACTCTTTAGAGATATGAAGGAAGGTTATCAAATAAGCCAGCCTATCAACTGTCCTGATGAACCATTTGCTGTGATGCCTTGTGCTGGGCCTTAGATTTGGAGGAGAAGCCCAGTTCCGGCAGCTGGTCCAATGTCTCAAAGGGTTCCATGCAGCCCTGGGGGCCTGTGTCTGACTGTCCTCTCACAGTCCCCCAACATCAGGGGAAAGGTGCCTGCTGAGGCCCACTTGGAGCCAGACAGTCACATATATCACCCAGCACCACAGAAGCACATTGTCTTCTGGAACACTGTGCCTTAGGAATGCCATAGCATCTGAACTTTCTAAGACAGACTTAATAATGTGGAATATTTTCTAGATATCACTTTCATTAGGTTTAACTGAAAATGTTTGTATAAATGTTTTGACCAAGAAATTTTTAAACAGTGTTATAAAATAAATAATTTTTAAAATTGTTCCCACACAAATACTTGGACTAGCTTAGTGCCAAGTGCTTTTTAGTTTTTACTTCATCAAAGTAATGTAGTTGATTCACCCTTGAATGTGCCGGGCTTAGTTGCTCAGTTGTGTCCAACTATTTGCAACCCCGTGGACTATACAGTGCGTGAAATTCTCCACGGTTGAATACTGGAATGGGTAGCCTTTCCCTTCTCTAGGGGTCTTCCCAACCCAGGGATTGAACCTCGGTTGTCCACATTGCAGGTGGATTCTTTACATTCTAAGGCACCAGGGAAGCTCAAGAATACTGGAGTGGGTAGCCTCTCCCTTTTCCAGGGGATCTTTCTGACCCAGGAATTGAGCTGGGGTCTCCTGCAATGCAGGTGGATTCATTACCTGCTGAGCCACTAGGGAAACCCTTAAGTTTTTTTCTTCCTTTTTTTTTTTTTTTTAATATTTATCACTAGTCTTGGGAATTATTTGTCTATAAGATGAAATACTTTGTCTTAGGAAAAGAAAAATGAAAAAGTGCTCTAGCCTTGTACAGGAAAAAACAGTGTTGGAGGAAGAAAACTTAAAAGCTAGAAGGAAAAAAAGAGAAAAATACAATAGAAACAGAAACTACTCTTTCATGGAAAGTTGCCTTTTAAAATTTTTTTTTAGTACAGAGGAGTTCTGCCTTTTTACTTTGGTGAAAGTAGGAGAGGAATTTACTGAAACATCTTAATTTGGCAGATCCCAGCATTTCTCAGTGCCAGAAGTGGATTTGGGTCAGGTCAATAGTAAATAATCCCTTTTACTGCACCTAGAACAGTCCTATCAGAGAAGGCAATGGCACCCCACTCCAGTACTCTTGCTTGGAAAATCCCATGGATGGAGGAGGCTGGTAGGCTGCAGTCCATGGGATCACAAAGAGTCGGACATGACTAAGTGATTTCACTTTGACTTTTCACTTTCTTGCATCGGAGAAGGAAATGGCAAACCACTCCAGTGTTCTTGCCTGGAGAATCCCAGGATCGGGGGAGCCTGGTGGGCTGCTGTCTATGGGGTTGCACAGAGTTGGACACGACTGAAGCGACTTAGCAGCAGCAGTAGCAGTAGCAGCAGAACAGTCCTATGCACACAATGGGTGCCTGAGTTGTGTTGTGTAGAAAAAAATAAGTAAACATATTTTGTGCTTATCTTCAAGCCTGGCTTAAGTATAAAATGGATTTTTTTAAACACTTGAAAAAATTAAAGAATTCAATTTTTTTAAAATTACATATGCATCATCAGGAAGGCACTCAATGCTATCCACTGATCAGCGCCTCCCTGGAGTTAAAGCTCCTCCCAGACAGCTCAGACTGTTACTAGTTGAAGCTGGTTATGACCCAGATCCTACCACCTATGAAGGTAACAAGTGGTTGAAAAGGACAAGTTAGTTTGCTCAGGAGCCCCGGGAAAATAGTGACCTAATGTCCTCAGACTGCCTCCAAGTTTCCAGGTTAGAAAACGGGCAGAGGTGGCTGTTGCAGGGCGCATCAGCGTCTTGAGCACAGTCAGGGTGGTTGGCACAAGGCAAACGTTTGAGCACCACCAAGCTTATGGTTTCAACCAGTCTGGGGGTCTGCGTGCTTGCAGTTTTTATGTGCTGGGGGACTGCTTCCTATAGAAACAACTTGAGGCTTGTGTCAGCTGTTTGTTATCTTTCAGGGAAATGGGAATTTCATGACACTGCTATGTGGCTAGTCACAGTCTACATTGTTACCAGGTTCCCAGCCTAAGGAGTATTCCTTTCTCCATCTTCACATGTTCTAATCCTTAACTCTTAAACCACCATTTTGAGACTCACAGAAGGCCTGGCTGACTAAAACTTTTCTACAAACAAGAGGCAAACAGAGACCATGGGGGACGGGTCTTTCCCACTAAGGCGCCCTAGAGCTCTTTCGGTTACAAGACCATTTATTATCCATTTTTTCATGGTCCCAAGAAGCCCAGGGCCTCCAACAGCTTCCTGTCTCTTGAAGAGAGTGTAGACATGCCCTCTGTCAACTGGCGTCTTATCCCTTTGTCTGATAACTCATGAAGCAAAACCCCCTGACCTGGCCCCCAGGACCTAACTTAGGAGGGACGGGAACAGGGTTTCCCAGAGTGTGACACAGGGCTCAAGGGTGAGGCTGGGCATCCCCACGCCTACCCTTTGCTCTCACATTCATAGTATCTAGGAATTGGGACACCAGCAGCCTATAATGGTTATTGATTAAGGTAGGAGTTGACAGATTTTTTTCTCCAGAAGAAGGTAAATCTCAAGGCATCTTTAGGCAATTTGGTATCTTTATTTGGTGCAAAAGAGGCTTCCATGTTTGTGGGGCACCAGAAGCCAAATATAATGTGTAAATCAACTGCGAACCAGACTTGTCCACTGTCCTGGCTTCTGACCCCAGTAATGAGTGACCCATCCCCTAGAGAATCATCCAGGAGCTGCCTCAGTCATTTGTTTATGAACCAGAAACTTACCCTGTCCTGCCTTGTAGCTTCTGGTGGTGGGACTGTGATAGGAGTGTGGATCTGGCTGTTATGGGCTAATGCACCCCCTCTGCTGTAGACTGGCTTCCTTGGTTCAAGGAGCCATAAGGGACACTGCATGAAGCCACAGGTGTGAGCAGGGGATAGTGGCCCTGTATCAACTCTGGTGTCAGGCCTAGGTCCCCTGCTGGTACATCTTATTTGTTCCCTGTGGCCCTGGTTATGCCAAGCCACATAATCACTTCTATCCTATGACGGCTGGCCTATCTGAACTAATGCTTAGGGGTTGGTGAACCCAGATCATGATGGGCAAGTCTGACATTCCATGACCAGAGGCCTCATCTCTGCCAGGCCCCAGGACCATACCAGGAGCCACACTGAATGGTATGGGCTTTCTCACTGCTGGTGGTGTGTCCTTTCTTCAGGACACTAGGAGTCTGTGTTGTGAGCCTCCAAGTAAAATGCCTCACACAGCATGTAGCACCTTTCCAAACACAGATAGCTATGACGTCACCAGTTCTGTTGGGTCACCTGCCCAAGAAGCAGGTCCAGCCAGACTCATCATTCATCAGTTGTGACTGCTTTTGTGCCAGGACAGCAGTTGCAGCAGAGACCTAGGGTCTGCGAAGCCTGAAATGTTTCATATGTACCATTAGAGGGAACCTAGGACCTCAGTGGTAATTCAGTGGAGATAAGATAGGGACCACAGCTCTGCGGGCCTAGGGAGACTGTAGGTTGATACTCATTTCCATGATTTCCTCCAGGAGATGATGTTGTTTACATGTACTATCAGGGGATGGTGAGTCAGGGTCAGAAGAGTGAATGTGGAATTCACGACTATGGTACCCTCACCCATGGTAGTTTACTAACAACACAGACTGTCCATTCATGTCAGAAGTCCAGGACATGTGCAATGGACACTGAGTGGATCTGTGGACCCAGAGATAAGCACTGTTAGCAGGACCTGGGACAGTTGTCTATTAATTGCCTGGTCCTCAGAACATCACTTCACAGCACGGGGGCCGTGATCATGGTACCGTTCCTGTGCATGGCGTTAGTAACACACTGGGTCCCATATGAATGTGGGAGTAGTTCTAGCTCACTTCAGTCACTCAGTGGTGTCTGACCCTTTGCGACCCCATGGACTGCAGCCCGCCAAGCTTCCCTGTCCATCACCAACTCCCAGAGCTTACTCAAACTCATGTGCATCATGTCAGTGATGCCATCCAGCCATCTCATCCTCTGTCGTCTGCTTCTCCTCTGGCCTTCAATCTTTCCCAGCATCAGGGTTTTTTCCAATGAGTCAGTTCTTCGCATCAGGTGGCCAAAGTATTGGAGTTACTTATCCCAGTAAATAACCATGTGGCTCATCGGGAGAGAATGGAAGGACTTCTGCACTTGCTGTGGTGATGAAAGGGCCCTCCTCACTGGGACGTGGCTTCTTTCTCTGGTGATGCCTTCTGAGAAGTAGCTCAGTTCTGGAAATTTTGGTAGGGATGTTTGGGAGGGATGGCTGCTTTCAGCCTGCTGATCATCCAGTCTTGTGTTTGTCTCTCCTTGTTTTCTGTCAGTAAAGCAATTTGCATCCAGGTTCACTGACCATCTCTCTGTCTCTAGGATCACCCTGCACTCTGAGCCAGCATTGTGCTCCTGGCAGTCAGGCCCTGGCTGGTATTGGGCCTCTCTAATGACTTTCAGCTTCCCTGATAGCTCAGTTGGTAAAGAATCCGCCTGCAATGCAGGAGACCTGGGTTCGATCCCTGAATTGGGAAGATCCTCTGGAGAAGGGAAAGGCTACTCACCGAAGTATTCTGGCCTGGAGAATTCCATGGACTCCATGGGGGTCACAAGAGTCAGACACAACTAGCGACTTTCACTAATCACTTTGACCATTGTACCAACTTTGCTCCTGACATACAACAATCCACCTGCAATCTGATTTTTCCCCATTTTCCATCCTGTTCTTGCCGGAAGCTGATGGGAACACGGTCTCCTACCACTATCCCTGATTTCCACAAAAGTCAGCCTTGAGCTGTTGGAGATGCTTCTCATCCATGCTTTCCTCTCGGGCTCCATAGACTCCATCAGGCTTTCCCATGGCGCCTGGTGGCCTGGACACTTTCTTGCCCTTTCATTCCATGTCTGCCCTGGCAGATTCACATCTGTGAGCCTTGGATCCCCTCCTCTACCACCTGCCTCAGAAGTTCTGGACTTTCTCTTTCACGCCATGTGGGCCAGGTCTTTCTCCAGGCTTCTGAGACCCATCCTAGTGGGAAATCAGCAGTATCTCCCCAGCCTTGCTAAGTCCTGTGACCCATAATTATTAACTCTTCCTTCTCCGACTTGGGGTTCTGTGTTCACTCGTCACCTCTTTGCCCTTCTCCCTGTGATCCTGCTTCCTCAGGAGCATCCCCACAGGCTCCCCATCTCTCACAGAACACGGGGTTAGATTCTGACAGTGCTCTGTCATGTAGACTTTTCCTGCAGAGCAGCCTGGCACGTCTCTGCAAAGGTTATGATGCTGGGAATGGACCTGGTGGACAAGGGGACACAGCCAGGATGTGTGATCTTTGCCAGGCAGGGGACTCCTCCTTCTCCACAAGGAGAGGAGGGGCACTGGCTGTATGGTGTGTGTTGTGGGGTGTCATTGCTCTGTCAGCCCGCCCTGCACTTTAATCCGCTCTCACATACCTGGGGGAAGGGGCCTCAGGGTCTTATTTTCCCCAATCTCACCCTCACTGTGTTTTGCCTTCACAGATGCTCATTTTCTTTCCTATAATTTCACCATTGATCCTCAGCCCAGAGATGATCATCCATGGTGTGAGGTTCAAGGAGAAGTTGATCAAAAGGTCTTTCTCTCCTATGACTGTGGTACAGCTAAGATCAAGTACATGAGTCCATTGGGAGAGGAAGTGAAAAGTATGAGCACCTGGGAAGCACAGACTGTCACACTCAGAAACACTGGAGACTTGCTCCAGGGGCAGATGCCTGACGGTACACCGGAGAAACACACAGACAAGGGTGAGTTAGAAAATCCAAATGCAGGAGGAGTAGACTGGGGGCTTAGCTGCATCCACTGTTTTTGGCTAAAAAAAAAAAAAAAGGATATTGTCCTTCCCTAGTAGTCCAGTGGAAAGAGCAGCTGTTGCAGGAGAGACCAGGGCCAGAATATCTGGGCCCAGGGGAGGTGGACCCAGGTGGGTAAGAATCTGTCAAGCCCAGAGGCTGAGCTCTTTCTTTCCTTCAGTGGGATCAGGCCCTCTGACCCTGCAGGCCAGGATGACATGCTGGCTTGAAGACAATGGACACACCAATGCATCCTGGGAGTTTGGCTTCAATGGACAACTGTGCCTCCTCTTTGATTCAGAGAATGGACACTGGACAGTGGTTCATCCTGGAGGGAGACAGATGAAAGAGAAATGGGAGAATGACAGGGCTGTGACCGACTTCTTCAAGAAGGTCTCCATGGGAGACTGTCAGGCCTGGCTTCAGACTTTCTTGGTGCGCTGGGAGAAAATGTTGACGACCTCGGGTAAGTGAGAAGAGTAGGAGAAAGTGGTCGTCCTCTCATGGTGACATGGACCCATTCCCGTGGTGTGTGTGTGTGTGTGTGTGTGTGTGTGTGTGTGTGTGTTTGAGAATGTGATCCGTCAGAGGTGAGTTGTTCCTGGGAGAGCAATGGCCCGGGGATGCTCTGTTATCCTCCTTCCTCTTCCACTCCTGACGTCTCTCCTCACAGCACAGGCCTTTGGATGACTGAACATGGATTTTTGCTGACCCCAAACCTGTAGACATCTCTTTGATTTCTGGGATTTATTTCTCACTGTACCCTCTTTCCAGAATCTTCTTTCAAATGTCACCTATACTACTTTGGGAAATCTGTCAATACAGCCTCTGCTGTAGCTCCTGAGGACTGCATCCTCAGGTCTCCATCTCTGATGTCACAGCAGGACTGAGTGGCTGTGTTGGAAACCTTGCTCCCCCATTAGCTGTCAGAGCCTCGTGAGGACTGGGCTCCTCCCTTCCCCCCATCTCGCCTGAGGATCTATCACAGGGGCCTCCATGTGATGGGTGCAAGCTGTCTGCACAGTAGGGGTACTGAGTCAGGGGGGCGAGGAGGCATCTGCTGAGTTTAGGGTCTGGACAAGGGCTTCACTCTTACTCTCCTTGCAGCACCACCAACCACAGTCCACGCTACAGTGCAGCCCGCGGCCCCAGCCAGCAACCACATAACCAAGATCGTCCTTGTGGTTCTCGCCGTTTTCGTCATAATAAGCATCGTAGCCTGGATCCTTTACAAGAAGAGGTACTGAGGGCAGAATTCAGAGGGAAAGCAGGAGCACGGGGCCTGGCGTGAAGGCGGGGAGGGAAATCCCAGCCAACCCCTGCCCCTCACTGAACCTCCTCATCCTGGAAATGAGCAGGCGAACAAGGCCTCATATAACCTGAGAGCAAGAACTCAGACAAGCTCAGGCCTCAGTATTGAAAGGTCCTCACTGTCAGATGACAGTGGAAAGTGGGGGGGGGGGGGGGGGGGGGGGGGGTGGCTGGGGGCCTGTTGGAAGTTAAAAGGGTTTAGCCAAGTCCCCTGGCTGAGCACAGACTGCTGGCTGGCAGGGCCCAGAGTAGGTGGTGTGAGAACAGCAGGCACTCAGGGCGAGGGAAGGACTCAGGGGAGTTGAGAGCAGCATGGGGGCTCCACATGATGTGTCAGCGGGGAGGGGACCCACCCAGGAGCCAAGATGAAAGGGGCCAGGCTCTCATCCCAGGAGGAAGGGGTGGCAAGGCCTTTGCAGACCCAGCTCCAAAGGCCTGTTCTCACAGGAAGTGGTGTGGGTCAAGCAGGCAAGGCAGGAGCCCCACAGCAGAGACTGTGGGAAGGGCTGAGGCCAGGCCTGTGCTCCTGGAGCAGCAGCAGTTCTGACTCAGCCTGTGGCCTGCACGTCCTGCACCAGCCTCCTGGGGACCTAGAGCTCCAACACTAAGCGGCCCTGCCTTGAGAAGAGGTGCCTGGGGATGGTGGGCCTTAGCTGGGTTGGAGATGCCCAGCTGGGGGGACTAGGAAGAGATGGGAGGCAGAGACCCTGGTCCTGAGAGCTGTGTGTGCTGCTCAGAGGCTTGAGGGGCACAAAGGAAGGAGGTTTGCCTGCAGACACTCAAGGCTGTCAGGAAGCAAGGCCCCTCCTCCTGGGATCTGCTCCCTGGTCGTTTAGGCCCCATTCGGGGAGGATCCGGACCTGAGTAAAGGGAGCAGATTGATTCCTCACTGGCTCCAGTCCTGAGCCTGAGGAGAGGGTGTCAGGCCTGGGGTGACTCTGTGATGCAGAAAGGAAGGAGGAGGTGACAAGAAGCTGCTGGGCCTGGGGTGGGGTGGGGGTGGAGGACACAGGAGCCCCTCAGTGAGGGCGGGGCTGGGGAGGCTGGGGAGGGGCAGGCCCAGGAAAGTGAGAGGAGTTCCTCAGCCTCCTGGACCAAGGCCTCTTTCTTTTCTGCAGGAGACGGTGCTCCCAGGAAGCGCAGCAGGTGCTCTGTTGTCCTGAGGACTCAGTCTTTCCTTGGCTGCCTTTGTTCTCCTGCATTCACTTTAGAGGCAAGAGATGAGACCCAGGAATTCAGAGCCTGCCTTCCTGTTATGATGACAGGGTGGCTGCACTGTTACTCCAGGTGTTTCTTGACTTCCTACTGTTGCATTCCAGTCCCCTATACTGAAAAGGACATCTTTTTTGGGTGTTAGTTCTAAAAGGTCTTGTAGGTCTTCATAGAACCGTTCAACTTCAGCTTCTTCAGTGTTACTGGTTGGGGCATAGGCTTAGATTACTGTGATATTGAATGGTTTGCCTTGGAAACAAACAGAGATCATTCTGTCGTTTTTGAGATTGCATCCAAGTACTGCATTTCGGACTCTTTTGTTGACCATGATGGCTACTCCATTTCTTGGGTCATCTGAGTTAAATTCACCCATTCCAGTCCACTTTAGTTCTCTGATTCCTAGAATGTTGATGTTCACTCTTGCCATCTCTTGTCTGACCACTTCCAATTTGCCTTGATTCATGGACCTGACATTCCAGGTTCCTATGCAATATTGCTCTTTACAGCATCGGACCTTGCTTCTATCACCAGTCACATCCACAGCTGGGTATTGTTTTTGCACTGGCTCCATCCCTTCACTCTTTCTGGAGTTATTTCTCCACTGATCTCCAGTAGCTCATTGGGCACCTACTGGCCTGGGGAGTTCCTCTTTTGGTATCCTATCATTTTGCCTTTTCATACTGTACATGGGGTTCTCAAGTCAAGAATACTGAAGTGGTTAGCCATTCCCTTCTCCAGTGGACCACATTCTGTCAGACCTCTCCACCATGACCCGCCTGTCTTGGGTTGCCCTGTGGGCATGGCTTAGTTTCATTGAGTTAGACAAGGCTGTGGTCCTAGTGTGATTAGATTGAGTAGTTTTCTGTGAGTATCGTTTCAGTGTGTCTGCCCTCTGATGCCCTCTTGGAACACCTATCATCTTACTTGAGTTTCTCTTACCTTGGGCATGGGGTATTTCTTCATGGCTGCTCCAGCAAAGCGCAGCCGCTGCTCCTTACCTTGGATGAGGGGTATCTCCTCACCGCCAGCCTTCGTGACCTTCAACTTGGGATAGCTCCCCTAGGCCCTCCTGTGCCCACACAGCCACTGCTCCTTGGACGTGGGGTTGCTTTTCCCGGCCGCCACCCCTGACCTCGGACGCGGGGTAGCTCCTCCCGGCCGTTCCTGCGCTGTCGCAGCCTGGCAGTCTTGACCGCTGCCCCTGACCTCGGACATGGGGTATCTCCTCTCGGCCATGCTTAGTGCACCGGTCACAGCCACCTACGCTTAGTGAGTAGTTGAAGCAAATTCTGGAAAAAGGATACAAAGAGATGAAAAACCCAACTGCCACTTTTGAAGAGCCCAGAGCAAAAGCAGGATGCCTCACATGCCCCCGGAACACAACAACACTTAAGGGTTCAGCCAGTCACCTAGCCACCCCTCTGACTGGCCCCTGGACACACCCCTCCCCTCACCCCATAGAAGGAACCAGCTCGCCCCACCCCCTCGGGGAGTGGGCACCCAAGGAAACTGTCATTTGTTCTCACTCCCCTGTGCTGCAGTAGTGGCCCCAATAAAGCCTTGCCTCAATTTCTCTTCATTAAGAAATTTGATTAATTTCTATTGTCTGGCCTCTGATTTCTACTGATTAAGGAGGCCAAGAGCCTGGTGTGTAGCAGTTTGCGTACAAGAGACACATGGGGGCTGGGAGGACAGGACTCAGGCTTGGGTGGGGCACCAATTTAGTGGGTTCAGGTGATCAATGTGTCAGGGGAAAACTCTCATGCATAGGCCTGGGGGACAGGGCCCTGGGTTTAATCTCTGGCAAGAGGCAACACGGGGACCACATAGCCCCAGTGGAGGAGGCTGGTGAAGAGGCAAGTGATTAGGAGAGCAGGAGAAAGACGAAAGGGCAGCGTTAGAGCCCTGGTCAGGACAGCCACATAGGAGAAGACGGGCCACTCTGGACAGGCCTGGCCACCCCCAGACACAGAGTAGCCCCAGATGGGAGTGAAATCAACCGGGAGGTGATTTTAATGAGTGTCAACAATGAACATCCTTCCAAGAACATGAAACTCCACCTGATTGCTCTTGCTACTTCCTTAATATTCTGCTCGCATCCATTTCCATATCTACAAATAGTGAAGCCAGCCTCACTCAGTGACAAGACATGAAATGGAGCACTGCCCGTGCTGAAGTGTCAGCGCGACCTTCCGAGGTCAGGGCTCAGTCACCCCTGAAGCTAGCAAAAGCCGAGAGCCCCGTGATAACAGAGAGATGGATCCCTCTGTCACAGACGTCGACCTCTCAATGTCGTTGATAGATCACTATGTCATAGATAGACCACTTCCCAAGAATTAGGAGGTCTTGTCAGTCCCAAAGAGTGATGGATCATCTCACTCTTCATCAGCGGATAGCCCTGAGATGGGAAAGTGAGATGTTCAGTGCTGGCTGGATGCTGCATACAAGTAAATTATGAGGGGGAATAAAATGGATCACACAGGCTGCTGCTAAGTCACTTCAGTCGTATCCGACTCTGTGCTATCGCATAGACGGCAGCCCACCAGGCTCCCCCGTCCCTCGGATTCTCCAGGCAAGAACACTGGAGTGGGTTGCCATTTCCTTCTCTAATGCGTGAAAGTGAAAAGTTAAAGTGAAGTCGCTCAGTCCTGTCTGACACAGGCTACTAGTGTAGAACGAGCAGCCTGAAGAGACCGCCAGGGGGCGCCCGGTGGCAGCGCTGGATCCCGGTCTCCACGAGGAACCTGCAAATTCAGGTTCTGGCCTCAGTCCTCAAACTCTTTCTAATGAGCAGTTACTTTGGCCCACAAAAGGTGTAGGACTATTCTGGGGGCAGAAAGTACTAGAAAACATATTGCTGATGACACTGCAGTTAAGGGCTCTCTTCAGGCCCTTTTGAGAAAAAAAAAAAAAAAAAGCCGGGCTTCCCTCCTACCTCAGTCGTTAAAGTTCCGCCTGCAACGTAGGAGATCCGGCTTCGATCCCAGGGTCAGGAGATCCCAAGGAGGAGGGCATGGCGACCCACTGAAGTACTCTCGCCTGGAGAATCCCCATGGTTAGAGGAGCCCGGCGGCCTACAGTCCTCGGGGTCACGAGAGTCGGACACGACTGAGCCAGCAAACCACCACCGCAGGAAGACAGGCGGGAATGGGGAGGAAGGTTGAGGGGCGAGAGGGACTCGGAGGAGCAAGGAGTGAGTCAGGAGGGGGCGGCTGGGTGGGGCCATGCGAGGCTTCGGACGCCAGACGCCGGAGATGGAAGCGCCTGGCTCCCCTGGACCGTCCATCACCTGAGGATCGCGGGTAATTGGCGGCGGGAGTGGACGGGAGGGCGGGGCAGAGTAGAGGAGCTGGGCATAGTCCGATCTCGCCGGCGAAGTCAGATCAAAGCACTTTCCACACGGTAATGGGCTGGACCACTGACTCCGAAGCGCCTCTTAGTGTGGCTGCCCTGCTTCTCCTCGTGTTTCTCCGGTTCTGCCCGGCGCGAGGCGGTGAGTTCATGGATTAACCTGCGGGGAGCGAACACGGGGCCTTAAGACCCCGAGAGGGAAGAGGGTGTCCCCCGGGGTTCGGGAAAGTCCAGCCTGGACCGCCTCCCTGCTTTTAGACCTCCACGCGCTCCTTTCCCGCTGGGCTCCTGCTCCCCGCCGCCACTCCCCAGCTTGTTGCGGTTCCCCGTCCTCCTGCCGGGGCCCCCTCCCCGCCCTGGCATGTAAAAGACACGATCTGGGTGAAAAAGGAATCACAGCATAAAGGGAGGGGAAGCTGGGCGAAATGGGAGCTCGGGCAGCAGCAAGAAATGCTGCTCCAATCCGCGGGCCGCCTCTCGGGAATTTGGAGCCACTGGAGCTAGTGCAGGACAGGTGGCGGCCGCTCCTGAGGGACAGAACCCACGGATGCAGGGGAAGGCTGGGTGGAGTCTGTCCAGTTGCGTTGGGCGGGCCGGGGCAGCAGGGGGCGGGGGGAGATGGGCAACGGTCTCCGTGGAGTCCACCACTTGGGCAGGGTTTGGGGGGGAGTGTGCAGGAGGTGGGGGCAGGGAGATGGCTGGAGTCTACCTAAGAAGCCTCCTTAGAGTCCTGCTTGGTTACAACACTATTTTTTCCATATCCCTTCCCATCCCAAGAAGCTCAGGGCCTCCAACAACTTCCCATCTGTGAAGGGATCCTAAACCTGCCCTCTGTCAACTGGCACCCTATCCTCTTGCCTAAGAATTCACCCCAGCAGAAGCCTCCCAGCCTGGCCCCCAGGACATAAAGCAGGAGAGATGGGAGAAGAGTTTCCAAAAGTGTGTGACACAGGGCATGAGGGTCAGGACGGGCACCCCCACTTCTACCCTTCAGTCCCACATTCATATTTCCTGAGACTATGAAGACAGTGGCCTATACTAGCTATTATTTAAGGCAGGAGTTGGAGAACCTTTTCTTCAAAAGACAGAGAGTAACACTGTTGGTCTGGACAGGCCATTTGGTGTCTCTGTGCATTCTACATCTCCACATTTGTGCTACAAGAGCAGGCAACGATGACCTGAAAAAAAAAAAAAGAACAATGTGACTGCCCTGTAATAGTAACAGATGACTTATCCCCTAGGGACTAGTGCAAGGGATGCCTTAGCTGCCTGTTTGTGAACCAAAAACTTGCTCTGTCCTGCCTTGTAGTTTCTGGGTGGTGTGAATGTGAAAGGAGTGTGGGTCCAGGAGATATGGGCTAATGTCCTCTGACCCCCTCTGCTCTAGAGTGGTTTCCATGGTCCATGGAGATATAGGGGACACTGCATGAAGCCTCTGGCATGAGCAGAGAATAGTGTGTGCATGCTAAGTCCCTTCAGTCATGTCCAACTCTTTATGATCCTATGGACTTTAGCCCACGAGGGTCCTCTGTCCAAGAGATTCTCCAGGCAAGAACACTGGAGTGGGTTGCCATGCTCTCCTCCACGGGATCTTCTCTCACTCAGGGGTAGATCCCACATCTACTCCAGCTCCAACATTGCAAGCGGATTCCTTACTGCTGAGCCACGGGGGCAGGCCCTGGAGAATAGTGGTCCTACAACAATTCTGATGTCAGGCCTAGGCCACCTGCTGCTCTCTTATTTGTTGCCTCTGGCCCTTCTTATGCCAAACCACAATATTGCTTTAATCCTATGGTGGCTGGTCTATCTGAACTAATGATTAGGGGTTGGTGAGCCCAGATCATGATAGACAATGTTGACATTTCATGACCAGAGGCCTCACCTCCAGCAGTCCCCAGGACCATACCAGGAGCCACATTTAAATGGTGTCGTATTCCCCACTGCAAATCGCATGGCCTTGCCTCAGGACATAAAAGGTCTGTGTTGTGAACCTCCAAGTAAAATGCCATATTCGGCACATAGCACCTTTTCCACCTCTGACGTCACAGGTTCTGCTGGGTCATCTTCCCAAGAAGCAGGTCATCATTCACCACTCATCTGTGACTGCTTTTGTGCTAGGATAGCAGTTGTAACAGAAAACCATGGTCTGCAGAGCCTGAATATGTCATATGTACAATTATAGAAATGTATGGCGACACTGGGAATTAAATGAAGATAGGATAGGGATGACACCCCTGCAGCCCTGGAGGGTTGTAGGTTGGTACTCCTCTCTGTCATTTTCTCCAGAATATGATATTGGTTACATGTACTATTGGGGGATGAAGGTCCGTGTCAGAAGTGTGAACTTGGAAATTGCTTTATGGTAGCCCTGACCACACGGTAATTTACTAACTATGAAGATTTTTCATTCATATGCAAATGCAGTGGATGTGAAATGAGCACTATGAGGACCAGTGGATGGGTGACACTCCTGTGGGCAGGATGTGGGACAGATGTGTATTCCTTACACAGATCTCAGGCACCACAGTAATGACAGGAGGGCCATGACGATGTTTCAGACTGCTGGACATGACGACAGTCCCACTCTCGGTCCTTATGGATGTGGGTGTGGCTTCTCTGTAGAATGTCTGTACACTTACCCCAGTCAATGACCGTGTGGCTTCCAAGGCCAGAAGGACTTCTGCACTTGCTGTGGTGATAAGAGGGCCCTCCTTGCTGATGCCTGGCATCTCTGTCTCTAGGAATGGATTCTGAATATAAGACCTGACTCAGTGCTGGATACTGCACAAAGGACCTGGGCATTTTGTGGGATGTCTGCATTCAGGTTCCTGAACACCCAGCCTTGTGTTTGTCTCTGTTTTTTATATAATTTTTCCTCTCAATCGTGTAGTTTTTAGCAGGGCTCACTGCTCTTCTGTCTGCCTCTAGGATCGCCCTGTGTTAGGAGCCAGCGTGGTACTCTCTGCAGTGAGGCCTGGCTACAGGGGCCTCTCTGGTCCCCTTGGCTGCTGCATCTGCTTTGTTTCTGACATAGGGCACTCCCCGTGGCATCAGCTCTTCCGCCTTCTCCATCATCACTCCTGCTGGAAGCACACAGGAACGCCAATCCCACCACCGTCCCTGACCCTCAGCAAAAGTCACCCTGGAGCTGTTGGAGATGCTTCTCATCCGTTCTTTCCTCTCGGGCTCCATAGAACCTGGGGGACTGCACACTTTCCTGCCCTTTCATACCGTGTCCACCCTGGCACATTCACTTCTCTGAGCCTTTGATCCCCTCCTCTATCACCTGCCTCGGAAGTTCTGGATTTTCTCTTTCATGCCATGTAGGCCAGGCCTTCTCCAGGATCCCAAGACCCATCAAAGTGGTAGATCAGCAGCATCTCCCTGGCCTTGCTAAGTCCTGTGACCCCAATTGTGAATTCTCCTTTCTGTAGCTTTCAGTTCTGTGCAGGCCTTATGAGCAGAGCAGAGATAATGTTATGTGGTTTCTCCACTTGCTCAGCCTGTAGGTGGTGTTGGGGGGCAGAGGGGCCTTCCTGCTCTACCAGCCCAGCCCTGCAGCTTTCCTCTGCTCTCACATAAGTGGGAGGAGGAGGTAATGGGTCTTCTCCAAAACCTGTCCTCACCTGTGTTTTCCTTCCCAGGCGCTCACTCTCTTTGCTACAACTTCACTGTTGATCCTCAGCCCAGTAATGGAGAGCCAGGTAGATGATTCATCCTTGAATGTACCATGAGTAGTTGCTCACTCCTGTCTGACTCTTTGCAACCCCATGGACTTATACAGTCCGTGGAATTCTCCAGGGTTGAATACTGGAGTGGATAGCCTTTCCTGTCTCTAGGGGATCTTCCCAACCCAGGGATTGAACCCAGGTCTCCCACATTGCAAATGGATTCTTTACCATCTAGGAAAGAAGCTAGATGGCACCAGGGAAGCTCAAGAATACTGGAGTGGGTAGCCTCTCCCTTTTCCAGGGGATCTTTCTGACCCAGGAATTGAGCTGGGGTCTCTTGCATTGCAGGTGGATTCATTACCTGCTGAGCCACCAGGGAAACCCTTAAGTTTCTTTCTTTTCTTTCTTTCTTTTTTTTAAAATATTTATCACTAGTCTTGGGAATTATTTGTCTATAAGATGAAATACTTTGTCTTAGGAAAAGAAAAATGAAAAAATGCTCTCGCCTTGTACAAGAAAAAGCAGTGTGGAAGGAAGAAAACTTAAAAGCTAGAAGGAAAAAAAGAGAGAAAAATACAATAGAAACAGAAACTACTCTTTCATGGGAAGTTGCCTTTTTAAATGTTTTTTTAATACAGAGGAGTTCTGCCTTCTTACTTTGGGGAAAGTAGGAGAGGAATTTACTGAAACATCTTAAATTTAGCAGATCCTAGCATTTCTCAGTGCCAGAAGTGGGTTTGGGTCAGGTCAATAGAAAAAAATTCCTTTTACTGCACCTAGAACAGTGCTATGCACAGAATGGGTGCCCGAGTTGTGTTGCGTAGGAAAAAAAAAAGTAAACAGATTTTGTGCTTATCTTCAAGGCTGGCTTAATAGAAAATGAATTTTTTAAAACACTTGAAATAATTAAAGAATTCAATTTATTTATTTATTTTTAATTACATATGCATCTTGAGGAAGGCACTCAATGCCTAGCCACTGATCAGCACCTCCCTGGAGTCAAAGCTCCTCCCAGACAGCTCAGGCTGTTACTAGTTGAAGCTGGTTATGACCCAGATCCTACCACCTATGAAGGTAACAAGTGGTTGAAAAGGACAAGTTGGTTTGCTCAGGAGCCCCAGGAAAATAGTGGCCTAATGTCCTCAGACTGCCTCCAAGTTTCCAGGTTAGAAAGGGGGCAGAGGTGGCTGCTGCAGGGCGCATCAGCATCTTGAACACGGTCAGGTTGGTTGGCACAAGGCGAACGTTTGAGCACCACCAAGCTTATGGTTTCAACCAGTCTGGGGGTCTGCGTGCTTGCAGCCAGCAGTTGTATGTGCTTGGGGTCTGCTTCCTGTAGAAATAACTTGAGGCTTGTGTCAGCTCTTTGTTATCTTTCAGGGAACTGGCAGTTTCATGATACTGAAATGGGCTGCTCACAGTCTAAATTGTTAAGAGTTTCCCAGCCTGAGGAGTATTCCTTTCTCCATCTTCACAGGTTCTAATCCTTAACTCTGAAACCACCATTTTGAGACTCACAGGAGGCCTGGCTGACTAAAACTTTTCTACCAACAGGAGGCAGACAGAGACCATGGGGGCGGGTCTTTCCCAATAAGGCACCCTAGAGCCCTTTTGGTTACAAGACCATTTATTACCCATTTTTCCATGGTCCCAAGAAGCTCAGGGCCTCCAACAGCTTCCTGTCTCTTGAACAGAGTCTAAACATGCCCTCTGTCAACTGGCATCTTATCCCTTTGTCTGATAACTCACCCAGCAAACCCCCCCCGATCTGGCCCCCAGGACCTAACTTAGGAAGGACGGGAACAGGGTTTCCCAGAGTGTGACACAGGGCTCGAGGGGGAGGCTGGGCATCCCCACTTCTACCCTTTGCTCCCACATTCATAGTGTCTAGGACTTGGGACACCATCAGCAGTGGCACCCCACTCCAGTACTCTTGCCTGGAAAATCCCATGGATGGAGGAGCCTGGTAGGCTGCAGTCCATGGTGTCGCCTAGGACAGAGCGACTTCACTTTCACTTTTCACTTGCATGCACTGGAGAAGGAAATGGCAACCCACTCCAGTGTTCTTGCCTGGAGAATCTCAGGGACAGGGGAGCCTGGTGGGCTGCCATCTATGGGGTCGCACAGAGTCGGACACGACTGAAGTGACTTAGCAGCAGCAGTAGCAGCAGCAGCCTATAATGGTTATTGATTAAGGAAGGAGTTGACAGTTTTTTCTTCTACAGAAGAAAGTATATCTCAAGGTCTCATTAGGCAGTTTGGTATCTGTATCTGGGTGCAAAAGGAGCTTCCGCATTTGTGGAGCAGCAGGAGCCAAATATGATGTGTAAATCAACTGAGAACCAGACTTGTCCACTGTCCTGGTTTCTGACCCCAGTAATGAGTGACCCATCCTGTAGAGAATCATCCAAGAGCTGCCTCAGTTGTCTGTTTATGAACCAGAAACGTACCCCGTCCTGCCTTGTAGCTTCTGGTGGTGAGACTGTGATAGGAGTGCGGATCTGGCTGTTATGGGCTCATGCACCCCCTCTGCTGTAGACTGGCTTCCTTGGTTCAAGGAGCCGCAGGGGACACTGCATGAAGTCACAGGTGTGAGCAGGGGACAGTGGCCCTGTATCAACGCTGGTGTCAGGCCTAGGTCCCCTGCTGGTACATCTTATTTGTTCCCTGTGGCCCTGGTTATGCCAAGCCACATAATCACTTCTATCCTATGACGGCTGGCCTATCTGAACTAATGCTTAGGGGTTGGTGAACCCAGATCATGATGGGCAAGTCTGACATTCCATGACCAGAGGCCTCATCTCTGCCAGGCCCCAGGACCATACCAGGAGCCACACTGAATGGTATGGGCTTTCTCACTGCTGGTGG
The DNA here is from genome assembly GCF_042477335.2 of Ovis canadensis. NCBI lineage: Eukaryota > Metazoa > Chordata > Mammalia > Artiodactyla > Bovidae > Ovis > Ovis canadensis. Next base: position 86,394,972 of record NC_091252.1, read on the forward strand.
TGTGTCCTTTCTTCAGGACACTAGGAGTCTGTGTTGTGAGCCTCCAAGTAAAATGCCACATACAGCATGTAGTACCTTTCCGAACACAGATAGCTACAACGTCACCAGTTCTGTTGGGTCATCTGCCCAAGAAGCATGTCCAGCCACACTCATCATTCATCAATTGTGACTGCTTTTGTGCCAGGACAGCAGTTGCAGCAGAGACTTAGGGTCTGTGAAGCCTGAAATGTTTCATATGTACCATTAGAGGAAACCTAGGACCCCAATGGTAATTCAGTGGAGATGAGATAGGGACCAGAGCTCTGCAGGCCTAGAGTGACTGTAGGTTGGTACTCATTTCCATGATTTCCTCCAGGAGATGATGTTGTTTACACGTACTATCAGGCGATGGGGAGTCAGGGTCAGAAGAATGAATGTGGAATTCACGACTATGGTACCCTCACCCATGGTAGTTTACTAACAACACAGACTGTCCATTCATGTCAGAAGTCCAGGACATGTGCAATGGACACTGAGTGGATCTGTGGACCCAGAGATAAGCACTGTTAGCAGGACCTGGGACAGGTGTCTATTAATTGCCTGGTCCTTGGAGCATCACTTCACAGCACGGGGGCCATGATCATGCTACAGTCCTGTGCGTGGTGTTAGCAACACCCTGGGTCCCATATGAATGTGGGAGTAGTTTCTCCTTCTGCAGTTCCAGTTCAGTTCAGTCACTCAGTGGTGTCCGACTCTTTGTGACCCCATGGACTGCAGCCCGCCAGGCTTCCCTGTCCGTCACCAACTCCCAGAGCTTACTCAAACTCATGTCCATCGTGTCGGTGATGCCATCCAGCCATCTCATCCTCTGTCGTCCGCTTCTCCTCTGGCCTTCAATCCTTCCCAGCATCAGGGTCTTTTCCAATGAGTCAGTTCTTTGCATCAGGTGGCCAAAGTATTGGACTTACTTACCCCAGTAAATAACCATGTGGCTTATCGGGAGAGAATGGAAGGACTTCTGCACTTGCCGTGGTGATGAAAGGGCCCTCCTCACTGGGACGTGGCTTCTTTCTCTGGTGATGCCTTCTGAGAAGTAGCTCAGTTCTGGAAATTTTGGTAGGGGTGTTTGGGAGGGATGGCCGCTTTCCGCCTGCTGATCATCCGGTCTTGTGTTTGTCTCTCCTTGGTTTCTGTCTCTCAGTCAAGCAGTTTTCCTCCAGGTTCACTGGCCATCTCTCTGCCTCTAGATCACCCTGTGCTCTGAGCCAGCATTGTGCTCTCTGCAGTCGGGCCCTGGCTGGCATTGGGACTCTCTAATCACTTTCAGCTTCCCTGATAGCCCAGTTGGTAAAGGATCCACCCGCAACCCAGGAGACCCCAGTTTGAATCCTGGGTCGGGAAGATCCGCTGGAGAAGGGATAGGCTACCCACTCCTGTATTCTTGGGCTTCTCTTGTGTCTCAGCTGGTAAAGAATCTGCCTGCAATGCGGGAGACCTGGGTTCGATCGCTGAATTGGGAAGATCCTCTGGAGAAGGGAAAGGCTACCCACTGCAGTATTCTGGCCTGGAGAATTCATCCATGGGGGTCACAAGAGTCTGAAACGACTGAGCGACTTTCACTAATCACTTTGATCATTGTACCAACTTTGCTCCTGACATACAACACTCCACCCAGAATCTGATCTTTCCCTATTTTCCATCCCTATTCCTGCAAAGGCCATAGGAACACGGTCTCCTACCACTATCCCTGATTTCCACAAAAGTAAACTTTGAGCTATTGGAGATGCTTCCCATCCATGCTTTCCTCTTGGGCTCGATAGAGTCCATCAGGCTGTCCCATGGAGCTAGTGGATTGCACACTTTCCTGTCCTTTCATACCATGTCCGCCCTGGCAGATTCACTTCCCTAAGGCTTTGATCCCCTCCTCTACCACCTGCTTCAGAAGTTCTGGATTTTCTCTTTCATGCCATGTGGGCCAGGCCTTTCTCCAGGCTTCCAAGACCCATCCTAGTGAGAGATCAGCAGCAGCTCCCCAGTCTTGCTAACTCCTATGACCTGTAATTATAAACTCTTCCTTCTCCAACTTGGGGTTTTGTACCCACCTGTCGCCTCTTTGCCTCTCTCCCTGTGATCCTGCTTCCTCAGGAGCATCCCCACAGGCTCCCCATCTCTCACAGGACCCGGGGTTAGATTCTGACAGTCCTCTGTCGTCTAGGCTTTTCCTGCACAGCAGCCTGGCACGTCTCTGCAAAGGTTATGATGCTGGGAACGGACCTGGTGGACAAGGGGACACAGCCAGGATGTGTGAAATTTGCCAGGCAGGGGACTGCTCCTTCTCCAGAAGGAGAGGAGGGGCACTGGCTATATGGTGTGTGTTGTGGGGTATCATTGCTCTGTTAGCCCAGCCCTGCACTTTACTCCGCTCTCACATAACTGGGGGAAGGGGCCTACAGGTTTTTTTCCCCAACCTCACCCTCACTGTGTTTTGCCTTCACAGACCCTCATTCTCTTTCCAATAATGTCACCATCGATCCTCGGCCCAGAGATGGTCAGCCATGGTGTGAGGTTCAAGGAGAAGTTGATCAAAAGGTCTTTGTCTCCTGTGATTTTGGTAAAGGTAAGAGCAAGTACATGAGTCCATTGGGAGAGGAAGTGAAATGTATAAATGCCTGGGAAACACAGACTGACACACTCAGAGACACTGGAGACCTGCTCCAGGGGCAGATGCCTGACGTTACACCAGAGAAACACACAGACAAGGGTGAGTTAGAAAATCCAAATGCAAGAGGAGTAGACTGGGGGCTTAGCTGCATCCACTATTTTCGGAATTTAAAAAAAAGGGTACTGTCCTTCCCTAGTAGTCCAGTGGAAAGAGCAGCTGTTGCAGGGGAGACCAGGGCCAGATTAGCTGGGCCCAGGGGAGGTGGACCCAGGTGGGTAAGAATCTGTCAAGCCCAGAGGCTGAGCTCTTTCTTTTCCTCCGTGGGGTCAGGCCCTCTCACCCTGCAGGCCAGGATGAAATGCTGTAGAGAAGACAGCGGACACATCAGTGCATCCTGGGAGTTTGGCTTCAAAGGACAACCGTGGCTGCCCTTTAATTTGGACGATGGACCCTGTACAGTGCATCATGCTGGAGGGAGACGGATGAAAAGGAACAGGGAGAATGACAGAGCTGTGACCGACTGCTTCAAGAAGGTCTGCAAGAGAGACTGTCGGCTCTGTTATCAGGCTTTCTTGGTGTGCTGGGAGAACACCATGGGTAAGTGAGAAGGGTAGGAGAAAGTGGTAGTTCTCTCTTGGTGACATGGACCCACCCCTCTGTGTTTGTGAAAATGATCCGTCAGAGGTGAGCTGTCCTGGGAGAACAATGGCCTGGGGATGCTCTGTGACCCTCCTTCCTCGTACACCTCCTGGCGTCTCTCCTCACAGCACAGGCCTTTGTACTGTTGGACACGGATTCTCACTGACCCTAAACATGAGAGCGTCTCTGTGATTCCAATCTCCTTCTTACTATTCCCTCTTTCCAGAACCTTCTTTTAAATGTCCCCAGTCCTCCTTCTGGAAATCTGTCAATACCGCCTCTGCTGTCAGCTCCTGAGGACTCCATCCTGATGTCACCATCTCTGATGTCACAGCAGGACTGAGTGACTCTGTTGGAAATCTTGCTTCCCCATTAGCTGTCAGAATCCCATGGGGACTGGGCTCCTCCCTCCCTCCCATCTCGCCTGAGGACCTGTCACAAGGGCCTCCACGTGTGGGTGCAAACAGGCTGCATAGTAGGGGTACCTGGGTCAGGGGGGCTGAGGCGGCATCTGCCGAGTTTGGGGTCTGGACGAGGGCTTCACCCTCATTCTCCTTGCAGCATCACCGACCACGGGCCCCCCTACAGTGAAGTCCTCGGCCACAGCCAGCAAGCACATCACCTGGATCCTCCCCGTGCTCCTTACCAGTTTTGTCATAACTGTCTTCCTGGGCTGAGTCCTTTCCAGGAGCAGGTACTGAGGGCAGAATTCAGAGGGAAGGCAAGGGCACAGGGCCTGGTGTGAGGCCGGGGTAGGTGAATCCCACCCAACCCCTGCTGCTCACTGAACCTCCTCACCCTGGAAATGAGCAGGGGGATAAGACCCCATATCACCCAAGAGCAATAATTGCAGACCCAACTCCAAAGGCCTGTTCTCAGGAAGTGGCCTGGGTCAAGCAGGCAAGGCAGGAGCCCCACAGCAGAGACTGGGGGAAGGGCTGAGGCCAGGCCTGTGCTCCTGGAGCAGCAGCAACTGTTGTTCAGCCTGTGGCCTACATGTCAGCAGCCTCCTGGGGACCCAGAGCCTCCATCACTGAGGGACCCTACCTTGAGCAGAGGTGCCTGGGGGTGGTGGGCCCCAGCTGGGGTGGAGGCGCCCAGCTGGGCGGGACCGTGAAGAGAGGAGGGGGCAAAGACCCTGGTCCTGAGAGCTGTGTGTGCTGCTGCCTCAGAGGCTGGAGGGGCACGAAGGAGGGAGGTTTCCCTGCAGCTCCCCAAGGCTGTCAGGAAGCAAGGCCCCTCCTCCGGGGACCTGCTCCCTGGTCCTTTAGGCCCCCCTCGGGGAGGATCAGGACCTGAGTAAAGGGAGCAGATTGATTCCTCACTGGCTACAGTCCTGAGCCTGAGTAGGAGGTGTCAGGGCCTGGGGTGACTCTGTGATGCAGGAAGGAAAGAGGAGGTGACAAGAAGCTGCGGCCTAGGGTGGGGGTGGAGGATATAGGAGCCAGTGAGGGCAGGGCTCGAGGAGGGGCTCGGGAGGGGCAGCCCCAGGAAAGTGACAGGAGTTCCTCAGCCCCCTGGACCAAGGCTCTTTCTTTTCTGCAGGTGACTGTGCTCCCAGGAAGCGCGGCAGGTGCTCTGTCTGCCTTTCTCCTGCTCTTCACTTTAGATCCAGGAGATCAGACCCCATGAATCCTGAGTCTGTTTTCCGGTTACGATGTCACAGTAGATGCATCACCTCATGGGCTTTATCACATTTGGGGAAATCCTACTCAGCATCTCTAAAACACTAAACAGAAACAGTTTATTTCTCCACTTTCTCCTGGTGCTAAGTGATGGAATTTCTACACTGAAATGCTCAAGTAGTTGAAGAAATCTCCACAAACAGAACATTTTTCATCATATTCTAGTTTGTGGATAATTAGATTCTGCCTCGTGACCTCGTTCTTGCAAATGATATTGCAAGAAAAATACCATCTGCTATTACAGGACTCAGAGATTCTTTCTGTGTCTGGAGAAATCACCTCAGCCTATTTTCAATAGAAGGTAATTTTATTCATGACTATTTCCCTTAATAGTTTATTATGCTGAAAGGGGAAGTGTTAGTCACTCAGTCCTGTCCAACTCTTTGCGACTCAGTGGACTTTAGCCCGCTAGGCTCCTCTGTCCATGGGTTTCTATGGGCAAGAACACTGAAGTGGGTTGCTGTTTCCTTCTCCAGCGGACTTCTCCAACTCAGGGATTGAACCGTGTCTCCTGCATTGACAGGCGGATTCTTTACGATCTGAGCCACTGGGGAAGCCTGTTTATGATGCTAGCGCTATTTAAATCAACATCTCAGAACTCCAGAAAACTTGAAATATTTAAGATTTTTGTTTTCTAACCCACAAGAGAGGTCATGATGTTTCACCGTTTCTACATCTTATGGGATTCAGTGCACCTGGAGATCCTGAGGAAACAGGGTCTGAGAGGACACCCCGTGTTCACGGCAGCGCTGCTCACAGTAGCCGGGACCTGGAAGCCACCTAAACGTCCACCCACAGGTGAATGGATAAAGAAGATGTGGGCAGTATTACTCAGGGCAGTATTACTCAGCCATCAGAAAGAATGAGATAATGCCGTATGCAGCAATGTGGATGGACCTGGAGATTGTCATATTGAACAACATAAGTCAGACAGGGAAGCAGAAGCACCTTCTGACGGCCCTTATATGTGGAATCCAAAAAGTTGTGATACAAGTGCTCTTACTTACAGAACAGAAAGAGACTCACAGACTTAGAGAATGAATTTATGGCTGCCAGGGGGGAAAGGATTGGGGGAAGGGATAGTTAGGGAGTGTGGGACCAACATGCGCACATTGATCTATTTAAAATGGATAACCAGCAAGGACCTACTGTATAGCACATAGAACTCTGCTCAGTGTTATGTGGCAGCCTGGGTGGGGATGGGAGGGGAGCTGGGGAAGAATAGATGCATGTATGGAAGTGAAAGTGAAAGAAGGTTAGTTACACAGTCATGTCCGACTCTTTGGGATCCCATGGACTGTCAGCTGCCAGCTCCTCTGTTCACGGAAATCTCCAGGCAAGGGAGTACTGGAATGGGTTGCCATTTTCTTCTCCAGATCTTCACGACCCGGGGATCGAACCCGGGTCTCTTGCAGTGCAGGCAAATTCTTTACCAACTGAGCCACCAGGGAAGATAGAGACATGTAAGTAAGTAAGTGTTCGTCGCTCAGTTGTGCCCGACTCTTTGCAACCCCATGGTTGCAGCCCACCAGACTCCTATCCATGAGATTTTCCAGGCAAGGATACTGGAGTGGGTTGCCATTTTCTTCTCCAGGGGATCCTCCCAAGCCAGGGATCGAATCCCAGTCTCCTGCACTGCAGGCAGATTCTTTACTGACTGAGCTACAAGGGAAGCCCTGTATGTGTGTGTTAAATCCCTAGCCTAGCTTCTTTGTGCTGCTCATTCAGGACTCCTGCACTTCTCTCTGGGTGTATATTTCCGCCTTGCTTCCGTCTTAAATAAATGAACTATTTCTGTATGTCCCCAGTAATAACTTTGGTATCTGTTTTTACAGTTTTTGCCTCCTTGAAACATTCTTGCTTTCAAAGATGGTAAGAGCCAAGGGAACTTTGCATCTCGCCCCTGGTGTTTAGTGTCTAGAACTCCTCATTTTATACCAAGCTCCCCAGGTTCAATTCCTGGGCAGGAAACTAAGATCCCTCTTTAGCACCGCTCACTGCTGTCTCTCTGAGATCAATATTAAGGAAATAGACACCTTATATTACTACATCTTATATTAAGGTGTAAATATGCACCTTAAGTATACAGGTAGAGGGGCTTCACAAGTTTTTCATGGGAGATTTTGCCTCTGCCAAGAGCTTAAAAAAAGAGAAAGTCCTTCCAAAGTTAACCCGGGTCCTTCCCTTTCTAGGCCCTTTAATGGCTATTGTTGTTCTTTCCTTTCTAGTCCTTGTTTATTTAATCCTTTGATTGACTTTGTGTCTGTAGGATCTACCAGTTTGAAATAACACTCCTGGTGGCTCAAGGAATACAGCCCGTTCCTGTGGAGGGTGGCCCAGATCCATGTAGGTCCTTGTGAGGGACTTCTGCACCTTGAGGGGAGGCTCAGTTCAGTGGTCTCTGTCCAGCAGGGAGAAGTTTTGATAGAAGAAAGCTTCGGCCCCTTAACCCTTAAGAATAAGGGTGTAGACCCCTCAGAGGGTAACGAGACAGGCTGGGACAGTTTGCTGCAGTGAGTGTGCCTGGACAAAAGTCACATCAAGCATCAAAACACAAAGAAATTGTAAGGGGCTAAAAGTAATTGCATGCATGTGCAGTTTGGGAAAATAATCAATGACAAGATACAAATAGACCAAAACCGAAGGTGATTTCAGAGCAGCCAGGCGCAAAAGCAGGGTACTGGTCATGATCCCTGCACACAGCACCTACCAGGGGGAACAAACACCCAGGTCACCCCCCTGGCCTGAACCTAGGACCCACCCCCACCCTCATCTCATAGGTGGGACCAGCTCCTCCACCCTCTGGAGCCAGCAAGGAAACATGTTACTTGTTTTTGCTCCCTCATGAGAGGCCCAATAAAGCTTTTCTTCCCCTGAATTTGTGTCTGGCCTTTTACCAACTTCTATTGATCGAGTCCAGGAGCCCTGGTCGGTAACACAGGAGGGCTTTTGCTGAAGGTCAGGATGCTGCTCACAGGTGTCTCCAGTGGACTTCCAGCAGAAACAGGGGTTGAACGCATGCAGATCCCAGGTGGGGATGCACCGTGTCAGGAACAAAGCAGGCGCAAAGGTTGATATGAGTAGAGAGATGGGACGGCTGCCAGGTCCTGACTGCAGAGTATGATGTTGGTTCCCAGCACAGGGCGATCCTAGAGGCAAACACCCAGATGGGCGGCCAACCTAGACACAAACTGCACGACTGAAAGGAATGAGACAGGGAATGCCCTGGGGCTCCACTGGTAATTATTCCTTAAAAAATTTTCATTTTATTTATTTATGTATGGCTACACTGGATCATTATTGTTGCGTGCCAGCTTTCTTTAGTTGTGAGAAGCAGTGGCTACCCTCTAGTTGTGTGCTGGCTTCTCATTGTGGTGATTTATCTTGTTGCAGGGCATGGGATCTGGGAGCCAGGGCTTCAGTAGTTGTGGCATACAGGTTTAGTTGCCCCACTGCATGTGAGATCTTCCTGGACCAGGGATCAAACCCGTGTCCCCTGCATTGGCAGGCGGATTTTAACCACTGCGCCACCAGAGAAGTCCTCAATCCTATCATTTAATGATTCTTGTGTCCCAGTGGTTAAAACTGTGGTATTAATCTTTCTCTTATTTTCAGTGTCAAAAGTACTCAGTCAGTAAACTTGGCAGAGTCTTTCAGCTTTTTATAATGTATTTTCCAACTTGAAGATGCTCAAAGAATAACCAAAAAATAGCTAGATTTTATGTGTATTTCATGCCTTGACTAAAAGTACCATTTTGGTTTTTCACTGATGCTATTAGACTGATAATTGCTTTCAATAAGATTTAACTTGTTTTCTTCATTCGGTATTACATTTGTAATGCAGCATTTTAAAAAATTCCAATAAATTGAATGGGATGTTCAAACAAGATCTAAGGTAAGTATAAGAATTCTGTTTATTTTCAAAGGTAGTGAGAATGGTATGATTTTGTCCTAGCACTTTGAACTACACAAGGCTCAGAATGTACTTTATGGTTAAAGATTTGCCATACGTTATCATGAGGGGATGCTAAGGAATTCAGTTTAAGGTGATGAAATCACTATCTGGTTCTCATTTTCTGTCCCAGAACAAATTCATAAATCCCCTCATAAGGATGCTCCTGTTTAATAAATGCATGCAACTAGTATTTAGCATGGAAATAATACAGGTTGAACTGTGTACATTTACTTTCTAAGGCAAGGTAAGAAATTAGAATATATGTTGAAAGATGGAAAGTATATTATTTTCAGGTCAAATAAGTTGAATATAGGAAAGATTTGTTCTCTAGTTTTGTGCTCTTACAGCTTACTGAAGGATGTAAACATATTTATCTATATGCCTATATATTTAACAAATAGCAAAATGTGTGTAGCCTATGTGTATGCTATGTTTGCTGCTTGGGTTTCAAATGATAGGCTACTTACTTCCCCATAACAGTCAAAACTACTTGAGTGTGAATTTGTCACCAACTTATTCTTTTTTTGAGTAAATAATTTATTAATTTATTAAATTTGAGTCTAGCTAAAAAGTATATATATATATATATATATTTTTCCAGAGTTTCCAGCTGACCTAGTAGTTAGGATCCCAGGCTTTCCCTGCCATGGCTTGGGTTCAAACCGTGGTTAGGTAACTGAGATCCCACAAACCACAAGGCACAACCAAAAAAAGAAAAAACAATTTCCTTGTCTCCTTTATGTGGAGCTCCAAGTTTGCATTTAAAATAGAAGCTACTACATATACACGCTACTATATATAAAATAGATAAACAACAAGGACTTACTATACAGCACAGGGAACTATGCCTGATATTTTGTAATAATCTATATGTTATATATATGTATGCATAATATATAACTGAATCACTTTGCTGTATACCTGAAACTAACAAAAGATTATAAATCAACCATACTTCAGTAACATTTTTAAATTAAAAATAAAATAAAATATAAGCTACTATTAGCACAAACAGTGCATTGTGTTACCATGTGCATATTTAGTGTTTGTGAATATGATGTTTATAATAAAGTATTTTGAGTCCATCAAGAAGAAAAAGGGCCCAGGTGAATAAAGAAAAAAATTGTTTAAGAAAAGGAAGTCAGCATTTCTGCCAAGGGAGAGATTTGGGGTTCTCTAGTCAGAAGGGAGTAGAGGGCTTCTCTCTGGGGGATCCTGGAGAGTTTAAAAATAACTGAAGCTTCTTCAGTCAATGAGGACAGCTGATATTTGTTGAGCAAATATCACTTGGGCACCAAGTGAAACCGAAAGTCGTGTCTGACTCTTTGCAACCCCGTGGACTATACAGTCCATGGACTTCTCCAGGCCAGAATACTGGAGTGGGTAGTCTCTCCCTTCTCCTGGATCTTGGCAACCCAGGGATTGAACCCAGGTCTCCTGCACTGCAGGCGGATTCTTCACCAGCTGAGCCACAAGGGAAGCCTAAGAATACTGGAGTGGGTAGCCTATCTCTTCTCCAGCGGATCTTCCCTACCCAGGAATTGAACCAGGATCTCCTGCATTGCAGGCAGATTCTCTACCAAGTGAGCTATCAGGGGAGCCTGCTCTTGGGCACCCAAGGCTTGGCAAATGTGACCTGACTTTTTCCTCACTCCTTGGTGAGAGTGGTCCTGCTTCTCTCCCTGAGCAACTGAGGAAGAAACTGAGGTGAAGTGAAGCTACCCACTCACCCAGCTCACCAGTCGGAAAGGAGTCATGAGGGGAGGGATGGGCAGCTCTGGCTGTGGCTTGAGTTTTGTTTCACCTCCGTGCTTTGCGCCTCTGTAAGACGACATGACACTTAGGACAGTAGGAAGTGGAGTCACCGCTGCAGATGGGTGTGGAGGAGCATTCGCAGAGAGAGAGTGAAGTTGGGGGTAGTTCAGGGAGAAATCTCTCTGGACACCCCAGAGGCTGTGGGTGAGCCCAGCGGAGCAGCTATGACAGCCCAATGGCAGCCTGGCTGATGACGCCCTCTGTCACGGGCTTGGGGTGTGCACTTCCTCTTGGTCCAGGGTGAGGGTGAGGGAGAGAGCAGTGACTGCAGGCAAAACCCTCAGCTACTGGGGCACACGTGGCTCATACCAGGCTGCGTGTTGCTTCCTGTTGTCTTGAAGCTGAGGCAATCCACACAGTGACTCACACCACCTACTTGATGTCTCCTGTTGACATCGGTCAAAGCTGAGACAACAAGGACCTGACCAAGATTAGCTCAGTCCCCAGGCTCTCCTGATCCCTGACCACCCCCACCACTCCTTATAAGGAGCTCAGCTGAGCTGAGAGACACCTAAATTAACACCCTTACTGTGAGAACACAGGCCAGAGTCTGAACCCAGAGGAAGTGCAGCTCTCATTCACTTTCCCCAATGGGATGGCCTGTGTAGAGCCCGCCTCCCTGATCAGAGAGGCCAGAGCAAAAGGCTCAGCAGCTTTATGGACCCTGAGGTGGGGGTAGGGGAAGAACTCAGTGTAAAGAGACCTGGGCCTGAGTCCGAGTGGGGACAGGGGTCTTCAAGCTTTCTCCATTCTCTTCTCTTATGGAGGCCTTAGCAGAGGCACCACAAGAGAACCTTGGCCCAGGGCCTCAGAAAATGAGACTAGGAAGGAAGAAAGTGTGAGCAGTGTGAACATCTCTCAGGTCCGGGCCCTGAGAGAGACTGCAGTGCCCAGCTGTCAGCAGTCTGGGGTGAGGAGGGCAGCTCTCCACGTGAGGCTGGCCAGAAAGGTCACACAGGTTTTTCAGCCCAGAGTTGGACTCTTCACCTCTCTGTGGAGAGGGTTGCCTCTTTTGTTTCCCCATCACCTTTCTGTTCACTGGCTTGTGCCATCTCTTCCATTCCATCAGAGTTAATTCCAGTCCCTGCCAGAAGTTCTGGGGAGTTCTGGTGAAGTGTCAGCACACAAGCTTGTACCCTTTCTCAGGCTCTGGAGAGCAGGGCGGCCTATTGGGCAACCCACACCAGGACGAGGGGTCTTCCAGCTTTAGGCAATGTCCCAGGTCCACGTTTTCAGATCCTCGTTGTTGGCACTTAGAGCTGCCCCCATCCTTCCCTACCCTACCAGCCCAGTGGCAAACACCCACGTCATCATTGCCTGGGTATGGCCTCTCTGTGGCTGCTCCTGCTGTAAACCAGTTGACTCAGAGCAGAAACCAGGTGTAGGAAGGGTCAGGGTTGAGGCCTGCTGCCAGGAAAGTAGGACCAGTGATGAGCCAGAATTGTGCCCCCTTAACTGTTTTGTGTGTGTGATAAAATACACATAGCAGAATCTACCATCTTAGCTAATTTTTTAAGTTAATGAATTAATTTATTTTTGGCTATACTGGGTCTTGGTTGCTGTACACCGGCTTTCTCTAGATGTGGTGAACATTTGTTGCAGTGCACAGGCTTCTCATTGAAGTGGCTTCTTTTGTTGTGGAGAACAGGCTCTAGGCACACAGCCTTCAGTAGTTGCCATGTAAGGGCTTTAAAGCATGCCAGCTTCAGCAGTTGTGGCATGCAGCCTCAATAGCTGTGGCGCATGGGCTTAGTTGCTCTGCAGCACATGGAATCTTCCTGGACCGGGGACAGAACCCATGTCCCCTGCATTTGCAGGTGGATTCTTATCCACTGTACCAACAGGGAAATCCCATCTTCGCTATTAAATATTTTTAAGTGTACAGTCCAGTGAATTAAATACATTCACATTGTTGTGTATTCATCACCACTATCTTCCTCCATAGACCTTATCACTGCAAAAGTGTAACTCTGTGCCCATCAAACATTAACTCCCCATTTCACCTTCTCCTTGACCCATGAAAACCACCATTCTACTTTCTGTCCTATTTTGTCTAAGAATCTTGTATGTGTGGAAAAACATAGTATTTGTCTTTTTGTGACTGTCTTATTTCACTTAGCAGAATGTCCTCAGTTCAGTTCAGTCTCTCAGTCATGTCCGACTCTTTGCGACCCCATGAACCGCAGTACACCAGGCCTCCCTGTCCATCACCAACTCCTGGAGTCCACCCAAACCCATGTCCGTTGAGTCGGTGATGCCATCTAGCCATCTAATCCTCTGTTGTCCTCTTCTCCTGCCCTCAATCTTTCCCAACATCATGGTCTTTTCAAATGAGTCAGCTCTTCACATCAGGTGGCCAAAGTATTGGAGTTTCAGCTTCAACATCAGTCCTTCCAATGAACACCCAGGACTGATCTCCTTTAGGGTGGACTTGTTGGATCTCCTTGCAGTGCAGGGGACTCTCAAGAGTCTTCTCCAACACCACAGTTCAAAAGCATCAATTCTTCCGTGCTCAGCTTTCTTTATAGTCCCACTCTCACATCCATACATGACCACTGGAAAAACCATATCTTTGACTAGATGGACCTTTGTTGACAAAGTAATGTTTCTGCTTTTCAATATACTGTCTAGGTTGGTCATAACTTTCCTTCAAAGGAGTAAGCGTCTTTGAATTTCATGGCTGCAATCATTATCTGCAGTGATTTTGGAGCACAGAAAAATAAAGTCTGACACTGTTTCCACTGTTTCCCCATCTATTTCCCATGAAGTGATGGGACTGGATGCCACGATCTTAGTTTTCTGAATGTTGAGCTTTAAGCCAGCTTTTTCACTCTCCACTTTCACTTTCATCAAGAGGTTGTTTAGTGCTTCTTCACTTTCTGCCATAAGCGTGGTGTCATCTGCATATCTGAGGTTATTGATATTTCTCCTGGCAATCTTGATTCCAGCCTGTGCTTCCTCCAGCCCAGCATTTCTCATGATGTATTCTGCATAGAAGTTAAATAAGCAGGGTGACAATATACAGTCTTGACGTACTCCTTTTCCTATTTGGAACCAGTCTGTGGTTCCATGTCCAGTTCTAACTGTTGCTTCCTGACCTGCATACAGGTTTCTCAAGAGGCAGGTCAGGTGGTCTGGTATTCCCATCTCTTTCAGAATTTTCCTCAGTTTATTGAGATGTTAGAAAGAACCAAAAAAGTTGATCTTTCCCTGGTTCAACTACCTGAATTTCACTCTTTTCTTCATTATCAGAAATGTTTTGACAGAGAATATTTGAGGAAGAAACCATCTCAATCTTGGCTAATACCTTTAATAAGGAAAATAGGGAATTGGAATGTTCTTGAATAGTTGTCTCTAAATTTTGACATGCGAAGAGGCTGAAAAATATGATGTCAAGTGGATAAAAGGTTCAGAAGAGAATGTAGGTATAAGCTTGTTACAGTGTATTAATACTCCATTAAAACTGACATACAAATACCACCCATATTACATATATTGAAACACTTGTAGGAATATATACTAAATTGTTCATTACTTTATATATTCAGTTCATTATGTATTTCTCTATTGTTTAAACTAGGTTTAAAAATAAGATTCTTTCAATTTTGCAATCAAAATTTCCAGTCTTTTAGAAAAAAGACATTACAGTTTTAAAGACTTCCTTTGATTCCTTGGTGGTTGTGGATTTTTACTATCCTCTGCCTTAGTTTTTTACCTTTTGATACTGACTGGGGACAGACATCAGAGACAAATGGCATTTCTGTAAATGACTAATTTCCAAAAGCAAATCAAGTGATGAATATCAGAAATCCATCTCTCTTCTGCTTTATTTTCTATTCCCCCCACCTTTCTCCCTCCTCTTACTTGTTTCTTTCTTCTCCAGTATCTAGCATAACCCTGGAGAAGGAAATGGCAACCCACTCCAGTATTCTTGCCTGGAGAATTCCAAGGACAGAGGAGCCTGGTGGGCTACAGTCCACGGAGTCGAAAGAGTCAGACGTGACTGATCACAGCACACCGCACATCTAGCATGATACTTTAGACAAGGTGCTCTTGTCCTTTCTGCCGCTAATGCATCCTCCTAAATTAGCTGTCCCTTGCCTATTCCTGTTTCTCACAGCTGAACTTAACCCAAAGCAATGACAAGGTTGTAGAAAATGGTAACAGGGTGCAGCTCAGTACCAGAGAGCCAAATTTGGAGTTTCCTGGGTGTTACCACTTTATATGGCTATTTTCCCAAAAGTTTTTAGGCTCTGGTTCACCATTTAGTTATTTCCTCAAATTCATTGTCAATTCATCACATGTGGTTGTTTGGAGCCAAAAATTTTGTAAATATCAGACATGTTATCTTTTTAAAAATTCTACTTTAATCTCTTCTAAGAATTTTTCCTTTTACTCATGCATCTAAAGTATAAATGGAAAGCCAGGTGGTAGCAACAATATTCTGATTTTTTTAAAGTCACACTCAAATCTGCATGAATTACAAGACTAAACAGTGCTGGCTCAGTGATTTCATGTGGTACAATCAATCAGTGCTTTCTGTTTCGATTATCTGCTTCATTAAACATGATGCTTGGCACAAAATCCATATATCTGCTGGTCAGAATGAATATTGCTTTGAACTTAGGTCTTGGCACAAATTAACGATCCCTGACTTCCTCTTTAGTCAAATGTCTATTATGATGTGGCAAAATACACAACTTCTTTCTATAAAAATTAGTAATGAACAAATAAGAGGTTGTAGTAAATAGCCAAACAGGACAGAGGAAACATCAGTGAAGTACATGGTAGCTTAACCCTTCATCTTAACAACTGAAATTCTTAACAAGGAAAGCCTCTCACTCTCAGAAAATATGAACAATCCTTTGACACACATCTTTGTTCTTTTGCTCCCTATTCTTGAGGTTAGATTCTAAATCCTAGAGATACCCAAAGACGGTGTTATAATTTAGCTATCCTTAGCCAGACACTCTTTATCATGTCTGAAAGCTTGTGAAATCCCTTTGGACTCCAGTCATATCCTCCCCACAATTCCCACCCCTCCCAAATTGATACAAAAGGCATCGACACAGTTGGCACACAAGGTAGAGAGGTTGTTGTTGTTTACTTGCTGGTTCAGTTCAGTTCAGTCACTCAGTCATGTCCGACTATTTGCGACCCCATGAACTGCAGCATGCCAGGCTTCCCTGTCCATCACCAACTCCCAGAGCTTGCTCAAACTCATGTCTATTGAGTTGGTGAAGCCATCCAATCATCTCATCCTCTGTCATCCCCTTCTCCTCCTTCCTTCAATCTTTCCCAGCATCAGGGTCTTTTCCAATGAATCAGTTCTTTGAATCAGGTGGACAAAGTACTGGAGCTTCAGCTTCACCATCAGTCCTTCCAATGAATATTCAGGACTGATTTCCTTCAGGATTGAGTGGTTTGATCTCCTTGCAGTCCAAGGGACTTTCAAGAGTCTTCTCCAACATCACAGTTCAAAAGCATCAGTTCTTCCATGCTCAGCTTTCTTTATGGCCAAACTCTTACATCCATACATGACTACTGGAAAAACCATAGCTTTGACTAGATGGAACTTCATTGGCAAGTAATGTCTCTCCATTTTAGTATGCTGTCCAGGTTGGTTATAGCTTTTCTTCCAAGGAGCAAGAGTCTTTTAACTTCATGGCTGCAATCACCATCTGTAGTGATGTTGGAGCCCAAAAAAATAAAAGTCTGACACTGTTTCCACTGTTTCCCCATCTATTTCCCATGAAGTGATGGGACCAGATGCCATGATCTTAGTTTTCTGGATGCTTAGTTTTAAGACAGCTTTTTCACTCTCATCTTTCACTTTCATCAAGCGGTTGTTTAGTGCTTCTTCACTTTCTGCCGTAAGGGTGATGTCATCTGCATATCTGAGGTTATTGTTATTTTTCCCGGTAATCTTGATTCCAGCTTGTGGTTCACTGAGCCCAGGATTTTGCATGATGTACTCTGCATATAAGTTAAATAAGCATGGTGACAATATACCTCCTTGACGTACTCCTTTCTCAGTTTGGAACCAGTCTGTTGTTCCATGTCTGGTTCTAACTGTTTCTTCTTGACCTACATACAGATTTCTCAGGAGGCAGGTCAAGTGGTCTGGTATTCCCATCTGTTTAAAAATTTTCCACAGTTTATTGTGATCCACACAGTCAAAGGCTTTCACATAGTCAATGAAGCAGAAGTGATTTTTTTTGGAATTCTCTTCATTTTTTTATGATCTAGCAGATGCTGGCAATTTAATCTCTGGTTCCTCTGCCTTTTCTAAATCCAGTTTGAACATCTGGGAGTTCACAGTTCACATACCACTGAAGCCTGACTTGGAGAATTTTTAGCATTACTTTGCTGCTGCTGCTGCTGCTGCTGCTGCTGCTGCTGCTGCTGCTGCTGCTGCTGCTGCTAAGTCGCTTCAGTCGTGTCTGACTCTGTCGGATCCCATAGATGGCAGCCCATCAGGCTCCCCCATCCCTGGGATTCTCCGGGCAAGAACATTGGAGTGGGTCGCCGTTTCCTTCTCCAGTGAATGCTAGCGTGTGAAATAAGTGCAACTGTGTGACAGTTTGAACATTCTTTAGCATTGCTTTTCCTTGGGATTGGAATGAAAATTGACCTTTTCCAGTCCTGTGGCCATGGCTGAGTTTTCCAAATTTGCTGGCATATTGAGTTCAATACCTTGACAACTCCAATAATTTGGCCACCTGATGCAAAAAGCTGACTCATTGGAAAAGACCCTGATGCTGGGAAAGATTGAAGGCAGAAGGAGAAGGGGATGACAGAGGATGAGATGGTTGAATGGCATCACTGACTCAATGGACATGAGTTGAGTAAACTCCGGGAGTTGGTGATGGAGGCCTGGCATGCTGTGGTCCATGGGGTTGCAAAGAATTGGACACGACTGCGTGACTGAACTGAACTGAACTGAACTGACTTTGACAACATCATCTTTTAGATTTGAAATAGCTCATCTGGAATTCTGTCACCTCCACTAGCTTTGTTTGTAAGTGATGCTTCCTAAGGCTCACTTGACTTCACATTCCAGGATGTCTGGCTCTAGGTGAGTGATCATACCATCATGGTTATCTGGGTCATGAAGATCTTTTTTGTATTGTTCTTCTGTGTATTCTTGCCACCTCTTCTTAATATCTCTGCTTCTGTTAGGTCCATACCATTTCTGTACTTTATTGTGCCCATCTTTACATGAAATATTTCCTTGGTATCTCTAATTTTCTTGAAGAGATGTCTGGTCTTTCCCATTCTATTGTTTTCCTCTATTTCTTCACATTGATCAGTTATGAAGGCTTTCTTATCGCTCTTTGCTATTTTTTGGAACTCTGCATTCAGGTGGATATATCTTTTCTTTTCTTCTTTGCCTTTCATTTCTTTTCTCACCTTTTTGTAAGGCCTCCTCAGACAAGTATTTTGCCTTTTTGGATTTCTTCTTCTTGGGGATGGATTTGATCCCTGCCTCCTATAATATGTCACAAACTTTCGTCCACAGTTCTTCAGGCACTCTGTCTATCAGACCTAATCCCTTGAATCTATTTGTCACTTCCACTGTATGATCATAAGGGATTTGATTTATGTCATACTTGAATGGTCTAATGGTTTTCCCTACTTTCTTCAGTTTCAGTCTGAATTTTGCAGTAAGAAGTTCATGATCTGAGCCATGATCACCTCCTGGTGTTGTTTTTGCTGACTGTATAGAGCTTCTCCATCTTCAGCTGCAAAGAATATAATCAATCTGATTTTGGTGTTGACCATCTGGTGATGCTCATGTGTAGAGTTGTCTCTTGTGCACATTAATTAAGTCCTGTCTAACTCTTTTGCAACTGCATGGACTGTAGTCTTCCAGGCTCCTCTGTCCATGGGATTTTCCAGGCAAGAATACTGGAGTGGGTTGCCATTTCTCTCTTCAGGGGATCTTCCCAACCGAGGGCTTGAACTGGTGTCTCCTGCACTGGCAGATGGGTCCTTTACCACTGAGTCACCTGGGAAGCTCCAAAGTAGAAAGGTACAAAATTCTAAAAGAAGAAAAATTCTAGAGAATACAGTCACTGCTCATATTAAAGATAGAATAATATAGCTATCTATAAAAATCCTGACTTTGCATTTATAGAGTAATATGGGGATAAATCCATGATTTGCTGCTGGAAACTCAAATGCTTAGCAGTTTGCTATATTACATTATAGCTTTCTTCAGCAGTCTCCAAAGTGACTTCCAAATAACTGACAGGACAGTTTTGCTGGCCCTAGATCTGGGGCAGCAGGAATTCCTCGATATGTTTGTTGAACTGATTGTTCCAAGTCTGGCTCTTCCAGGCTTGGGGGTACCAGCTCTGACTCTTTCTGGGGTGGTTGCTTCAAGACCAACTGTTCCAGCTCTGGCTGCTCCCAGATGGGATATCCTAGGTCCGTTCACTCTGTATAGGCAGGTTTCCAGAAGAGGTCACCAAGCAGTCCTGTGCCAGAAATAGAAACCCAGGAATTCTGTGGCCCTGAGTCACAGAGTCACTTGTTTTTCTGTTTCTGGAACCAGGGCTTCACCTGTTTGTAGCTAAGTTTCAGGATATTGGAAAGTTCTTCCATCTGCTGGAGGCTGATTCCTGCCTCTGAAGTCTGTCGTTGAGCACAGACACCTGGGTCTGAGTGAACATGGTTCTGATCTTCTCTTTCTTACCTGGGACCTCTCTTCCTTCTTCGCTGCACTTTTCTCGGCAGGTATGGGCAACAGTTTTACTCTGGGGCTTGTGGAAGAATCAGGACTGTCCAGTCTCCTTGTCAAGGGTCTCAGCAGATGACCCTTGCAAGGACACCTGGTTTCCTTCAGGCCCAGAAATTTCAGACATTGGTGAAGAGTCCCTGGAATTGGATGCTTTGGGGCCAAGCAGGCTGGGTCCACACTCATGTTGTGGAGTTGAAGCAGAGAGAGAAAAAACCTGTGAGCTAGATGGTAGGAAGACTTCAGACTTAAGAACCTAGGTAGAAGAGCTTAGAGAAAGGTGAAGACCTCTAGGTGTAAAAGAATTAAGAAGATGGAATGAATGGAATCAACTGTCAGATAACAGGAGCCAACCAGCCCAATCTAGAGAATGGAAAAAAAAGTCTTGATTCTTAAATGAGGTCATACTCTCCAGCAGGCAGGGGTCCCTCCCTTGCCTGCCCCCCTGTCTTCACCCAGAGTACCTGCTGCCCGCCTAATAATGACTGTGACCAAATTGAAATCAGGTGAGAGAGGCTTGCTGAAATGACCCAGTGGAGTTTATGACTCCACCATAAAGTGGATGGTGGAGGTGTGTGATATTGTTGAAAAAGAAATAGAAGATAAAAATCCTCGTCTTCATCTCTATTCTGAGCGGATGTTGTTCCCAGATGCTGTTGTCTTCAGTTTAATAAAAATATTTTGTTGTTGTTTAGCCACTAAGTGGTGTCTGACTCTTTGTGACCCCAAGGACTACAGTCCACCAGGTTCCTCTGTCCACGGGATTTCCCAGCAAGAATACTGCAGTGGGTTGACATTTCCTTCTCCAGGGGAACTTCCTGACCCAGGGATTGAACCAGTGTCTCATACACATGTCTCCTGCATAGTAGGCAGATTATTTACTGCCAAACCACCAATAAAAATACTGTTGTTGTTTAGTCACTCAGTCATGACTGACTCTTTGTGACCCCATGGGCTGCAGCCAGGCCTCCCTGTCCCTCACCATCTCCTGAAGTTTGCCCAAGTTCATGTCCATTGCATCGATGGTGCCATCCAGCCATCTCATCCTCTGATGCCTTCTTCTGTTTCTGCCCTCCATCTTTCCCAGCATCAGGTATTAATAAAAATATTAGTTCTTTGCAAATGTACTGCTCCTCCACCACAAGTAGCCAGTATTTTCTGACTAGAAACTGAGGGAGAGAAGCAGTTCAGCCCCTGGGCCTGGGGGAGGCATCAGTAGGTAAAGGCAGGTGACCCCCGCTGGCACCTGTCCCCAGGCAGCTATTCTTGTGTGGCATTTCCAGGCTAAAAGAAGAAAAAGATTGACAGGAAATGACAGAGGGTGTCAGTTTCTTCCCTGTCCCTGCCCTTTTTTGGTTCCCTTACAACCTCCCTCCCCTTCCCCCATCCTCACTGGGGTCTCCATTTAATCCTGATGTGCTGTAGACACATCCACATGGATGGCTGAGGACTTCCCCAGGGAACATGCTGATGCCAGTACAGTAGCCCTAACACATATTGGGGAGGGGGTCAGCAGTGTGAAGAGGAGAGTGCCAAGTGACTCAAGAGACAGAAAGCACATGATCCTGAGTCCCGCAGTTAACCACTGAGCTGAAAAAACAAAAACCTTCTGGTGGGAAGTAAACATGATATGATCAGTTGTAGGGTGGCCTCTTGTCAAGATAAAGTCCTTGTATGGGGCCTGGGAGGATGCCAGGAGTAGAAGACTCTGGCAGTAGAGAATTCCTGGAGTCAATGCTGTGGGTGGGGTGGAGTGTTTCCCAAGGAACTTGGCTCAGGCTCCTGAGCCCTGTTTCCCCTGAAACTGCTTCCGCTGCTGCTAGAAAGAGTTCAGGACACATGTGGCCCTGAGTATCTAAGGGTGGGGCTGGTGGGGGGCGGTGAGTCTCTCTCTGCAGGTTCCTTGCTTCCTGCCTGAGCTGCTGGACAGAGCTGGCGGAGAGCTGGGAAAATCTGGGATGGGGGTTGGTAAGAGGAAAGACAGGAAGGGGAGGAGGAAGGTGAAGGGAGAAGAAAGGACAAGGGAGCGATTAGGGGACAGTGAGGGGGACCCAGCCTGGAGAGGGGCACAGCAGAGTGCTCCTGGGAGAGGGTTCGCGCCCCGCCCCTCCCCGCCCCTCTCGACCTCCCCACGTCCGTTCAGTATCTCACACTCTTCTCTTCTCACACAAAAAACCACTTCCGTTGGTGTCCCCACTCCCACCTGTTGCACCCCCAGGAGTCCCTCCCCGTGAACAGGCAGGAGGGGACTGAAGGGAAGACAATTGCTCAGAGGCTCCAGGCTGATTGGAAACTGAAGGAGGGAATGCAGCTCAGCCTCTGGGCCCGGGGGAGGCATCAGCAGGTGAAGGCTGGTGACCCCAGCTGACACCTGTCCCCAGGCAGCTATTCTTGTGTGGCATTTCCAAGCTAAAAGAAAAAAGATTGAAAGGAAGTGACCTGGGGGTGTCAGTTTCTTTACTATCCCTGCCCATTTTGGCTCCCTTACAACTTCAGTTCCAGGTCCAGGCCAGGAATAAGCCTGTTCATTTATTCCAAAGTCCAGGCCAAGGAAAGGCCAGTCATAGGAAGTCAGTCGTTATGGCAACCACTCCAACAGCAGCCATCACCAGCCTTGGCCCCATACTCCCCATCCATGTTTCTTCTCCCAGCCCCAACCCTCACAGACACCAGCCCCCTCATACTGCACACTGCCCTCCGTCACCCACACTCCACCCTGACTCTCCAGCTCCACACGCTCACATACCCCTCATACACTCCGTGCTTCTCACTTATACTCCTTCCACCCTTGTGCACAGGAGCCCTCAAGAAATTTTCCATGCAGGTCTCCTCATACCCTCTCCCCACTTTGCACACCCCCACCCCCCACCACACACTCTCTTTCACACACAAGTGCCTGCTTGCCTGCCCTCCACACTCTCCACTCTCTGCCAAGATACGCTGGGCTCCCCTCCCACAAGGACACTGGCTTCCTCACACTGTACACACCGCTTCACACAAATTCCACACAGAAGGCTCCCATCTACGCCCACTGCCATCCAGAAAATTCCCCCTCACAGGCATTTCCCTTCACTGTCTCTCTCCTCTCTGGGGCCCCCAGGGCACCCACCTCTGGGCCCTCTGCATACACATACTGTCCACTCCCCTTCTGTCCCAGGCTCAGCTGTCCACAGTCACACACACACACACACACACACACACACACACACACCATGGAACACCCAATGTCCTGACATACTAATGAGTTGTAGTTGCTCCCCTCACACCCAACACACTCTCCCCAGTGGTCCCTCACTCTCCTCACACTTACCCTCCTCATCACAAATAAGTGTGTCACCGCCACACACACTCCTCTCTTCTGCCCTTCTCCTCTCAGGCACAACCCCCTTTCTATCTCTCTCTCTCTCTCACACACACACACACACACACACACACACTCATACTCTAATGAGTCCTCCCCCAAGACAGGGGGCCCTGCAGCAGTCTCAGAGCCCACACAGAGCTTGGGGTGGTTCTGGGAGAGGCTGGCTGCCAGGACTCTGTCCCAGGGCTGAGCCAGGAATTTTAGGTCTCTACCAGTCAGTCCTAAACTAAATCAACCCTGGATATTCATTGGAAGGACTGACGCTGAAGCTGAAGCTCCAATACTTTGGCCACCTGATACAAAGAACTGACTCATTACAAAAGACCCTGATGCTGGGAAAGATTGAGGGTGGGGCAACAGAGGATGAGATGGCTGGATGGCATCACTGACTCAATGGACATGAGTCTGAGCAAACTCCAGAAGATAGCGGAGGACAGGGATGGCTGGTGTGCTGCAGTCCATGGGGTCACAAAGAGTCGGACATGACTTAGTGACCCAACAACAACCTGGATCCTACCCAAAACGGTGCTTTCTCTTTTTTACTGCTCCAGCCCCACACCTAAAGGAACTCACCAAATGCACTCTTACTAGCGTACAGCCCTGAGACCCCAGGAATAGTCACATTCATGTATTTATCAACCTAAAATTAATTTTTTGTATATTGTGCCAAATAGAAATTCCTTCTTATTTACATCATTAACCAGTTATCCCTTTCCTGTGTACTGATCAGCACACCCTTCACTGCTATTTCTTGCCACACCTACTAGATGTCAAGTTTCGAGACATCCCTGGGTCAATTTCTTTGCTGTTTTCTAAAACTGGTCCCCTGTCTGCATTATAACTCACCAACTACCATTTGGTGTTGGGATTGCAGCTCAAGAAGATGCTGGCTGGGTTGGAAGTGAAGTCCTTTCATAAAAATTACCAGACTCAGCAGCTTAAAACAATCAAAAGTTATTCTTTTGCAGCTGTGGAAAATAGAAGTCTGAAATAATTTGTGTCCTTGATTACAGGAGTTTTAATAAAAACTTGTGATTCTCATCAGAAAAGAAAAATGTACAGCATCTTCATAATTGAGTTAACTGATTTTTTTCCAGACAGGAGAAAACTTCCAATTTGTCTAGATATTAGTGAAAGCTGAGATATTAATTTTTTGTTGAAATGTGACACCCCTACAGTTTAGTGCACAAATCTCAACAAATGGCCAGTCAGTCAGTTCAGTTGCTCAGTCATGTCTGACTCTTTGAGACCCCATGGACCCCAGCACGCCAGGCCTCCCTGTCCATCACCAACTCCCGGAGTACACCCAAACTCATGTCCATTGAGTCGGTGATGCCATCCAACCATCTCATCCTCTGGCATCCCCTTTTCCTTCTGCCCCCAATCCCTCCCAGCATCAGGGTCCTTTCTAATGAGTCAGCTTTTTGCATCAGGTGGCCAAAGGATTGGAGTTTCAGCTTCAACATCAGTCCTCCCAATGAACACCCAGGACTGATCTCCTTTAGGGTGGACTGGTTGGATCTCCTTGCAGTCCAAGGGACTCTCAAGCGTCTTCTCCAACACCACAGTTCAAAAGCATCAATTCTTCAGCGCTCAACTTTCTTTATAGTCCAGCTCTCACATCTATACATGACCACTGGAAAAACCATAGCCTTGACTAGACAGACTTTGTTGACAAAGTAATGTCTCTGCTTTTGAATATGCTGTCTCGGTTGGTCATAACTTTCCTTCCAAGGAGTAAGCATCTTTGAATTTCATGGCTGCAATCACCATCTGCAGTGATTTTGGAGCCCAGAAAAAAAAAAAAAAGTCAGCCACTGTTTCCATTGTTTCCCCATCTATTTCCCATGAAGTGATGGGACCAGATGCCATGATCTTCGTTTTCAGAATGTTGAGCTTTAAGTCAACTTTTTCACTCTCCTTTTTCACTCTCAAGAGGCTCTTTAGTTCTTCTTCACTTTCTGCCATAAGGGTGGTGTCATCTACATATCTGAGTTTATTGAGATTTCTCCCAGAAATCTTGATTCCAGCTTGTGCTTCTTCCAGTCCAGCGTTTCTCATGATGTACTCTGCACATAAGTTAAATAAGCAGGGTGACAATATACAGCCTTGATGCACTCCTTTTCCTATTTGGAACCAGTCTGTTGTTCCATGTGCAGTTCTAACTGTTGCTTCCTGACCTGCATATAGGTTTCTCAAGTGGCAGGTCAGGTGGTCTGGTATTCCCATCTCTTTCAGAACTTTCCACAGTTTATTGTGATCCACACAGTCAAAGGCTTTGGCATAGTCAATGAAGCAGAAATAGATGTTTTTCTGGAACTCTCTTGCTTTTTCCATGGTGCAGCGGATGTTGGCAATTTGATCTCTGGTTCCTCTGCCTTTTCTAAAACCAGCTTGAACATCTGGAAATTCACGGCTTACGTATTGCTGAAGCCTGGCTTGGAGAATTTTAAGCACCACTTTACTAGCATGTGAGATGAGTGCAATTGTGCAGTAGTTTGAGCATTCTATGGCATTGCCTTTCTTTGGGATTGGAATGAAAACTGACCTTTTCCAGTCCTGTGGCCACTGCTGAGTTTCCCAAATTTGGTGGCATATCGAGTGCAGCACTTTCACAGCATCATCTTAGAGGATCTGAAAAAAGCTCAACTGGAATTCCATCACCTCCACTAGCTTTGTTCATAGTGATGCTTCCTAAGGCCCACTTGACATCACATTCCAGGATGTGTGGCTCTAGGTAAGTGATCACACCATTGTGATTATCTTGGTCATGAAGATCTTTTTTGTACAGTTCTTCTGTGTAGTTTTGCCACTTCTTCTTAATATCTTCTGCTTCTGTTAGGTCCATACCATTTCTGTCCTTTATCAAGCCCATCTTTGCATGAAATGTTCCCTTGGTATCTCTAATTTTCTTGAAGAGATCTCTAGTCTTTCCCATTCTGTTGTTTTCCTCTATTTCTTTGCATTGATCACTGAAGAAGGCTTTCTTATTTCTGCTTGCTATTCTTTGAAACTCTGCATTCAAATGGGTATATCTTTCCTTTTCTCCTTTGCTTTTCGCTTCTCTTCTTTTCACAGCTATTTGTAAGGCCTCCTCAGACAGCCATTTTGCTTTTTTGCATTTCTTTCTCTTGGGGATGGTTTTGATTCTTCTCTCCTGTATAAAGTCACGAACCTCCATCCATAGTTCATCAGGCACTCTGTCTATCAGATCTAGTCCCTTAGATCTATTTCTCACTTCCACTGTGTAATCATAAGGGATTTGATTTAGGTCATCCCTGAATGGTCTAGTGGTTTTCCCTGCTTTCTTCAATTTCAGTCTGAATTTGGCAATAACGAGTTCATGATCTGAGCCACAGTCAGCTCCTTGTCTTGTTTTTGCTGACTGTATAGAGCTTCTCCATCTTTGGCTGCAAAGAATATAATCAATCTGATTTCAGTGTCGACTACCTGGTGATGTCCTTGTGTAGAGTCTTCTCTTGTGTTGTTGGAAGAGGGTGTTTGCTATGACCAGTGCATTCTCTTGGTAGAACTCTATTAGCCTTTGTCCTGTTTCATTCTGTACCCTAAGGCCAATTTGCCTGATACTCCAAGTGTTTCTTACTCTTGATTTCCTACTCTTGCGTTCCAGTCCCCTATAATGAAAAGGACATCTTTTTTGGGTGTTAATTCTAAAAGGTCTTGTAGGTCTTCATAGAGCTGTTCAGCTTCTTCAGTGTTCCTCATCGGGGCATAGACTTGGATTACCATGATATTGAATGGTTTGCCTTGGAAATAAATAGAGATCATTCTGTCATTTTTGAGGTTGCATCCAAGTACTGCATTTTGGACTCTTTTGTTGACTATGATGGCTACTCCATTTTTTCTAAGGGATTCCTGCCCACAGTAGTAGATATAATGGTCATCTGAGTTAAATTCACCCATTCCAGTCCATTTTAGTTTGCTCATTCCAAGAATGAGAGATGTTCACTTTTGTCATCTTCTGTTTGACCACTTCCAATTTGCCTTGATCATGGACCTGACATTCCAGGTTCCTATGCAATATTGCTCTTTACAGCATTAAACCTTGCTTCTATCACCAGTCGCATGCCCAACTGGGTGCTGTTTTTGCTTTGGCTCCATCCCTTCCTTCTTTCTCGAGTTATTTCCCCACTGATCTCCAGTAGCATGTAGGGCACCTACGGACCTGGGGAGTTCATCTTTCAGTGTCCTGTCTTTTTGCCTTTTCATACTGTACATGGGGTTCTCAAGGCAAGAATAGTGAAGTGGCTTGCCATTCCCTTCTCCAGTGGACCACATTCTGTCAGACCTCTCCACTATGACCCGCCCATCTTGGGTGGCCCCAGACAGGCATGGCTTGGTTTCATTGAGTTAGAGAAGGCTGTGGTCTGTGAGATCAGATTGGCTAGTTGTCTGTGATTGTGGTTTCCGTCTGTCTGCCCTCTGGCGCCCTCTCTTAGTGTCTACTGTCTCACTTGGGTTTCTCTTACCTTGGAAGTGGGGTATCTCTTCACAGCTGTTCCAGCAAAGCACAGATGCTGCTCCTTACCTTGGATGTGGGTACCTCCTCTTGGCTATTTAATCAATAGAAATTGATAAGAGGCCAGACGAGAAATTCAGGCTAAGTTTTATTGGTGTTCCTATAACTAGGGTCTGGCTGCTTCCCGCTCAAAAGCCATTAAAGAGGTCATGTTGATGGAAAGGAAAGTTTGCCTTATTTTGGATGCCAGCAATGGTGGAGGGGAAGTGGGTAGGGGACTTCCATGGTGGATCAGTGGTAAAGAATCTGCCCAGAATCCACCCATCAATGCAGGAGGTGTGGGTTCAATTCCTGCCTCAGAAAGATTCCTTGCAGAAGGAAATAGCAACCCACCCCAGTATTTTTGCCTGGAAAATCCCATGGACAGAGAAGTCTGGCAGGCTACAGTCCATGGGATCACAAAGAGTCACGCGCTTAGCAACTAAACAACAAATGGAGGTGAGGGCATCTCCATCTGCCCAAATGCTGACTCCCCTCAACTGACAATCAGTGGGCAAGAACTTTTATAGACAAAGGGAGGAGGCTGCATGCAGAAACAGCACAGTCAGCTCTGACAGTCATCTCCAATTGGTCATGGATGGTCTGACCAGAGTCCTCTTGGTTGTTTCAAGTTCAGTTAATCTTTTGTTCCATGGTTGGCTTGTTCTCATCTCCTTGAGGACGATTCTTGGAACTGTGGCAGCTTGTATCATGGCTACAGTCTGGTCATCATGTAGCTAATTTCTTCCAACTGGTGGGAATTTATGTATCTATAAGACAGCTCACAGGATAGAGCTCAGAATATTATCAACAGCCCTTGAGAAGGACCTCACAGTCCTTGACTACGCTTAATGACTACATTATTCTTATTTGGTCTCTGTTGACTATTTTCCTTAGTTTCTTCATTTTCTCACTTCTCTGATTAAGCTTAGTGTGTGGCTAAAGCTTTTCCACGGACAAAAGGCAGGCTGAGGACATGGTGGGGCAAGGACCATAGGGTCCCACTCTGTTTCATTGGAATTCTTGCTACAGTTTGAGGGAAGGGTAAGAAGTTCCCTCGCTGGATCGCAAGGGGGACACGCTGGTCCCTTATGTGGGCTGAGGGTGGGGGCGGATCCCTGGGTGAGGCAGAGGTGAGGCTTAGGTGGTCTGCCCACCCCGTTGGTGGTGCTGCGTGTCGGCTTATACTCACTACCTTGCTTTTGCCCCCAGCACCTCAGTAGTGGGAGTTGGGGTTTGATCTTTTAGTATTTTGTTGCTCATAATTTGTCCCAACTGTGCATGCATGCAGCACTTTTTCTCCCTTTATAGTGTCTTTGCATTTTGATGCTTGATGAGACCTTAGTCCTGGTCCCAGCCTGTCTCAGGTGTGACAGAAGCAGGAGGAGAAGAGGGAATTCTGGCTTGGACTCCCCAGTCATAAACTTTCCCACAGTCTATACTCAACCCCCAGAAAATGAGTTCTTAAAATAACTGAATCCCCTTCCACCTGATTTCATCAATCTAGTTAATTGGAAGAACTGCTGTATGGAGTTAATTTCACAGTGTACAGTGAATTAACTTCTCATCCAGACATCTGAAACTGGTTCTGGCTACATGCCATCCTTGTGAGGTGAATTGAGGAAATAGCCACTGAACTCAATTACTGTGCTCCATGGTTCAGATGAAGAGTGTGGTTGACACAGAGAGAGATCCTGGCCACACTGTGTGAGGAGATGGTCAACAGGGGCAGCTGCTGTCTCTGTGCCTGCCAAGTTCCCATTTCTCAGCAAGAGTCCAATAAATATTTATTGAACGACTACATGTTCAGTAACTGCTTGTTCTCTAGTGTTAATGAATATGTTATCAGTCCAGGATCATTAATAGATGGTAAAATTATGGGCTGAAATATTGTCAGGGAACAAGATATTCCTGTTTTATAATAGAAGAATATTACAATATTCCTATTATTATTACTGTTTTATAATAGAATATCCCTCTATTCTAACACAGAAATGAAGTTTCAACCCACATGTTGTCTTTTTTTTTGTCTGTGCAAATATCAGAATCAAATTCACCTTTTATTTTTATCATCATCGTGATCACTCACTAGTCTGTATCTTATTGACATTCTGGAGACTTTGGTTTGACCTCCTTTATCCTGACTATTGAGGACTTTCTCTTCCTTAGGCAAGTTGCTGTGTGGTTTCCACTGGCTTTTTTTGAGAAGTGTGACCAGGGTAACCTTAATATTTCTTTTAGCTGAACTAAACTTGAGATGAAGCTTGAGCTCATTCCCAGCTCTAGACATCTAACTTCTCTTTTCTTAGAACATTTTATTTCAAAATCTTGTTGTCACTTTTTCTCTTACCAGTTTTACAACTCAGGCCTGTTTTCTCAAAGCCCTGGGCGCCATCTCTTTCTTTCTTTCTCTTAAGGTGACTTACTAAGGCCATTGCTTACTGAGACGCGCCAGCACACTCTGTGACCACGCCCACCCAGATGAAAGGGAGAGTGAGAGACTAAGACAAGCCACACACCTGGTGGAAACGGAGTCAGTGGCGGACACTGCTTTGCCAGTCTGTGTGACATGAGCTTTTCTACAGGGTATTATCTGATAAGGTATAACTTCCCTTGCTGCTGTTTAGTTCCTAAGTCATGTCCAACTCTTTGAGACCTCATGGACTATAGCCAGCTAGGCTCCTATGTCCAAGGGATTTCCCAGGGAAGAAGACTGGAGTGGCATCTGTGACAGATTTTTCTTTTTGGTTGCCCTGGGTCTATGTTTCTGCATGCAGGCTTTCTCCTGCTGCAGCTGGCAGGGGCTCCTCTCTAGTTGCAGTGCTTGGGCTTCTCACTGAGGTGGCTTTTCTTGCTGTGGAGCACTGGCCTGAGGCATGTGGGGTTCAGTGGTCATGGTATTGGGTTCGGCAGTTATGGCCTGCAGGCTCTAGAGCGCTGGCCTTGGGAGCCATCTCTTTGAATCTGAAGTTTTAAAGGAGATAGTACTGGCATCTCCCAGTCTCTGTAGGAGTGTAGGAGCCTATATTTGGCTCCCAAGTAGCTCAGCTGGTAAAGAATCCACCTGGAAGGAGACCCTGGTTCGATTCCTTGGTTGGGAAGATCCCTTGGAGGAGGGCCTGGCAACTCACTCCAGAATTCTTGCCTGGAGGATCCCTGTGCACTGAGGAGCCTGGAGGGCTATAGTGGAGTTGCAAAGAGTCAGAGAGGACTGAGCAACTAGGCACAGCACAGCACAGGAGCCTATACTAGTCAGCTGGTCCTGCCATATAAAGGACTGCAGACTGGATGGCTTACACAACAAAGACAGCTTTTTCTACAGTTCTGTAGGGAGGAAGTCCAAGATCGTGGTGCTGGAGGGTTTGTATCTTCATAAGATCAATGCATCTTATTTCTTGATGCATTTCAAACTTGAAGACAATACATTTGCCTCAAACACTTCATCATGTAGTTCAGTAACCAATGGTCTTTTCTGCCTTTGAATCTGTACTGTTTCCCCATGTCACCTTGAACTTCTAATTTAATGAATACTGCTGCATTTTCTTTAATGGACTGTATTAATTTTTTAGTTTTAATATTTAAAGGTTAAGGTTTAAAATTTAGTTTCCCCAGATAGAAATTAAGATGCATCATTTTTATTTTCTGTCTGTGCCATTAGGCATGTAGGGTCTTGTTCCTTAACCAGGGATTGAAACCCCACCCCTAGAGTCTAAGCATGGAGTCTTTACCACTGGACCACCAGGGAAGCCCCCCGATCCACCATTTTAATATATATATATATATATGTTTATATCTATATTTATAATATAGATATTATAAATATATTTTATATTTACCTTTTATCTCAGTAAGAGATAAATGATCGCTAAAGGGAGCCTCCCCAGCTGCATAAATAGTACAAATTGAAGAGCTCTGGTCCATGGATGGAAATGAAGAAAGAACATAAGATAGAAATAGACGTCGGGAATCAAGACAGCCTTTCATTACCGTCCCTTTTGGTTGTTGTTGTGTTAGCCCTGTTCAGGACGATCATCTCCAATACATTTTAGGGGATATATCAACCAGGCTCCCCTCTAATTCTCAGAAAACGATAGGGACCTCAGCTCCAGAATTCTCCCAGAGGACTCATGAATGTGATGTTAGCAAGATCACAGTCATAGGAGAGAAAAAACTTTCCGTCCACCTGGCCTTGAACCTCACACCATGGCTGTCCAGGTCTGGGCTGAGGACTGATGGTGAAATTATAGGAAAGAGAGGGAGCATGTGTGAAGGCAAAACAGTGAGGGTGAGGTTGGGAGAAAAAGACCCATAGGCCTCCTCCCCCAGTTATGTGAAGCTGAGTAGGGCTGCAGGGCTGGGCTGACAGAGCAGGACGGCCCCACCTGCCCCACCCCCGAGCCCAGCAAGAGTGCCCAGCTCAGACTCAGGCGCGAAGCCTCCAAGGGGAAACCTGGGCGGGGCCTGTCGGCGGAGGGACCGCCCAGGCAGTGAGCTCATAGGCGGCGGAGGTCCACACCGCAGCTGCCGACTAGCGGAAGAGGATCACAGGTTCTGACTTGGCAGCCTCGCACTCTTGCAAAACTGGGATCCAGGTGGCAAAGGGAGAGATGGGTGACTCCAAGAGCGGTCTTGTCTTCTTCGTTTTGCTTCTGATTGTCTGGTTCAGCGGGACGTCCAGCGGTGAGTTCCGGATGAACCTGCGGGGGAACGCGAGGAGGTTGGATGGGTTCTGACCCGAAAAGGGGATGGGGGTGGTGTCCGCGGGGGTTCGCGAAACTTCTTGCATGGTGTCGCCGCCGCCGCCTCCTCTTTCCATTCCCTCGGCCCCTTTTCTCCTCGGAGGCTCCTCCCGGCTTCTTGCCGGCTCTCCGGGCCAGAACAGGGGCGCCTTGGGTGAAGTAGTGATGCCGGGAGTTTGGGAGGTGACGCTGGGAGAAGAGGGCGGCCGGGACGCGGCAGGAAATGCGGTGAAACCCCCCAAGGTTCCACCCGCCCCTGGAAAGTGGGAGCCCTGGAGCCGGGCGGTTTGGGACCAGTCGGCCTTCCCGGGGAGAAGGGACCCAGATCCACCCCACAAAGCACACCCTCCCGCCCCGACCTGTGCAACAGAGACCCTTCTGGTCCCTCCATCTCCTGGCCCTTGAAGGACCCGCGCTCTTTCCCGGCGGTAAGTTATAAACCAGAGCGGACCCGGGTGCCCAGGCGGCGGCGGCGGTGCACTGCCGGCTTAAACGTGCTAGAGTTGCTGTTGTCCGAGCCGCGGCTGCTGGCTCCACCCCTGTCCCCGGGCTCCAAGGCGCGGCTCCGTCCCTGTTCCCTGGGCTCCACCCCCGGCCCCAGGGCTCCACCCCAGGACCCCGAGGCTCCGCTGCGCGGCTCCCCTGGTGATCCCCGGGCTCTGCGGCGCAGTTCCTTCCCCGTTCCTGGGCTCCCCTGCGCGGCTCCACCTCGGACCTCGGGGCGGGTGCGAGCCTCTACCTTTGCAGGGACCACGTGCCCTGGCCCATTGGTCTAGATGCAGAACTTTTTTTATTAGAGAATTGATCTTGTTGGGCACCACGTCTATCCTTTAACCTGTTAGTACCCAGCGAAACAGATGTCCTGCGTTTCACGTGGCCTGCAGAGTCAAAGTTGAATATAAGCAGGTTTCCAAGTAGACAATTTCGTGGACCTTCCCCTGCTTAGCATTTCTGCTTGGTGGGGGTGGGGGTGCGAGGGGCACGGGGAGGGGATTTCCAGGCCCTGTATCAGTGATTTGGCTCTAGCTTTCCTTTTCTGCAAAGTAGATGATGAGGTTGTGATACTAAATGCAGTGCTGCACTGACAGGATTAGTCTGTCAACTGTCAGTATTAGTATTGACAGTAAGTTCTTCAAAAACTTCCCTGCTTCAAAAATTTGAAAGGAAGGAAAATGTGCTACGAAATGTGATGGCTTGTGCTGGGCCTCAGATTCAGAGGAGAAGCCCAGTTCCAGCAGCTGGCCCAGTGTCTCACAGGGCTCCATGCAGCCCTGGGGGCCTGTGTCTGACTGTCCTCTCACAGTCCCCCAGCGTCAGGGGGAAGGTGCCTGCTGAAGCCCGCTTGGAGCCAGGCAGCCACATACATCACCCAGCACCGCAGAAGCACATTGTCTTCCAGAACACTGTGCCTTAGGAAAGCCATAGCATCTGAACTTTCTAAGACAGACTTAGGGATGTGGAGTATTTTCTAGATATCACCTTCATTAGGTTGAACTGAAAGTGTTTGTATAACTTTTGTGACCAAGAAATTTTTAAACAATGTTATAAAATAAATAGTTTTTAAGATTGTTTCAACACAAATACTTAGACTAGCTTAGGGCCAAGTGCTTTTTAGTTTCTACTTCATCAGAGTAATGTAGTTGATTCATCCTCGAATGTGCCATGAGTAGTTGCTCACTCCTGTCTGACTCTTTGAGACCCCATGGACTATACAGTCTGTGGAATTCTCCAGGATTGAATACTGGAGTGGATAGCCTTTCCCATCTCTAGGGGATCTTCCCACCCAGGGACTGAACCCAGGTCTTCCACATTGCAGGTGGATTCTTTACCATCTAAGGCACCAGGGAAGCTCACAAATACTGGAGTGGGTAGCCTCTCCATTTTCCAGGGGATCTTTCTGACCCAGGAATTGAGCTGGGGTCTCCTGCATTGCAGGTGGATTCATTACCTGCTGAGCCACCAGGGAAACCCTTAAGTTTCTTTCTTTTCTTTCTTTTTTTTTTAAAAAAATATTTATCACTAGTCTTGGGAATTATTTGTCTGTAAGATGAAATACTTTGTCTTAGGAAAAGAAAAATGAAGAAATGCTCTCGCCTTGTACAAGAAAAAGCAGTGTTGGAGGAAGAAAACTTAAAAGCTAGAAGGAAAAAAAAAAGAAAAATACAATAGAAACAGAAACTACTCTTTCATGGAAAGTTGCCTTTAAAAATTTTTTTTTAATACAGAGGAGTTCTGCCTTCTTACTTTGGGGAAAGTAGGAGAGGAATTTACTGAAACATCTTAAATTTGGCAGATCCTAGCATTTCTCAGTGCCAGAAGTGGGTTTGGGTCAGGTCAATAGTAAATAATCCCTTTTACTATGCACAGAATCGGTGCCTGAGTTGTGTTGCTAGGAAAAAAAAAAAAAAAAAGTAAACAGATTTTATGCTTATCTTCA
This sequence comes from Ovis canadensis, assembly GCF_042477335.2. Lineage (NCBI taxonomy): Eukaryota > Metazoa > Chordata > Mammalia > Artiodactyla > Bovidae > Ovis > Ovis canadensis. The sequence continues at coordinate 86,429,509 of NC_091252.1, forward strand.
AGGCTGGCTTAAGTATAAAATGGATTTTTTAAAATACTTGAAAAAATTAAAGAATTCAATTTATTATTTTTTTTAATTACATATGCATCATGAGGAAGGTGCTCAATGCCTAGCCACTGATCAGCACCTCCCTGGAGTCAAAGCTCCTCCCAGACAGCTCAGGCTGTTACTAGTTGAAGCTGGTTATGACCCAGATCCTACCACCTATGAAGGTAACAAGTGGTTGAAAAGGACAAGTTGGTTTGCTCAGGAGCCCCAGGAAAATAGTGACCTAATGTCCTCAGACCGCCTCCAAGTTTCCAGGTTAGAAAGGGGGCAGAGGTGGCTGCTGTAGGGCGCATCAGCATCTTGAGCACAGTCAGGGTGGTTGGCACAAGGCGAACGTTTGAGCACCACCAAGCTTATGGTTTCAACCAGTCTGGGGGTCTGCGTGCTTGCAGCCAGCAGTTTTTATGTGCTGGGGGTCTGCTTCCTGTAGAAGCAACTTGAGGCTTGTGTCAGCTCTTTGTTGTCTTTCAGGGAACTGGGAATTTCCTGACACTGCTCTGTGGCTGCTCACAGTCTAAATTGTTACCAGTTTCCCAGCCTAAGGTGTATTCCTTTCTCCATCTTCACATGTTCTAATCCTTAACTCTTAAACCACAATTTTGAGACTCACAAGAGGCCTGGCTGACTAAAACTTTTCTACAAACAAGAGGCAGACAGAGACCATGGGGGACGGGTCTTTCCCACTAAGGTGCCCTAGGGCCCTTTTGGTTACAAGACCATTTATTACTCATTTTTCCATGAACCCAAGAAGCCCAGGGCCTCCAACAACTTCCTATCTCTTCAAAAGAATCTAAACATGCCCTCTCTCAACTGGCATCTTATCCCTTTGTCTGTTAACTCACCCAGCAAAACCCCCCGACCTGGCCCCCAGGACCTAACTTTGGAGGGATGGGAACAGGGTTTCCCAGAGTGTGACACAGGGCTCGAGGGGGAGGCTGGGCATCCCCACTTCTACCCTTTGGTCCCACATTCATAGTGTCTAGGAATTGGGACAGCAGCAGCCTATAATGGTTATTGATTAAGGTAGGAGTTGACCGATTTTTTTTCTACAGAAGAAAGTGAATCTCAAGGTCTCATTAGGCAATTTGGTATCTGTATCTGGGTGCAAAAGGAGCTTCCGCATTTGTGGAGCAGCAGGAGCCAAATATAATGTGTAAATCAACTGAGAACCAGACTTGTCCACGGTCCTGGTTTCGGACGCCAGTAATGAGTGACTTATTCCCTACAGAATCATCCAAGAGCTGCCTCAGTTGTCTGTTTATGAACCAGAAATGTACCCTGTCCTGCCTTGTAGCTTCTGGTGGTGGGACTGTGATAGGAGTGTGGATCTGCCTGCTATGGGCTAATGCACCCCCTTGCTGTAGATGGCTTCCCTGGTGGCTCAGAGATTAAAGCATCTGCCTCCAATGCGAGCAGACCTCGGTTCGATCCCTGGGTCAGGCAGATCCCCTGGAGAAGGTAATGGTAATCCACCCCAGTATTCTTGCCTGGAGAATCCCGTGGATGGAGAAGCCTGGTAGGCTACAGTCCACGGGATCCCAAAGAGTCGGACACGACTGAGCGACTTCACCTTCACCTGCTGTAGACTGGCTTCCTTGGTTCAAGGAGCGGTAGGGGACACTGCATGAAGTCACAGGTGTGAGCAGGGCATAGTGGCCCTGTATCAACTCTGGTGTCAGGCCTAGGTCCCCTGCTGGTACATCTTATTTGTTCCCTGTGGCCCTGGTTATGCCAAGCCACATAATCACTTCTATCCTATGACGGCTGGCCTATCTGAACTAATGGTTAGAGGTTGGGTGAACCCAGATCATGATGGGCAAGTCTGACATTCCATGACCAGAGGCCTCATCTCTGCCAGGCCCCAGGACCATACCAGGAGCCACACTGAATGGTATGGGCTTTCTCACTGCAAGTGGTGGATCCTTTCTTCAGGACACTAGGAGTCTGTGTTGTGAGCCTCCAAGTAAGATGCCTCATACAGCATGTAGCACCTTTCTGAACACAGATAGCTATGACGTCACCGGTTCTGTTGGGTCACCTGCCCAAGAAGCAGGTCCAGCCACACTCATCATTCGTCAATTGTGTTGTGACTGCTTTTGTGCCAGGACAGCAGTTGCAGCAGAGACCTAGGGTCTGTGAAGCCTGAAATGTGTCATATGTACCATTAGAGGAAACCTAGGACCTCAGTAGTAATTCAGTGGATATAAGATAGGGACCACAGCTCTGCAGGACTCAGGAGGCTTTAGGTTGGTACTGTTTCCATGATTTCCTCCAGGAGATGATGTTGTTTACACGTACTATCAGGGGATGGGGAGTCAGGGTCAGAAGAATGAATGTGGAATTCACGACTATGGTACCCTCACCCATGGTAGTTTACTAACAACACAGACTGTCCATTCATGTCAGAAGTCCAGGACATGTGCAATGGACACTGAGTGGATCTGTGGACCCAGAGATAAGCACTGTTAGCAGGACCTGGGACAGGTGTCTATTAATTGCCTGGTCCTCGGAGCATCACCTCACAGCACGGGGGCCATGATCATGCTACAGTCCTGTGCGTGGTGTTAGCAACACCCTGGGTCCCATATGAATGTGGGAGTAGTTTCTCCTTCTGCAGTTCCAGTTCAGTTCAGTCGCTCAGTGGTGTCCGACTCTTTGTGACCCCATGGACTGCAGCCTGCCAGGCTTCCCTGTCCATCACCAACTCCCAGAGCTTACTCAAACTCATGTCCATCGTGTCGGTGATGCCATCCAGCCATCTCATCCTCTGTCGTCTGCTTCTTCCCTGGCCTTCAATCCTTCCCAGCATCTGGGTCTTTTCCAATGAGTCAGTACTTCCCATCAGGTGGCCAAAGTATTGGACTGACTTACCCCAGTAAATAACCATGTGGCTCATCGGGAGAGAATGGAAGGACTTCTGCACTTGCTGTGGTGATGAAAGGGCCCTCCTCACTGGGATGTGGCTTCTCTCTCTGGTGATGCCTTCTGAGAAGTAGCTCAGTTCTGGGAATTTTGGTAGGGGATGTTTGGGAGGGATGGCCGCTTTCAGCCTGCTGATCATCCGGTCTTGTGTTTGTCTCTCCTTGGTTTCTGTCTGTCAATCAAGCAGTTTTCCTCCAGGTTCACTGGCCATCTCTCTGCCTCTAGATCACCCTGTGCTCTGAGCCGGCATTGTGCTCTCGGCAGTCAGGCCCTGGCTGGCATTGGGACTCTAATCACTTTCAGCTTCCCTGATAGCCCAGTTGGTAAAGAATCCGCCTGCAACACAGGAGACCCCAGTTTGATTCCTGGGTTGGGAAGATCTGCTGGAGAAGGGATAGGCTACCCACTCCAGTATTCTCGGGCTTCCCTTGTGTCTCAGCTGGCAAAGAATCCACCTGCAATGTGGGAGACTGGGTTCGATCCCTGAATTGGGAAGATCCTCTGGAGAAGGGAAAGGCTACCCACCGCAGTATTCTGGCCTGGAGAATGTATAGTCCATGGGGGTCACAAGAGTCAGACATGACTGAGCGACTTTCACTAATCACTTTGACTGTTGTACCAACTTTACTCCTGCCATACAACACTCCACCTGGAATCTGATCTTTCCCCATTTTCCATCCCTGTTCCAGTCTGAAGCCCACAGGTACACGGTCTCCTACCACTATCCCTGATTTCCACAAAAGTCAACCGTGAGCTATTGGAGATGGTTCCCATCCACGCTTTCCTCTCTAGCTGCATAGACTCCATCTGGCTTTCCCATGGTGCCTGGTGGCCTTTCCTGCCCTTTCATACTGTGTCTGCCCTGGCAGATTCACTTCCCTGAGCCTTTGAGCCCCTTCTCTACCACCTGTCTTGGAAGTTCTGGATTTTCTCTTTCATGCCATGTGGGCCAGGCCTTTCTCCATGCTTCCAAGACCCATCCTAACGGGAGATCAGCAGCTTCTCCCTGGCCTTGCTAAGTCCTGTGACCCCGAATTTTGAACTCTCCCTTCTCCAACTTGGGTTCTGTGCTCACCCATCACCTCTTTACCCCTCTCCCTGTGATCCTGCTTCCTCAGGGGCATCCCCACCTCTCAGAGGACACGGGATTAGATTCTGACAGTCCTCTGTCATCTAGGCTTTTCCTGCATAGCAGCCTGGCACGTCTCTGCAAAGGTTATGATGCTGGGAACGGACCTGGTGGACAAGGGGACACAGCCAGGATGTGTGAAATTTGCCAGGCAGGGGACTCCTCCTTCTGCACAAGGAGAGGAGGGGCACTGGCTGTATGGTGTGTGTTGTGGGGTGTGATTGCTCTGTCAGCCCAGCCCTGCACTTTACTCCGCTCTCACATAACTGGGGGAAGGGCCTCAGGGTCTTTTTTCCCCAACCTCACCCTCACTGTGTTTTGCCTTCACAGATGCTCATTCTCTTTCCTATAATTTCACCATTGATCCTCGGCCCAGAGATGATCAGCCATGGTGTGAAGTTCAAGGAGAAGTTGATCAAAAGGTCTTTCTCTCCTATGACTGTGGTAGAGCTCAGATCAAGTACCTTGGTCCACTGGGAGAGGAAGTGAAAAGTATGAGCACCTGGGAAACACAGACTGACACACTCAGAGACACTGGAGACCTGCTCAAGGGGCAGATGCCTGACGTTACACCGGAGAAACACACAGACAAGGGTGAGTTGGAAAATCCAAATGCAGGAGGAGTAGACTGGGGGCTTAGCTGCATCCACTGTTTTCGGGTTAAAAAAAAATTGGATATTGTCCTTCCCTAGTAGTCCAGTGGAAAGAGCAGCTGTTGCAGGAGAGACCAGGGCCAGATTAGCTGGGCCCAGGGGAGGTGGACCCAGGTGGGGCAAACAATCTGTCAAGTGCAGAGGCTGAGCTCTGTCTTTTCCTCGGTGGGGTCAGGACCTCTCACCCTGCAGGCCAGGATGACATGCTGGCGTGAAGGCAATGGGCACACCAGTGCATCCTGGGAGTTTGGCTTCAGTGGACAACTGTGCCTCCTCTTTGATTCGAAGAATGGATCCTGGACAATGGTTCATTCTAAAGGGAGGCGGATGAGAGAGAAATGGGAGAACGACAGAGGTGTGACGGACTTCTTCAGGACGGTCTCCATGGGAGACTGTCAGGCCTGGCTTCGGGATTTTATGGTGCGCTGGGAGCAAATGTTGAAGACCTCGGGTAAGTGAGAAGAGTAGGAGAAAGTGGTAGTTCTCTCATGGTGACGTGGACCCACCCCTCTGTGTGTATGTGTGTGTGTGTGTGTGTGTGTGTGTGTGTGTGTGTGAAAATGATCCGTCAGAGGTGAGCTGTCCTGGAAGAACAGTGGCCCAGGGATGCTCTGTAATCCTCTTTCCTCTTTCACCTCCTGGAATCTCTCCTCACAGCACAGGCCTTTGTACTGTTGAACACGGATTCTCACTGATCCTAAACATGAGAGCATCTCTATGATTCCAGTCTCCTTCTTACTATTCCCTCTTTCCAGAACCTTCTTTTAAATGTCACCAATCCTCCTGGAAATCTGTCAATAGCAACTCTGCTGTCAGCTCCTGAGGACTCCATCCTGATGTCACCATCTCTGATGTCACAGCAGGACTGAGTGACTCTGTTGGAAATCTTTTTTCCCCATTAGCTGTCAGGAGTCCCATGGGGACTGGGCTCCTCCCTCCCTCCCATCTCGCCTGAGGACCTGTCACAAGGGCCTCCACATGTGGGTGCAAAACAGGCTGCATAGTAGGGGTACCTGGGTCAGGGGGGCTGAGGCGGCATCTGCTGAGTTTGGGGTCTGGACAAGGGCTTCACCCTCATTCTCCTTGCAGCATCACCGACCACGGGGCCTCCTACAGTGCAGCCCACGGCCACAGCCAGCAAGCACACCACCTGGATCCTCCCCAGTTTCATCATAACTGTCTTCCTGTGTTGAGTCCTTTTCAGGAGCAGGTACTGAGGGCAGAATTCAGAGGGAAGGCAGGGGCACAGGGCCTGGTGTGAGGCCGGGGCAGGTGAATCCCAGCCAACCCCTGGCCCTCACTGAACCTCCTCACCCTGGAAATGAGCAGGTGAATAAGACCCCATATCACCAAGAGCAATAATTGCAGACCTAACTCCAAAGGCCTGTTCTCACAGGAGTGGCGTGAGTCAAGCAGGCAAGGCAGGAGCCCTACAGCAGAGACTGTGGGAAGGGCTGAGGCCAGGCCTGTGCTCCTGGAGCAGCAGTAGGTCTGACTCAGTGTGGCCTAAATGACCCCAGCCTCCTGGGGACCCAGAGCCTCCATCACTGAGCGGCCCTGCCTTGAGCAGAGGTGCCTGCGCATGGGTGGGTCTGAGCTGGGGTGGAGGTGCATAGTGGGGAGGGACCAGGAAGAGATGGGAGGCAGGGACTCTGGTTCTGAGAGCTGTCAGCTGCTGGCTCAGAGGCTTGACCGAAGCGAAGGAAGGAGGTTTCCGTGCAGCCCCCCATGTCTGTCAGGAAGCAAGGCCCCTCCTTTGGGGACCTGCTCCCTGGTCCTTTAGGCCCACCTTGGGGAGGATCCGGACCTGAGTAAAGGGAGAAGATTGATTCCTCACTGGCTCCAGTCCTGAGCCTGAGCAGGGGGTGTCAGGGCCTGGGGTGACTCTGTGATGCAGGAAGGAAGGAGGAGGTGACAAGAAGCTGCTGGGCCTGGGGTGGGGGGTGGGTGGAGGACGCAGGAGCCCCTCAGTGAGGGCCGGGCTGGGGGAGCTGGGGAGGAGCCGCCCCAGGAAAGTGACAGGAGTTCCTCAGCCCCCTGGACCAAGGCCTCTTTCTTTTCTGCAGGAGACGGTGCTCCCAGGAAGCGCAGCAGGTACTCTGTCTGCCTTTCTCCTGCTCTTCACTTTAGATCCAGGAGGTCAGACCCCAAGAATCCTGAGTGTTTTCCGATTACGTTGTCATAGTAGATGCATCATCTCATGGGCTTTATCACATTTGACGAAATCCTACTCAGCACTTTAAAAAAAAAACAGAAACAATTTACTACGCCGCTTTTTCCTGGTGCTAAGTAATGGGATTTCGACACTGAAATGTTCAAGTACTTGAAGAAATATCCACAAACAGGACATTTTTCATCGTCTTCTAGTTTGTGGATAATTAGACTCTGCCTTGTGACCTCGTTCTTGCAGATGATATTGCAAGAAAAATATCATCAGCTGTTACAGGACTCAGGGATTCTTTCTGTGTCTGGAGAAATCACCTCAGCCTATTTTCAATAGAAGAAAGTTTTATTTATGACTATTTCCCTTAATAATTTATTATGCTGAAAGTGAAAGTGTTAGTCACTCAGTCATGTCCGACTCTTTGTGACCCCCCTGGACTATAGTTCGCCAGGCTCCTCTGTCCATGGGATTCTCCAGGCAAGAACACTGAAGTGGGTTGCTGTTTCCTTCTCCAGGGGACCTCTCTAACTCAGGGATTGAACCTGCGTCTCCTGTGCCTCCTGCATTGACAGGCAGATTCTTTACCATCTGAGCCACTGGGGAAGCCTGTTTATTATGCTAGTGCTATTTAAATCTGCATCTCAGGACTCCAGAAAACTTGAAGTATGTAAGAGTTTTGTATTCTAACCCATGAGAAGAGGCCGTGATGTCTCACCATTTCTCCATCTTATGGGATTCAGTGCACCTGGTGATACGGAGGAAACAGGGTCTGAGAGGAGACACGCAGCTCTGCTCACAGCAGCCGGAACCTAGAAGCCACCTAAACGTCCACCCACAGGTGAATGGACAAAGAAGATGTGGGACATATACACAGGGCAATACTACTCAGCCGTCAGAAAGAAAGAAATAATGCCATGTGTAGCAACATGCATGGCCCTGGAGATTGTCATATTGAACAACATAAGTCAGACAGGGAAACAGAAGCACCTGTTGACATCCTTTATACTCAGAATCAAAAAAGTCGTGATACAAGTGCTCTTACTTACAAAACAGAAAGAGACTCACAGACTTAGAGAATGAATTTATGGTTGCCCGCGGGAAAGGATGAGGGGAAAGGAATAGTTAGTGAGTCTGGGATCAACATGTACACACTGGTTTATTTAAAATGGATAACCAGCAAGGACCTACTGTATAGCACATAGAGCTCTGCTCAATGTTATATGGCAGCCTGAGTGGGGATGGGAGGGGAGCTGGGGAAGAATAGATGCATGTATGGAAGTGAAAGTGAAAGAAGGTTAGTTACACAGTCATGTCCGACTCTTTGGGATCCCATGGACTGTCAGCTGCCAGCTCCTCTGTTCATGGAAATCTCCAGGCAAGGGAGTACTGGAATGGGTTGGCATTTTCTTCTTGAGGGGATCTTCCCGACCCGGGGATCGAACCCGAGTCTCTTGCATTGTAGGCAAATTCTTTACCAACTGAGCCACCAGGGAAGATAGAGACATGTAAGTAAATAAGTGTTCGTCGCTCAGTCGTGCCCGACTCTTTGTAACCCCATGGACTGCAGCCCACCAGACTCCTCTGTCTATGAGATTTTCCAGGCAAGGATACAGGAGTGGGTTGCCATTTCCTTCTCCAGGGAATCTTCCCCACCCAGGGATCGAACCTGGGTCTCCTGCACTGTAGGCAGATTCTTTACTGACTGAGCTACAAGGGAAGCCCTGTATGCGTGTTAAATCCCTAGCCTAGCTTCTTTGTACTGCTCATTCAGGATGCCTGCACTCCTCTCTGGGTATATATTTCCACCTTGCTTCCATCTTAAATAAACAATTTCTGTATGTCTCCAGTAATAACTTTGGTATCTGTTTTTACAGTTTTTGCCTCCTTGAAACATTCTTGCTTTCAAAGATGGTAAGAGCCAAGGGAACTTTGCATCTCGCCCCTGGTGTTTCAGTTCAGTCAGTTCAGTTCAGTCGCTAGTCGTGTCCGACTCTTTGCAACCCCATGAATCGCAGTTCACCAGGCCTCCCTGTCCATCCCCAACTCCCGGAGTTCACTCAGACTCACGTCCATCGAGTCTGTGATGCTATCCAGCCATCTCATCCTCGGTCGTCCCCTTCTCCTCCTGCCCCCAATCCCTCCCAGCATCAGAGTCTTTTCAAATGAGTCAGCTCTTCGCATGAGGTGGCCAAAGTACTGGAGCTTCAGCTTTAGCATCATTCCTTCCAAAGAAATCCCAGGGTTGATCTCCTTCAGAATGGACTGGTTGGATCTCCTTGCAGTCCAAGGGACTCTCAAGAGTCTTCTCCAACACCACAGTTCAAAAGCATCAATTCTTCGGCGCTCAGCCTTCTTCACAGTCCAACTCTCACATCCATACATGACCACAGGAAATAGTGTCTAGAATTCCTCATTTTACACCAAGCTCCCCAGGTTCAATTCCTGGGCAGGAAACTAAGATCCCTCTTTAGCACCGCTCACTGCTGTCCCTCTAGATCAATATTAAGAAAATATACACCTTATATTACTACACCTTATATTAAGGTGTAAATATGCACCTTAAATATACCAGTAGAGGGGCTTCACAAGTTTTTCATGGGAGATTTTGCCTCTGCCAAGAGTTTAAAAAAAAGAGAAAGTCCTTCCAAAGTTAACCTGGTTCCTTCCCTTTCTAGGCCCTTTAATGGCCATTGTTTTTCTTTCCTTTCTAGTCCTTGTTTCTTTAACCTTTTGATTGACTTTGTGTCTGTAAGATCTACCAGTTTGAAATAACAATCCTGGTGGCTCAAGGAATACAACCTGTTCCAGGGGAGGGTGGCCCCGATCCATGTAGGTCCTTGTGAGGGACTTCTGCACCTTGAGGGGAGGCTCAGTTCAGTGGTCTCTGTCCAATAGGGAGAAGTTTTGATAGAAGAAAGCTTCAGCCCCTTAACCCTTAAGAATACGGGTGTAGACCCCTCAGTGGGTAATGAGACAGGCTGGGACAGTTTGCTGCAGTGAGTGTACCAGGACAAAAGTCACATTAAGCATCAAAATACAAAGAAATTGTAAGGGGCTAAAAATAATTGCATGCATGTATAGTTGGGGAAAATAATCAACAACAAGATACAAAAAGACTAAAAACCGAAGGCAATTTCAGAGCAGACAGGAGCAAAAGCAGGGTACTGGTCATGATCCCTACACACAGCACCACCAAGGGGGAACAAATCACCCAGCTCACCCCCTCTGGCCTGAACCCAGGACCTGCCCCCACCCTCATCTCATATGCGGGACCGGCTCCCCTACCCTCTGGAGCCAGCAAGGGAACATGTTATTTGTTTTTGCTCCCTCATGAGTCCCAATAAAGCTTTTCTCCCCCTGAATTTGTGTCTGGCCTTTTACCAACTTCTATTGATCGAGTCCAGGAGCCCTAGTCGGGGCTAGGGAGGGCTTTTGATGAAGGTCAGGATGCTGCTCTGAGATGGTGTCTCCAGTGGGCTTCCAGCAGAAACAGGGGTTGAACGCATGCAGATCCCAGGTTGGGGATGCACCATGTCAGGAACAAAGCAGGCGCAATGGTTGATATGAGTAGAGAGATGGGAAGGCCAGCCAGGTCCTGACTGCAGAGTATGATGCTGGTTCAGAGCACAGGGGGATCCTAAAGGCAAACACCCGGATGGGCAGCCAACCTGGACACAAACTGCACGACTGAAAGGAATGAGACAGGGAACGCCCTGGGGCTCCACTGCTTAGGACTCCGGGCTTTCACTGCCAGGTGCCCGGTTTGATCACTGGTCAGGGAGCTAAGATCCCAAAAGCCAGGCAGCTGACCAAAAAACAAAAAACCCAAGAAATGAAAAGAAAATAGAACACAAGCTGGATGATCAGGACGCTGAAAACAGCCATCGCAACAGCTTGTCTGGATACTTTGCCCAGTTTCTAGAACTGAGCCAGTTATCAGAACCGAGAACCCGTTACCTGAGAGAGATGCAGTTTCCAGCAGGCGGGCCCTCATCACCATGGCAAGCGCAGTGCCACGGTCCTCTGGCCTTCCCCATCCCTGGGAACCACATGGCCATTGACTCAGGTAAGTGCCCACTGGGAAGCAGAAGCCACCCCACATTCCTATGGACCCAGGGTGTGACTCACATCATGTCTGGGGATCTGAAGCATCATCGCAGCCCCGCTGTTATTAATGTGATGCATGAGATGCAGGGTACTGAGTACATAACCGTCCTGCATCCTGCTTACAGGGGTATCACGGTGTGTGAAGACCCACACAGTGGTTATTTCACATTCTCCGGATTTGAAGTGATGGAAAAGTCTCTGAGGTTAGGAATGGGGTGAAGGCTGCCATAGTTGAGAAGTATGAGTACATTCTCATATTGCCTTTCCTTTGCTACAAACAGAATGTTGTGAGACCACCCTTTTTCTGGGTAAAATGACAGAGATTAGTGAACAATCATAACCTGAAAGCATGCAGGGCTCTGATCCCTTCACATTTCCTTTTTATATCTGCCTAGTGTAAAGCATTTCTATCAATGGCCGGACACTAAATATTTCAGGATTTGCAGATCAGAGGCCTCTGCAACTGGTCAATTCAGCTGTGGAAGGTGTTCATGGAAAGGACATGAAGGAAGGAGTATGGCGGGATCTGCCACTGGAACCCTAGGACTCTGCGGCATCCATGACACAGAAGTCCATCAGCGGGGAAATCGTGCCAGGGGTAACCTGCCTGCCTGCTAAGTCACTTCAGTCGTGTCTGACTCTTTGCGACCCCATGGACTGTAGCCCACCAGGTCCCTCTGTCCATGGGATTCTCCAGGCAAGAATACCAGTGTGGGTTGCCACACCCTCGCCCAGGGACAGCTTGTGACATCTAATCAGAGCATCACAACCCAGCCCCACAGGGTCAGAAGTATGGCCACGCCACTTGTAGTGGGGAAAGCCTAACATTTAACCATGGCTACTGATATGGTCCTGAGTCTGGTAGAGAAGGGACCTCCGGTCTTGATGAACTGGGCTCATCCACTTGGTAATCATTACCGAGAGGCCAGCTGTCATAGGACAGAAGTGATTGTGTGGTTTGGCATAAGCAGGGCCACAGGGAACAAATAAGATGAGCAGCAGGGGACCAAGACCTGACACCAGAACTGTGGCACCTCCCAATCCTTTGCTCACCTCTGTGGTTACACAGGGTCCCCGTGGCCCCTTGGACCCAGGAAGCCACTCTACAGCAGAGGAGGGGGGCATTAGCCTGTAACTACAGGACCCACCCTCCCATCACATTCCCACCACCAGAGGCTACAAGGCAGGACAGGGCAGGGTTGGGATTCATAAACAGGCAGCCAAGGCAGCCTCTGGAAAATTCCCCAGGTGACGAGTCGCCCAGTGCTGGGGTTCACAAACCAGGGCCGTGGTCAGAGGGGTTCCTTTGGTTTTTCACGTTGTCTTTGCCTGTTGTCGCACCACAAACCTGGAGGTGCACAGAGACAGACGCCAAAAGGCCTGAAGAGACAAACAGATTTGTCTTCTGTAGAAGAGTTCCCTAGCTTCTGTCTTAATCAATAACCATTACAGGCTGCCATCTCCACAGTCTGTGGACGATATGAATGTGGGCCCAAAGGGCAGAAGTGGGCGTGCCCCTCCTCACCCTCCGGCCCCATGTCACACTTTGGAAGAATGGGCTCCCATCGCTCCTGGGGACCAGGCTGGGAGGCTTTTGCTGGGGTGAGTCCTCAGGCAACGGGATAAGATGCCAGTTGGTGGAGAGTGTGATTCGGGTCCCTTCACAGGTGTGAAGGTATTGGAGGCCCTGGGCCTCTCGGGATGCAGAGATGTGGAATGAACTTAGTGAGCTGCGGAGGAGGAGCTGTGGTAATTAAGGGGATGTGTCTGGGGAAGGGAGAGCCTGGGCGGCACGGGTGGTTCATGGCTGGTAAAGTGGCCTGGGAGTCAAGGGCAGGGGGTCGTGTGGAGGAGAAGGGTTTGTGTAAACAGAAGAGATGAGTGGTGTGTGCTTTTCAGGGGGTGTCTGGGTTCCTCCCCACAGGAAGGTCGCCTGTCCCAGCCCTGCCATGGGGGCTCCCACTCCTGGAGGCATGGCTGAGGGGCTGGGAGCTTAGGGATGGCAGTGTTTCCTGCCACGCTCTCCTTGTCCTCTTGCTTCCCCACCTCCCATTGTCTGAGCATTGCTATTTCAGTTTGTGCTTTTGCTGGCCTGAAAGTGGCCAACCAGCCCAGCAGCTGCCAACAAGGAAAGGAGCTCAGCTAACGAGTGAGGAGGAGGAGCCGGAGGCAACACCACGCCCATGGGCTCCCTAACCAAGGCAGCTCGGTCCCGCTCTCTGGATATAATGCATCATCCCCGCCTTCTCCCAGCAGGTGCACGGGCAGCTCACCACCCTGTGCTTTGTGGACACAGTTGGGCAGCAGAAGCAGAACCAAGATGGTAAGACTGAAGTTGGTGCCAGCAGCCCTTGCCACCTGGAGCCCGGGGTGACCCACCCTTGGGGAGGAGCCTGGTTGGCCAGTGGAGAAGGGAATCAGTCCCCAGAGTCCTCCCACTGGAGTCTCTCCTGGGGGCTCCCTCCAGGCTCCCCACACCCTCTGTGGGACTGATGTTCCTCAAAATTTCAATGATCTGTCCTTGCCTTTCTTCTATCCATCCCCTTCTCAGGATCCTCATGTTCCTTGTGTTTTTTAGCAGCACTAACACCTGATAAGGGGCTTCCCAGGTGGCTCAGCGGTAAAGAATCCACCTGTCAATGTGGGAGATGTCTGTTCCATCCCTGGGTGGGGAAGATTCCCTGGAGGAGGAAATGGCAGCACACTCCAATATTCTTGCCTGAGGAAATCCCATGGACAGAGGAGGCTAGAGGCATACAGTCCACAGGATCACAGAGAAACGACTTAGTGACTAAACAACAACAACTCCTGAGACAGGGGTTGGTGAGTCCTCAGCGTATACGCACTCGGGGCCAACTGCATGATCTCCTCAGGTCCTAATGAATATTTAGCCTCTATTCATTCCCGTAGGTAGTGTTTCCCATTGACAAATGTGTAAGTTGAGGCATGGCAAGATGAAGAATCTAGCACAGTCAGAATTTTGTCCCGATTCCTGTTTCTGGAGGTATCTATAGTTCACATCCATGAAACTGCTTCAGGTACTAATTGCAACCTCCCCAGCCCGCACCTCTGACCTCATGCCTGGGGATCTGGAGTGAGCCCGGGGGTCAGGGGCAGGCATGGGGTGAATCTGGGTGCCCAGGTCCCTGGGGCCCGTGCTCCTCACTCGGGGCCGACCCGGCCCATCTGTGGTGGCAGCCTCTGACTTCCTCCTGTTCTCCCAGGCCTTCCTCCCTGAATCCACCAGTGGCTTCTGGGTTGCCTCCTCCAGGGGATTCAACCCAGGCTGTCGCCCCAGCCCTTCATAAGGGAGTCTCTCCCCACACAGCTGACCTGGCCCCACCAAGCTCTTGCCCCACACAACCCTGAGTTCTGCCCACCCTTGTGGGTCTCTTGTCCTCCAACTAACCTCCCAGCACAGGTCCATCCCACACAGAGACTCTAGTGTGTCCGTTGAGAATCTTCTTGTCTCCTTTGCACCTGCTGATTCACAGAATTTGCTGCTCTCCGTGGGCGGCAGCTGGGTGACCCCAAGGTAGAGCCTGGTGCTGCACTGGGTGTGAGTCCGGGCTTCAGATAAGCCTTCGTGTGGCAATGCAGTCACACAACTCATCAGGATCCCAGGGACCTGCAGTGATTGTCTTAGCCTGGGCTGGCGTCACATGGAGGTGGGGCAGAGCTGAGAGATTGACTAGAGCCAAGCTTTGGCTTCTCCCTGTGTGCCTGTGTGTGTATGTATGTGTGCGTGTTGGGGGGATGGGTTGCAGGGAGTCTCCTGTCTGGAGCTCTGTTGGCTGTGAGCCCCAGCCAATGCTAGGCATGGTCTCCAGATGCTGGCCAGCACACCAGACACTTTGCAATCTGCTGACTCTGTGCTGGAACAGTGAGCAAGCAATTCTATGCCCATGGTCTCTAAGAGTGGAGTCTCCATTTCCCATAGTCCTCCAGTGCTCCAGATCATAAACCCTGTTCATTTTCAAAATGGGAGTGAGGGAATGGGGGCATGGGGCTGCTTCTCCCAGCGCTGCACCAGGGCTGGGGTGCCTGATGTAGGGCCTAAACCTCCTGCTCCTTAGGCAGAATGCTCCAGTTTGTGATGACCCCTCCGTTTAAGAGTACCTGGCCAAAGGGTCCCAACTAGGTCCCTTCTTTTCTGCTCCTGCCCTTCTCAGCATGGTTCTTTCTCTATGCTGGTTGTAGAGGGGATGTTCTGCTGGTTTCAGGTCATTTTCTAGGAAAGAGAGCTGTTTTGTATGTGGTTTTAGTTGTGGTGTGTTCATGGGAGAGTGGAGCCCAGGGTGTCCTACTCGACCATCTTGATTTTGCTTTTGTGTGATCAATGATCTTTCATGTTAGTATTGTAATTGTTTTGAGGTGCCACTAATCATGGGCGCATTGCCATCTGATATGTGTGTGTGTCCTGACTGCTCAGTTGACCTCCTGAGACTCCTGAGTCCCTGAGACACAGCAATATCGAAATTAGGCCAATTAATAACATTACCACTACATGTCCCATTGACAGGAAGAATCACGCCTCTCTCACTTTAAATCCAAAGATAGAAATGGTTAAGCTTTTGAAGAAGGCATGTCAAAGCCAAGATGGGCCAGAAACGAGGCCTCTTCCCCCTAATAGTCAAGTTGTGAAGCAAAGAAATGTTTTTAAAGGAAATCAAAAGTGCTCCTCCTGTGACCACACAAAGGAGAAGATAGCAAAACAGGCTTCCTGCTGATATGGAGAATCTTTCAGTGGATGGGAGGAAAGATCACAACACTGCCATAGGCCAAAGCCTAATCCAGAGCAAGGCCCTAGCTTGCTTCAAATCTGTGAAGGCTGAAAGAGGTGAGGAAGCTGCAGAAAAAAAGTTGAAAGCCCATAGAGTTTGTTCTTGAGGTTAAGGAAAGAAGCCATCTTCCTAACATAAAGCGCAGAGTGGAAGAGAGAGGGTTGATGCCGAAGCTGCAGCAAGTCATCCAGAAGAGCTAATAAAATAATCTCTGAAGATGGCTGTCCTAAATTAGAGCTTTCCAGTGTAGAGAAAAGAGTGTTCTATTGGAAGAAGATGTCCCCGAGGACTTGCATGGCTAGCAAGGAGAACTCAGTGCCTGGCTTCAAAGATTCAAAGGCTAGGCTGACTCTCCCATTAGGGGCTAATGCAGCTGGTGACTTGAAGTTGAATCCAAGCCTCACTTACCTTCTGAAAACCCTAGTGGCTTTCAGAATTATGCTAAATCTGCTCTGCCTGTGGTCTGCTATTGGAACAACAAAGTCGAGATGAGAGCATCTCTGTTTACAACACTGATTAACAAAAATAGTAAATCCACTGTGAAGACCTAGTGCTCCCAGAGAAGGATTCCGTTTAAGATATCACGGCTCAATGAGAATGCACCCAAGGGCCCTGATGGAAGTACAATGAGATTCATGTTGTTTTCACACCTACTAACACAGCATCCGTTCTGCAATCCACGGGATCAAGAAGTAGTCACGATGTTCAAGTCATGGTATTTAGGAAATAGTTTCTGTTAGGTTATAGCTGCCACAAATAGTGAATCCTCTGATGGATCTGGGCAAAGTCAATTGAAATCTTTCTAGAGCGAATTCACGAAACATTTGTGATTCATGAGAAGAGGTTGAAATAACAACATTAATAGGAATTTAGAAGTTGATTTTAACCTTCTTAGATGGCTTTGAGGGGTTCAAGATTTCACTGGAAGAAGTAGCTACAATGTGGTGGAAATAGCAAGAGAGCTAGAATTAGAAGTGGAGCCTACTGTGAAGATGGGACTGATTGTTGCAATCTAATGGAGAAGATTCTTGAGAGTCCCTTGTTCTGCAAGGAGATCCAACCAGTCCATTCTAAGGAGATCAGTCCTGGGTGTTCTTTGGAAGGACTGATGCTAAAGCTGAAACTCCAAATCTTTTGTGAAGAGTTGACTCGTTGGAAAAGACTCTGATGCTGGGAGGGATTGGGGGCAGGAGGAGAAGGGGACGACAGAGCATGAGATGGCTGGATGGCATCAGTGACTGGATGGACATGAGTTTTGAGTGAACTCCGGGAGTTGGTGATGGACAGGGAGGCCTCACGTGCTGCGATTCATGGGGTCGCAAAGAGTCGGACACGACTGAGCAACTGAACTGAACTGAATGATAAATATTAAGTTTAGAATAAATTTAGTTGCAAAGGCAGCAGGAGGGTTTGAGAGGATTAACTCCAATATGGAAAGAAGTTCTACTGTGGGTAAAACGCCATCAAAGAGCATTCATGCTAAGAGAAAGCTTCTGTGAAAGGAAGAGTCAAACAATGTGGCAAACTTCATTGCTGTTTTATTTTCAGAAATTGTGCTACCTTCCACAACTGTCAGCAACCACCACCCTGATCAGTCAGCAGCCACAGATCTTGAGACAAGACCCTCCACCAGCAAAAAGATGATGACTCCCTGGAGGCTCAGATGATGCTCAACATATTTTAATTTAGAAACAAAGTGTTCTGTATTAAGGTCTGTACAGTATTTATTTAGACATAAAGCTATTGCACCCTTAATAGACTTCGATGTCAACATAACAATACATTGCAGTGGAAATGAAAAAGTTTGTGTGATTCCCTTTATTGTGAAATTCACTTTATTGCCCTGGTCTGGAACCCAGCCTGCAATATCTCTGAGGTCTGCCTGTATTTACATGGCTTTTAGTCCATGTTTTCCAGCCTAGAACTAACATTGGGATGGCTGAGTAGTAGGGTGAACATATGACCTAGTGTTGGGATATGGTGAAATATACATTTAAAAATCCAGAGAATTTAAGGATCACTCCACAACTGGACTCCATGTTTGTTTAGGAGTGATCTTTAAATTCTCTGTTTCCACAAGAAATAAAGCATTATCATTGGTTTTATTTAATCCCATAACGTGGAGGAATGGTGAAATACCATGACTTTTCTCCTGGATTAGAAAACAGGCATGAAGTACTTAACTCTCTTGCAATATTAATTTAAGGATCAGTATAAAGGGAGGAGCCTGGTAGGCTGCAGTCCATGGGATCGCTAGGAGTCAGACACAACTGAGTGACTTCACTTTCACTTTTCACTTTCATGCATTGGAGAAGGAAGGGCAACCCACTCCAGTGTTCTTGCCTGGAGAATCCCAGGGACGGGGGAGCCTGGAGAGCTGCCCTCTATGGGGTCGCACAGAGTCAGACAAGACTGAGGTGACTTAGCAGCAGCAGCAGCAGCATAAAGGGTTCCCAGGTGGCACAAGTGGTAAAGAATTGGCCTGCCAACGCAGGAGACACAGGAGACAAGGATTCGATCCCTGGGTCAGGAAGAGCCCCTAGAGATGGAAATAAGAACCCACTCCAGTATTCTTGCTGTGAAATCTGATGAACAGAGGAGCCTGGTGGGCTACAGTCTATGGGGTCCCAAAGAATCGAGCATGACTTAGTGCCAATAGGGTAATAAATTATGAAGGGAATCAGTCAATGTAAAATTTTGTTCCATTGAAAATAAACTGAAATTGTTTCTCTGGACATAGAAAAAAATCCCTGAGTCCTATAATAGCAGATGTATTTTTCCAGCAATATCATCATTTGTAAGAATAAGGTCACAATGCAGGGAAAAGTCTAATTTTCCAAAAACTAGAAGACTGAAAGAGTTCTGTTTGTGGAGATCTCTTGTTCAAATAGTTGAAAGTTTCAGTTCAGGGGTTCTGTCACTCAGCACCAAGAGAAATTAGGTTTTAAAAAATTAAAGATGTTGAGGAGGATGCTCATCAGATGCGACAAGAGACTCATATGGTGCAGCCACCGTGTCATTATAACTGGTAGACAGACTTGGGATTCCTAAGGTCTGCTCTCCTGGCTCTAAAGTGAACACAGGAGAAGAAGAGCAACCAAACAAAGACTGAGTCCTGAGGCTGACAGAGCCCCTGTCAGGGGCTTCCAGGGAACATCGTCTCCTGCAGAAAAGAAACAGGTGTTGGTCCAGGAAGCTGAGGAACTCCTGCCACTTTCCTGGGGCTGCCCCTCCCCAGCACCAGCCCCTCCCCAGCACCCTCTCCAGCCCCGCCCTCACTGAGGGGCTCATATGTCCTCCACCCCTACCCCCACCCCAGGCCCAGCAGCTTCTTGTCACCTCCTCCTTCCTACCTGCATCACAGAGTCACCCCAGGCCCTGACACCCCCTGCTCAGGCTCAGGACTTGAGCCAGTGAGGAATCAATCTGCTCCCTTTACTCAGGTCTGGATCCTCCCCAAGGTGGGACTAAAGGACCAGGGAGCAGGTGCCCAGAGGAGGGGCCTTGCTTCCTGACAGCCTTGGGGGGCTGCAGGCAAACCTCCTTCCTTGGTGCCCCTCCAGCCTCTGAGCAGCACACACAGTTCTCAGGACCAGGGTCCCTGCCCCCATCTCTTCCTGGTCTTGCCCAGCTGGGCGCCTCTATCCCAGCTCAGGCCCACCCATCCCCAGGCACCTCTGCTCAAGGCAGGGCCGCTCAGTGATGGGACTCTGGGTCCCCAAGTGGCTGGTGAAGTGCAAACCACAGGCTGAGTTACAACTGCTGCTGCTTCAAGAGCACAGCCCTTCCCCCAGTCTCTGCTGTGGGGCTCCTGCCTTGCCTGCTTGACCCACGTCACTTCCTGTGAGGAAGAGGCCTTTGGAGTTGGGTCTGCAAAGGCCTTCCCACCCCTTCCTCCTGGGATGAGAGCCCGGCCCCTCTCATCTTGGCCCTGGGTGGGTTCCCTCCCCGCTGACACATCACGTGGAGCCCCCATGCTGCTCTCAGCCCCCGTGAGTCCTGCCCTCCCCCTGACTGCCTGCTATTCTCACACCACCTACCCTGGGCCCTGCCAGCCAGCAGTCTGTGCAACTTCAACAGGCCCCCAGCCTTCCTGCACCCAGCCACCCCCCACCCCCCCACTTCCCATTGTCATCTGACAGTGAGGAGCTATCAGAACTGAGGCCTGAGCTTGTCTGAGTTCTTGCTGTCAAGTTATATGAGGTCTTACTCACCTGGCTCATTTCCAGGATGAGGAGGTTTAGTGAAGGGCAGGGGTTGCATGGGATTCCCAAATCCAGGAGGAAGCGGTGGGAAGGCGTTTGCAGACCCTACTCCAAAGGCCTCTTCTCATACGAAGTAGCATGGCAAGCAGGCAAGCAGGAGCCCCACAGTAGAGACTGGGAAGGGGATAGGCTAGGCCTGTGCTCCTGGAGCAGCAACAGTTGTGACTCCGCCTGTGGGATTCCACTCCCTGACCCCACACTAGGCCCTGTGCCCCTGCCTTCCCTCTGAATTCTGCCCACAGTACCTCTTCTTGTAATGGATATAGGCTACGATGCCCATTATGACAAAAATGGTGAGAACCCTGGCAGCGATCCAGGTGATAGGACTGATGCCTGGGGTCGTGGGCTGCACTGTAGGTGAGACCGTGGTCAGTGATGCAGCAAGGAGAGTAAGAGTGAAGCCCTTGTCCAGACCCCAAACTCGGCAGATTCCTCCTCGTTCCTCTGACTCAGTATCCCTACTGTGCAGACAGCTGGCACTGATCACATGGAGGCCCCAAGATAGATCCCCAGGCGAGATGGGGGGAAGGGAGGAGTCCACTCCTCACAGGGCTCTGACAGCTAATGGGGGAGCAAGGTTTCCAACACAGCCACTCAGTCCCGCTGTGACATCAGAGACAGTGACCTCAGGATGGAGTCGTCAGGACCTACAGCAGAGGCGGTATTGACGGATTTCCAGAAGAAGGACTGGTGACATTTGAAAGAAAATTCTGGAAAGAGGGTACAGTGAGAAATAAATCCCAGAAATCAAAAAGATGTCTACAGGTTTGGGATCAGCAAAAATCCATGTTCAGTTGACCAAAGGCCTGTGCTGTGAGGAGAGACGTCAGGAGGTGGAAGAGGAAGGATATCAGAGTATCCCCGGGCCATTGCTCTCCCAGGACAACTCATCTCCGATGGATCACTTCCTCAAACACACACACACAGAGACACACACACACATACACACACGGGAGTGGGTCCATGTCACCATGAGAGGAGGATCACTTTCTCCTCCCTTCTCACTTACCCGTGGTCTTCAACATTTCCTCCCAGCGCACCATGAAAGCCTGCAGCCAGGCCCGACAGTCTCCATGGACACCTTCTTCAGGAAGTCGGTCACCACTCTGTCACTCTCCCACTTCTCTTTCATGCATCTGCCTCCAGGGTGATCCGCTCTCCAGTGTCCATTCTCCAAATCAAAGTGGAGGCTCATTAGTCCATTCAAGCCAAACTGCCAGGATCCACTGATGCGTCTGTCATCCTCACAGCGACATGCCATCCTGGCCTGCAGCGTGAGGGGGTCTGCCCCCACTGTGGGAAAGAAAGAGCTCAGCCTCTGGGCTTGACAGATTCTTTGCCCCACCTGGGTCCACTTCCCGTGGCCCAGCTAATGTGGCCCTGTGCTCTCCCCAAAGGCCACTCCTTCCATGCTGAACTACTAGGAAGGACCAATATCCAATTATATTTTTTACTTATAAAAAGTGAATGTAGCTGAGCCCCTAATCCAGCCCTCCTGTACTTGGACTTTCTAACTCACCTCTGGCCATGCATTTCTCCAGTGTAAAGTCATGCAGTTTGGTCCTTGATCCAGTCCCTGATGTCTCTGAGTGTTTCAACCTGTCTTTCCCAGGCCTTTATGGTTTTCACTTCTCCCAGTAGACTTGAGAATATGATCTTAGCATGACCACAATCACAGGAGAGAAAAAGCTCTCCATCCACCTGGCCTTGAACCTCACACCACGGCTCTCCAGGTCTGGGCTGAGGGTCGACGGTGAAGTTATAGGAAAGAGGGTAAGTGTCTGTGAAGGCAAAGTGCAGTGAGGGTGAGGTTGGGAGAAGAAGACCCATAGGCCTCCTCCCCCAGTTCTATGAGAGCAGAGTAGGGCTGAAGAGCTGGGTTGACAAAGCAGGACGGCCCCGCCTGCCCTCCCCAGCCCTTCTCCAGGTACGATTGAGGAAGGCGACGAAGCCTCAGTCAGGCAAGAAACACCAAAACCCTGGATGTGCCCCATTTCCACTCTGCTCACAAGCTCCCCACGTGGCACTAACTGACACATACATTTCCCAGGGATGGGCCAGGCTGGTTCAGAAGAAAAGGCCTAAACCCAGAGGACTGTCAGCTTCTCTCCGAGTGTCCTGTGGGAGATGCAGAGGGTGAGGGGGCTCTTCCTGAGGAAGCAGATCACAGATAGTGGGGCTGGGGGTGGGGAGGATGAACACAGAACCCAAAGCTGGGGAAGGGAGAGTTTATAATGACGGGTCACTGGGCTCAGCAAGGCCAGCGAGATGTGGTGATCTCCCACTAGGATGGGTCTTGGGAGCCTGGAGAAAGGCCTGGCCCACCTGGCATGAAAGAGAAAATCCAGAACATCCAAGGCAGGCAGTAGAGGAGGGGATCCAAGGCTCAGAGAAGTGAATCTGCCAGGGCGGATGCGGTGTGAAAAGATAGGAAAGAGTGCAGTCCACCAGCACCATGGGAAAGCCTGATGGACTCCATGGAACTCGAGAGGAAAGCGCAAATGAGAAGCATCTCCAAGAGCTCAAGGATGACTTTTGCAGAAGGTTAGGGATGGTGGGAGGAGACCGTGTTCCTGTGGGCTTCTATCAGGAACAGGGATGGAATTTGTGGAAAAATCAGATTCCAAGTGGGGGTGCTCTAGGGCAGCAGAAAGTAGGTGCAGTGGTCAAAGTGATTAAAGATTCTCAATGCCAGCCAGGGCCTGACTGCAGAGAATATGATGCTGGCTCATATCACAGGGTGATCCTAAAGGCAAACAGATGGGCAGGAACCTAGATACAAACTGTACTATTGAAAGAAATAAAGAGAGACAGAACACAAGGCTGGATGATCAGAAAGCCAAAAGCAGCCATCCCTATCAAACATCTGATCCAGGCCCATTTCCGGATCTGAGCCACTTCTCAGATCTCAGCCATCAAAGTTAGAAGCCGCGTTCTAAAGAGCAGGGCCCTTTCATCACCACATCTAGTGCAAAAGTCCTTCCATTCTTTCCCAAAGAGCCACATGGTTATTTACTGGGGTAAGTGAACCTGCAGAAGCAGAAACTACTCTCACATTCACATTGCACTAGTGTGTTTCTAATGTCAGGCACAGGATCCTTAGCATCATCATGGTCCCCAAGTGTTGAAGCGATGCTCGGAGTACTAGGCCGTCAATGGACAGCAGTCCCAGGTTCTGCTTGCAGTGGTTATCACTGGGTCCACAGACCACACAGCAGTCATTTCATATGTCCTGGACTTGCGACAGGCATGGAGACCTGAGTAGCTAGTAGATTATCATGGGGTGAAGGCTACTGTATTAGTGAATTCCAGATTCAAACTTCAGACCCTACCTCCCCATCCCCCAGTAGTATGTGTACACAATATCCTGGAGGAAATACAGAGACAAGCACCAGTCTACAACCTCTCGAGGGCTGCAGGGGTGTGGTCCCTATCTTATCTCCATTTAACTAACACTGCGGCCTTAGGTTTCCTGTAATGGTACAGAAGAAATATTTGAGGCTTCACAGACCCTAGGTCTCTGCTGCAACCTGTTGTCCCAGCACAAAAAGCAGTTACAATTGCCAAAGGATGAGCATGGATGGAGCTGCTTCTTGGGCAGATGACCCAGCAGAACCGGGGCCATCAGAGCTATCTGTGCTCAGAAAGGTGCTACGTGCCATTTTCTACCTGAAGGCTCACAACACAGACCCCGAGTGTCCTGAAGCCAGGCCACGCCACTCTCAGTGGGGTAAGTCACACCATCTAAACGTGGCTCCTGGTGTGGGCCTGGGGCCTGGCAGAGATGAGCCCTCTGGTCATGGACTGGGGTTGCCCATCGTGATGTGTGCTCATCAACCCCTAGTCATTAGTTCAGCTAGGCCAGCCGTCATAGGATAGAAGTGGTTATGTGTTTCGGCATAAGCAGGGCCACAGGGAACAAACAAGATGCACCAGCAGCTGGCCTAGATGTGACACTAGAGTTGTTACATGGTCACTATCCTCTGCTCACACCTGTGGATTCCTGTATGGCACTTTGGACCAAGGTAGCTTCTCTGTAATAAAGGAGCGGGGGCATTAGCCCATAACTGCTGGATGGTTTTTAATTTCCTTAGAAAAAGTACTGCATGTTGAAGATAAATCATTCCCAAGACTAGTGAAAGAAAGCAAAACTTTAAAGGTGAATCAACTGCATTACCTTGTAGAAGTTAAGAAAATAAAAAGCAGTTGGTAGTAAGATTGTTAGTTCAAATATGTGTGTTTAAATAATTTTAAAACTCTTGTAAGAATATACCTATACCTGTACCTCTAAGGCAACCATGTGTAAAAAATTTACACCAACATTTTTAGTTAGAGCTAATAAAAGTGATATTGACAAAGTATTCCACATCATTAAGTCTGTCTTCGAAAGTTGAGATGCTAAAGCATTCCTAAGGCATGCTGTTTTGGAAGACAAATCTGCTTCCGTGGTGCTGGGTGATGTATGTGACTGGCTGGCTCCAAGTGGGCCTCGACAGGCACCTTCCTCCTGATGCTGGGAGACTGTGAGAGGAGAGTCAGACACAGGCCCCCAGGGCTTCATGCAGCTCTGTGAGACACTGGGCCAGCTTCTGGAACTCCACCTCTCCTCTGGATCGAAGGCCCAGTACAAGCCATCACAGAAAATAGTTCATCAGGACAGTTGATAGTCTGGGCTAGTTGGTAACCCTCTTTGAGTTATGCAGCCACATCAAATGGTAGACGTCCACTTAGGGCGTTTGGCCAGAGTGATAAACACGTGGGCTCTTTTAGTAGCAGCATGCTGACTGCTTAGTTGTGGCGTGCAGGATCCAGTTCCCCCACCAGGGATCAAACCCAGGGCCCTGCATTGGAAGTGTGGAGTCTTAGCCACTGGATCACCAGGGAAGGCTGGAGAACTCATTATTAACCAGACTTTCAAAAGCCATCCATTAATCCCGTGTTTTTGTTGTTCCCCAGACAGTGAGAGCCCATGGGGAACAAGAGTTGGAGAGGGATTGGCTTTGCTCTTAACTTGAAGTTGTCATCAATGATAGAGCTCCTTGCTGCCAGGTCTTTGTGGATGACTTCTTTCTGACCAGGTAGCTTATTCCACAGGCAATCTGGGCAGCCATGTGAACTAGGTTTTGTTGAGAAGTTTCCTGCAGACTATTGGCCTCTATAATTTTGCACTGTCATAAAGAGAACTTAAGATGCCCCCAGTTCATGTAAGGCAGTCCACCGCGGGCTTTTCCCCTTCCTCTGTTCACACATGGGTAAGAGGAAGATTTCTGTAGCCCACAACCCAGCGACTGTTTCCGGTGCCATTCAGGTGGCAGACTTAGTTGATAAACGTCGTCTGTGTCCTGACCGGTCCACCGACCTGCCCTTCTCTCATCCCTCTCCCTCTCCTCCGGCTTCCTGAGTCCCAGAGACACAGCAGGATTGAAATCAGGCCAGCTCATCACTCTGCAAGTTTGCTTCGGTCTCACTTGTTTATTTCTCCTTCACAATTTCAATGCCAGTGCATTTTGAAGAAGGATTCTGTGTGATTCTACAGGTTGCTTGCCCCTCCTTTTTTTTTCCTGTATAATTGTACAACCTTTGAAAATTATATAAGTTATAAAACAGAAAACAGAAAGATGAAGAAAAGCAATAAAGAAATAGGCCCTCATCAAACTTATATACTTTTGCACAGCAAAGGAAACCATAGACAAAACAAAAAAGGCAAACTACAGACTGGGAGAAAAGATTTGCAAAGGATGCAGCTGAAAAGGGCTTAATTTCCAAAATATACGAAAAGCTGTTACAACTCAATACTAAAGACAGGGAACCCAGTCAAAGAATGGGCAG
The DNA here is from genome assembly GCF_042477335.2 of Ovis canadensis. NCBI lineage: Eukaryota > Metazoa > Chordata > Mammalia > Artiodactyla > Bovidae > Ovis > Ovis canadensis. The sequence continues at coordinate 86,455,410 of NC_091252.1, forward strand.
AAGATCTAAATAGACATTTCTCCAAGGAAGGCTTACACATGGCACATAGGCACGTGAGAAGATGCTCAATATCAATATTTATTATTTTAATTAATTACAAGTTTTTATTGTATATTAGAGTATATAGTTGATGAATGGAGACGGTAATGGCACTCCACTCCAGTACTCCTGCCTGGAAAATCCCACGGATAGAGGAGCCTGGAAGGCTGCAGTCCATGGAGTCGCTGAAGGTCGGACACGACTGAGCGACTTCACTTTCCATTTTCACTTTCATGCATTGGAGAAGGAAATGGCAACCCACTCCAGTGTTGTTGCCTGGAGAATCCCAGGGATGGGGGAGCCTGGTGGGCTGCTGTCTATGGGGTCGCACATAGTCGGACACGACTGAAGTGACTTAGCAGCAGCAGTTGATGAAAAATGTATGTTAATTTCAGGTGTACAGCAAAGTGATTCAGTTATAAATATACATGTAACTATTTTTTTTACAAATTCTTTTCCCATTTATGCTATTACAGAATATGGAGCAGACTTTCCTATGCCACACAAGTCCTTGCTGGTTATCTATTTTAAGTACAGTAGTGTGTATATGTCAATCCTAACCTCCCAGTTTATCTCTCTCCATCAACATTCACCTCTGGATATATGCCCAGGAGTGGGACCGCTGACTCATATGGTAGCTCTGAACTTGCCTGCAATGCAGGAGACCTGGGTTTAATCCCTGCATCAGGAAGATCCCCTGGAGAAGGAAATGGCAACCCACTTCAGTATTCTTGCCTGGAGAGTTCCATGGATGGAGGAGCCTGGCGGGCAACAGTCTCTCAGTGGCAAAAAGTCGGACACGACTTAGCAACTAAATCACCACCACATGGTAGCTCTGTTTTTAGTTTTGAAAGGAATCTCCATACCATTCTCCATAGTCCGTGTATCAATTTACATTCCCACCAACAGTGTGGGAGAGTTCCCTTTTCTCCACAGTCTCTCCAGCATTTATTGTTTGTTCAGTTCAGTTCAGTTGCTCAGTCGTGTCCGAATCTTTGTGACCCCATGGACTGCAGCACGCCAGGCTTCCCTGTCCATCACCAAGTCCTGGAGCCTACTCAAACTCATAGACTTTTCAATATGGCCATGCTGACCAGTGTGAGGTTCCTTGAAGGGGGAAGGAGAATAAATGTCAGAGAATGAGCAGTAAAGTCTAAAGCGTCTCAGCCCCAGGATCCAGGGCACCGACTGGGCAACAAGGACAGGCTTTAGGAGACAGAGCAGGGTTGGTTGCATAGGCCTCTCATTGCAGTGGCTCCTCTTGTTGCAAAGCACTGGTTCTAGTTTGCTTGAGCTTCCAAAGCACATGGGTTTAGTCGTCCTGTGGCATGTGGGATCTTCCCTGACCAGGGATCAAACCTGTGTCCCCTGCATTGGCAGGCGAATTCCTATCACTGGCCCACCAGAAAGCCCCTGCCACATCTTCTTTATCCATTCATTTGTCGGTTGTCATTTAAGCTGCTTCTGTGGAGTCTAAATAGCTCAGACTGTAACGAATCTGCCTGCTATGCGGGAGACCTGGGTTCAATCCCTGTGTTAGGAAGATTCCCCTGGAGGAGGGCATGGCAACCCTCTCCAGTATTCCAGCCTGGATAATCCCATAGACAGAGGAGCCTGGTGGGCCACAGTCCATGGGGTCGCAAAGAGCTTAACACAACTGAGCTACTAAGCACACACACATTCTCCTTCCCCTGATGGTGTCTAGGCCCTGGTTCCCACCTCTTACCCTGGGCCCACAATTCTCCAGCTGAACAGCCTCAGGTTCTGAGTCCTTGCCTCATGTCTATCCCAGGGTCTGGGTCTGTTCTGAGCAGGCCTTCAAGGCGTTAATTCTCCTCCAAGAGAAGCAAGGGTTTGGGCCTGTTACTGTCATAATGAAGGAAAGTCTGTTTCTCCAATGCCCTCGTGGAGCCTCCACCTCACATCAGGGCTGGAGTGACAATGAAGTTGTAGCCAAGTTAAGGGTCTGTGAGGAAACTCAGGTGCCAGCTGGCATGGGGAGTGCTGACTCACTCTTCATGTGCCCCACAAAATTTGTCTGTTGCAACTTTGGCCCTGAATGTGATGGTATCGGAAGATGGGTGTGTGGCAAGTGATTGGTGGGTTCAGTTCAGCTCAGTTCAGTCTCTCAGTCATGTCTGACTCTTTGTGACCTCGTGGACTGCAGCACGCCACGCTTCCCTTTCCATCACCAACTCTTGGAGCTTGGTCAAACTCATGTCCATTGAGTTGGTGATGCTTTTTGACCATCTCTCTGCCTTCAATCTTTCCCAGCATCAGAGTCTTTTCCAGTGAGTCAGTACTTCACATCAGGTGGCCAAAGCATTAAAACTTCAGTTTCAGCATCATTCTTTCCAATGAATAATCAGGACTAATTTCTTTTAGGATTGACTGGTTGGATCTTCTTGCAGTCCAAGGGACTTTCAAGACTCTTCTCCAACACCACAGTTCAAAAGCATCAATTCTTTGGCACTCAGCTTTCTTTATGGTCCAACTCTCACACCTATACGTGACTACTGGAAAAACCATAGCTTTGACTAGAAGAACCTTTGTCACCAAATAATGTCTTTGCTGTTTAATATGCTGTCTAGGTTGGTCATAGCTTTTCTTCCAAGGAGCAAGCATCTTTTAATTTCAAGGCTACAGTCACCATTTGCAGTGAGTTTGGAGGCCCAGGACATAGTCTGTCACTATTTCCATTGTTTCCCCATCTATTTGCCATGAAGTGATGGGACCAGATGCCATGATCTTTATTTCCTGAATGTTGGGTTTAAGCCAGCTTTTTCACTCTTCTCTTTCACTTTCATCAAGAGGCTCTTTTGTTCCTCTTTGCTTTCTACTATAATAGTGGTGCTATCTGTGTATCTGAGGTTATTGATATTTCTCCTGACAGTCTTGATTCCAGCTTATGCTTCATCCAGCCCAGCACGTAGCGTGATGTACTCTGCATATAAGTTAAATAAGCAGGGTGACAATATACAGCTTTGATGTACTCCTTTCCCAATTTGGAACCAGTCTGTTGTTCCATGTCTGGTTCTAACTGCTGCTTCTTGACCTGCATACAGATTTCTCAGGAGGCAGGTAAGGTGGTCTGGTATTCCCGTCTCTTTAAGAATTTAGCAGAGTTTGTTGTGATCCACACAGTCAAAATAATGGGTGAGAACCATTATAGAAAATGACCCTGTGTTCCCTCCACCCTTCCACAAGGTGAGTGCACCATGAGAAGACAGCCCTCTGTGAACCAGACATCTTCCAGTGCCTTGATCTTGGACTTGCCAGATTCCAGAACCATGGGGAAAACTTTCCTGTTGTTTGTAAGCCACCCAGTGTATGGTTACTTGCTATAGCAATCCCATGGGACTAAGACAGGGAGGAAGGGAGCTCTTAAAATCCTGGTGTCTAAGACATGGGTTTCAAGTCTCCTGAAAGGCAGGACAGGCAGAGAGGACCCCAGACTTACTGGTGTCTCAATTTAACCCCTGATGTTCTGTAGACACTGTGCCTGAGGACTTCCCCAGGGTACATGTGTATGCCAGTACGGCAGCCATAACACACATTGGGGAGAGGAATCAGCTACGTGGAAAGAAGAGTGCCAAGGGCAGGACATGTGAAAAAAGAAATGTGACCCTGTTTGTATCCCGCAGTTAACAACCTAGCTGAAAAAACAAACCATCCTGTGGAAAGTAGTGGTAAGTATTAGGGCGACCTCCTCAGGACAGCAGGGAGGACTTGGCAAGTGGGCATTGGCTCTAGGGTTTCCTGCAGGGGGCCAAGGGGTGGTGTGGGAGGGGTGGGATGGAGTGTGGTTGGGTTGGCAAGGGAAAGGGAGAGGGAGGAGCAGGGCAGGGGAGGGAGGGTAGGTTGTATTTAAAAGCTGCTGGGGAGTAGTCTCCAAGGTCACAGCTCAGGCTCCCAAGTCCCCACTTTTCTGTCGAAGCTGCTTCTGCTCCCTCTGGACAGAGTCCAGGACACACGTGCCGTGAGTGTCTAAGGGTGTGTCCGGGGGTCTTGCCATGCAGGCTCCTGGTTTCCCACCTGAGCTGCTGGAGAGAGCTGGGAACACCTGCGATGAGCGTAAGAAATGAGGGAAGGTGGGGAGAAGGGTGAGGTGGGGAGGAAGGAGTTGGGGGACAGTGAGGGGTCTGGGCCTGGAGAGCTGGGAGGGGCGTGGTGGAGAGGGTTGGGTCCCCTCCTCTACCTGTTGTGCCCCCCACAGGAGCCCCTCCCCCTGAGCTTAGTAGGCAGGAGGGAATTGAAGGGAATCCTATTGCTCAGAGGCTCCAAAGTGAAAGGCACTCAGTCGGGTCCAACTATACAGTCCATGGAATTCTCCAGGCCAGAATACTGGAGTGGGTAGCCTTTCCCTTCTCCAGGGGATCCTCCTGACCCAGGAATCGAACCGGGTCTCCTGCATTGACGGCGGATTCTTTACCAACTGAGCTATCAGAGAAGCCCCAGGCTGACTAGAAACTGAGGGTGGGAACACATTTCAGCCCCTGGGCCTGGGGGAGGCGTCAGCTGGTGAAGGCAGGTGACCCCAGTTGACACCGGTCACAAGGCAGATATTCTTGTGTGGTGTTTCAAGCTAAAAAAAGAAAGTAAATGAAAGGGGGTATCAGCTTTTTCCCTGTCTCTGCCAGTTTTTGGTTCCCTTGGAACCTCGGGGTCCAGGCCAGAGGGTCCAGGCCCAGAGAAAGGAGAACCTGGGGAGCCGGTCACCACTGAGGCCCCTTCAGCAACAGTCCTGACACACTGCTCACCCCACACTCTCCATGCACACCTGTCTTCCCACACTTCAGCCCCCACAGTTACACACACAAGCCCCCTCGCCGTCCACACTGCCCTCCATCACCCACAGCCCAGCCTGACTCTCCAGCCTCCCACACAGCCCCTCACATACACGTGTTCCCCACCTAGGCTCCATGCCTCTCACTTATACGCCTTCTACCCTTGTGCACGTCTCCCTTCCTGAAACTTTCCATGCAGGTCTCCTCACACCCCCTTCCCTCTGTGCACACCCCATCCCCCACCCCCACACACTTTATTTCACACACAAGTGCCTGCTTGCCTGCCCCACTGGCTCTCCACTCTCTGCAAAGTCACACCACGTTCCCTTCCCACAGGGACCCTGGCTTCCTCACACTGTCTGTACACACTGCTTCACACAAATTCCACACAAAAGGCTGCCATCTACTTCCACTGCCATCCAGAAACTTTCCCCTCAAAGCCATTTCCCTTCACTGTCTTTCTCCTCTCTGGGTCCCCCAGGGCACCCCTCTCTGGGCCCTCTGCATACGCATACTGTCCACTCCCCTTCTGTCCCAGGCTCGCCTGTCCACAGTCACACACACACACACACCAAGGTTCCCAATATTCTCACACACTAGTTGTGGCTGCTGCCCACACATCCAACACACTCTTTCCAGCACTCCCTCACTCTCTTCACATTCACCTTTCTATCACAATTAGTGTCACTGCCCCACACACGCCTAAGTAGGAAATGGCAACCCACTGCAGTATTCCTGCCTGGAGAATCCCATGGACAGAGGACCCAGTTCAGTTCAGTTGCTCAGTCACGTCCAACTCTTTGCGATCCCATGAATCACAGCACGCCAGGCCTCCCTGTCCATCACCAGCTCCTGGAGTTCACTCAGACTCGCGTCCATCGAGTCAGTGATGCCATCCAGCCATCTCATCCTCTGTCGTCCCCTCCTCCTCCTGCCCCCAATCCCTCCCAGCATCAAAGTCTTTTACAATGAGTCAACTCTTTGCATGAGGTGGCCAAAGTACTGGAGCTTCAGCTTTAGCATCATTCCTTCCAAAGAAATCCCAGGGCTGATCTCCTTCAGAATGGACTGGTTGGATCTCCTTGCTGTCCAAGGGACTCTCAAGAGTCTTCTCCAGCACCATAGTTCAAAAGCATCAATTCTTCAGCGCTCAGTTTTCTTCACAGTCCAACTCTCACATCCATACATGACCACTGGAAAAACCATAGCCTTGACTAGATGGACTTTAGTCGGCAAAGTAATGTCTCTGCTTTTGAATATGCTATCTAGGTTGGTCACAACTTTTCTTCCAAGGAGTAAGGGCCTTTTAATTTCATGGCTGCAATCACCATCTGCAGTGATTTTGGAGCCCCAAAAAATAAAGTCTGACACTCTTTCCACTGTTTCTCCATCTATTTCCCATAGAGTGATGGGACCGGATGCCATGATCTTCATTTTCTGAATGTTGAGCTTTAAGCCAACTTTTTCACTCTCCTCTTTTACTTTCATCGAGAGGCTTTTTAGTTCCTCTTCTCTTTCTGCCATAAGGGTGGTGTCATCTGCATATCTGAGGTTATTGGCATTTCTCCTGGCAATCTTGATTCCCGCTGTGTTTCTTCCAGTCCTGCGTTTCTCATGATGTACTCTGCATAGAAGTTAAATAAGCTACAGGGTACACGTCGCAAAGAGGCAGACAGGACCAAGCAACTAACACAGCCACTCCTCTCTTCTGCCCTCCTCCTCTCACATATACCCTCTCTCTGTCTCTCTCTCTCACACACACAGTCACACTGACGAGTTCTCCCCAAGATACTGGGCCTTGCAGCTGCCACAAAGCCACACACATCTCAGCGTGGTCCTGGGAAGTGGCTGGCTGCCAGGACTCTGCCCCAGGGCTGATTAGGAATTTTAGGTCTCTGCCTGGGTCCTACCTGGAAACGTGCCAACTCCTTTTTAATGTCCCAGCCCCATATCTGAAACTATTCAGCAAACGTGCTCCAACTGGCATACAGCCCCAAGCCCCCACAAACAGTCACCTTCATGTATTAGTCAACCTAAAATGAATATTTGTGTGTTGTGCTGAATAGAAATCCTCTTTTAGTTACAGGATTAGCCCGTTCTCCCACTGTCATCTATTGATCAGCGTACCCTTCACTGGTATTTCTTTCCTCGTCTACTAGGTGTCACATTTCTAGACGTCCCTGGGTCTGTTCTTGGCTCTTTTCTAAAACCGCTCTCCTGCCTTCCTTCTTGCTCACCAGTTCCTTTGTGCTGGGAATGCAGCCTAAGCCCCCGCAAGCTGGTCAGGACAGTGAAGTCTTCATAAAAATGACCACAAACTCTATGGCTTGAAACAACCAAAATTTATTCTTTCCAGATTGTGAGGGTTAGAAGTCTGAAATCAAGCTGTCAGTAGGGCCCGCTCTGAAGGCTCTAAGGGAGGCTCCATCTTTTCTCTTCCTGACTACTGGTGGTTGCATGGAGAAGGACATGGCAACCCACTTCAGTATTCTTGCTTGGACAATCCCCATGGACAGAGGAACCCAGTGGGCTGCAGTCCATGAGGTCGCAAAGAGTCAGACATGACTGAGGTACTATGCACAGCACTGGTGGTTGCCAGAAACACTTGGCATTGCGTAACTCCAGTGTCTACTTCTGTCCTTCCATGACACTCATGTGTCTTGTTTTCCTATATCCATCTCTGCCGGGGTCTAGCCCCGGTGGATCCAGGGTAATTCGAAGCAGGGACGGAGTAGGCGAGGAAAAACTTATTTGTTTAGAAATATAAAAAGAGGTTAGGAAGAAATAGTATAGTAGGAAAATTTAGTGGAGAAAAGAGGCTGAATAACTTGGTTTACACAGAGAACTAATAAAACCTCAGGACAAGAGGTTTGCACCATCTACGTTAGGCCACCAGCGCCCGTTTGAATAGCAGAGGGTGCCCCGCCTTGGGCTCCCTCTCTTGTGGATCTTAGAAGCCAGGACAAGTAAGTAGACATGGAGAGCCTTCACGCCCCAGATGGGAATTCAGCCAGAAAATAGAGTAAAGAAGACACAGGGGAAACCAGACTTTCCAGTGACTGGCCCCTCCTCTATTGTCCGGAAAGGCCTTTTATACTTTTGATTGTACATAGAGATCAATGGATAATGCAAAATTATGCAGCGTCAGCAGCCCTGACTCTTATCGAGACCAGGCTTTCTCTCTGCATACCTAGTTGTATACACAAGTCTTAGGTGATTTTACATCATCTTCTGGCCAGAGGGCCAATTAACACTTTACGGCCCTATTCTGATAAGGGTCTGTCTACCAGAAGACTTATTTGTGTTGTTCTTCCCAAAGTCTGGTGCCACTCTCAGAAAGCACTAAATAAAGTTACATTCTTACATAGCAAGGACACAACAATTTATAACAATGAAAGAAGTACAGTGATTTATAACAAAGAGAAAAGTACTTAACTCAAAAGTCTAGTGCTGCTAACATCAAAACTACTATATTCCTTTTTCTATATCCCAATTACATTGATTAATATCCTTCAGGTGCCTAAAAGATAAAGAATATGGAGGCCTGGCAGCAGTCATTGACTCAACAGTGAAACCCATCACCAATATAATTTTTAGGTCTTTAGAAAAGGCTCTGTATCTTTAGATGCTTTAAGCTTTGTGCCTGTTGCGGTTGGGGGCCGTAAACAATCACAAGTTGTAAAAGTCCAGGTAGACCGGTCAGGTAAGTTAGAAAGCCATCAAAGGGGTTTAAACTGAGACATTCTTTTTATATGCAGGAGACTGTTAACTGGAGCCCTAAATTAATTCCTTTGAGAGGAAGGTGATCGGGGATGGCCCCCTGTTATGTCAGAAGAGTGGAAAGCACAGTACAATAAGGCAGGCAGACTCTGTTTTGGGGGGTAGACATTCAGGAAAACTCAGGGGGAACCCCTGAAGCCAGATCACGCCTTTGCATACGTCTGGCTTCCTTTCTCATGACTTTTGCCAAGGGCAGGATTCCTCATGCTGGCTCCCAGTACATCTCTTCTTTGCGTGTCTACATTTCTTTAAAGGCGTGCCTCCTGGTAAAGGCACTAGTCTTTGGATTAGAGCCCAACCTAATCTATGCCGACCTCACCTTGGTTGGATTACATCTGCACACACCCTATTTCCAGGTGAGGTCTCCTTCACCTAATGGTAGGACTTCACCACATTTGGGCCCCTAAAATAAAGGAGTTTCAATAAACATTCATGCGATTCTCATTGCGCAAAAAAGGTACAGTGTATAATTGAATTCTCCGCATCACTGAATATATTCCTGACAGGAGAAAACTTCAAGTTTGTCTAGACATTAGTGAAAACTGAAAGGTTAAAATTTTTTCTGATGTTGTCTTCTCATCCTGGTATGAATGTATGAGCTCAAACATCCTCTGTGTTTGAGCATTGTTTTTAGGTGTTTCTGAGGTCAGCAGTGTTCTCTGTTAGCCAGTTCAGTGCAGTCGCCCTTTCTAAGTGGAAAATATTTATCCAAGAGCTAATTCTCTACAGTTTTGTTGTGCATGAGCTGGTTTAGAGCACCTGATAAGGGTCCATCTAGGTTGTGGATAGTCCTTTAAATAATATCTTTTCCAGTATGCATAATTTCCTGGTTGCAAGTCATGGAACATCTAATCGTCATCCATAAATTATTGAGATGTGATTTAGAAGCAAGCTTAGAATGTCTTTTTAATAATTCGATTAGGGGCTTCCCTGGTGGCGCATTGGTAAGGAATCTGCCTGCCAATGCAGGAGACATGAGTTCAAACCCTGTCCGGGAAGATCCCACATGCTGAGAAACCACTAAGCTCAAATACTGAGGCTGTGTTCTAGAGCCTCGAGCCTCAACTGCTGAGCCTGTGTGCCCCAACTACTGAAGCCCGCAGCCTAGAGCCTGCGCTCTGCTACAAGAAGAGTCATCACAGTGAGCTGCTCTTGCACCATAACTAGAGAGCAGCAAGTAGAGAAAGCCCACACACAGCAGTGAAGACCCAGCACGACCAAAAATAAATACATCTTAAAAAGATAATTCAGTTAAACTGCACAATCATGTAACACAACAAATAGGAGTACCACAGCGTATCTATTCTTTTGTGTCCAGCACTTGCCTCTCAAATCCTTTTTATGAGGCATCTATGTTTTTACTGCAGTAATTCATTCTTTATTTATTGCGTTATAGTGTTCCATTTCTGGCTATATCACACTTTATCCTTTCTTCTGTCCTGGGTACATTTTTACGCATTAACATGTTAGTATGTTAATACATATATTAATCTACAGGATAATTCAATGGTAGCCTCATACTTTTGTGTCATGACATCTAGGCAGTTAGCACTTGACTGTGGTTTCTGCATATGTATTAACCTGCTAGGTCTCTAAAGAAAAGCTATTTTTCTATACTCAGAACACCAAATATACTACCAAAATGTGGGTTTTAGAAACTCTGCTCCAGGAACCAGGACTCCAACCAAACGTATACTTCCTATTGTATCACAACAGACTATAACCACACACCACCGACTGAGTGGTTTTGGCAAGTCTTCCTGGAGGTGAGGATTTTATCACATGAATTAAGAACATTCAGCCCATAAAAGCATGTGGTATCTTAACTATACATGAAAGTGAGTGTGAACACATAAATTATGTCTCATTAAACCACAGAAGTATATCCCTAATGCATTATCTTCTTAATAGAATTAAAAAAATGCCAACCCTGCCCCCCGTCCCAATTCCACCCCACATGAAGGGAAGTCTGATGGAAAGAACAGAATTGGAAGTCTTAACTGATTGTGAGCAAATATTTGACTTTTGCAAATCCTCAAAATGACCAAGTTAATACATCTTAAGGGCCCATCAGCAGTCGTGGAAAGTGAAGGAATTCTTAAGCATAAGCTTCTTTAGCTTCTTGTTAAACCCCAATCTGAGTAGAAGGTAGTATGTTAGATCAACAGCCAGACTGTCATCAAAGGTCAGTTTTTGCCACGCAGAGTTGGTTTAACATTGTACCTTCTCATAGTCCAGGGAGAAACATCCAAATGATGGAATAGCTGTTAGAACACTGGGGGAAATTTCAGCTAGATAATGCTATCATCAGAGAACAAAAGGTTTTTTTCATCAAAGGGCTGGGAAAGCCTGAGTAAGATCTCAGGACAACTCCCCACCCCACCACGTCTATATCTCAAACCCGGGGCCCCCAAAGGAGAAGACACTTGTCTTCATCCCCACCCCCACTGCACTGTCCTGCTGCCCACACCAGCCTCTTCTACCCCAACGACAGGGTGGTTCCCAACCCTACAGGGAAGTGTGGGGGCCCAAGACAAAGACGGAACATCATCTTGGTAACCAGTGGACAGGGGCTTGGTGAGACCCGAGGCTCACCTCTCCCAAGTCTTGACCAGAACAAACCTGCCTAGGAGCCAGAGGCCGGCTGGCTTCTCACCTGCTGTGGTCCCTGATTTCTTCATAACATTCATGACGATGAAGCAATTAGAACTAACTGGGTGATGATCAATAGGATAATGCAAGCGACCAATCGGATGGATGCAGACTGGCTGATATCTGGGGCCATTATTAGTGGTTCTAAAACGAAAAAGCAAAAGCCTTGTCAGATCTAAGAATACACCTTCCTCAGCACCTGCTGTCCTTAGCACCTGTCCCCCATATAGTTACTGACTCATGGGAAGGCACGCTTCAGGTCTGGGTATGGAAAGATTAATGGGCTTGTGCTCTGTCTTCGTGGAGCTAATATTTCTCCTGAGTTGTGTTAGTCGCTCAGTCATATCCGACTCTTTTGAGAGCTCATGGACTGTAGCCAACCAGGCTCCTCTGTCCATGGGATTCTCCGGGCAAGAATACTGGAGTGGGTTACCATTTCCTACTCCAGGGGATCTTCCCAACCCAGGGATCGAACCCGGGTCTCCTGCCTTGCAGGCAGATTCTTTACCATCTGAGTCACTAAGACAGCAGATGTCCATCTGATTCTCTTTCAGGTGGACATGTTTACTGTGAGGAGTCCTTTTTGAGGAGGACACAATTGGGGGCACTTAATTCTGTCTGGGAAGGGATAAGGGCTTCATTAAGTGACATTGGAGCCGGTTAAAGGATCAGTACAACAGGAGGGAGAGAAGGCCTGGAAACATAATGCATGTATAGATTTGCGGACCATCGTGCAGTGCCTGGGGTCTGGGTCATTGGTTAATGGGGAAGGGGGCTCCTGTGCTGAGGGAGGTGGGCTGGGACAGGAGGATGTTGTCAAGTTCTGTGCTATGCCCATCACTGACTTTCCAGATAGGAAGTCCACCAAGAGATCAGTCACTCCATCCATCTACCACATTTTCAATTGCACAAACATATGTGCTCACATCCACACATGAAGGCTCCAGACCTTTGAAGAGAGCTACCACCTCCCTCACACCACGCTCAGTTACCTGTGGGCTCTGGGAGCAGTATGTTCTCCCAGTGTTTCAGGAATTCCCTAAGCCAATAACTGCAGTCTCCCGTTGAGATCTTCCTGAAATACTTTGCCTGGTTCCTGGTTGTTCTCCCACTCCTCCTTGATGCCTGTGGCTCCAGGATCGATGACTGTCCATGTTATGCTCATGGTGTCAAGGAGGAGAGCTGTCCATCCATTGAGGCTGAAGTGCAAGGATGCACCAGAGCATTGCTCAGCTTCACGCTGACAGCACATTTTGACCTGCAGGGTGGGAGGACCTGTACCCCCCCCACACAATGAATCTTTCTGGACTCTCCACAGTCCCTCCTCCCCAGTCACTCAAATGTGTCTGCACATCTAGGGGCCTGTGATCTTCCAACCATGACCTCCCCCTCTTACCCATCAGGTCCACCGGGTCTCTAAAGCTGGATCGTGTTCAGTCCTTTCACAGGAATCCTCTCCTCGCGTGCACTCTTTCTCTTGCTGTCTCCAGTTCCCCATTCCCTTCCCAAACTTACCCCTCATCTCCTTTTTGTCCAGTTTGATGAAAGGCAGGACCATCTTGAGCTCTTTTCCTGCTTCTGCCAGTGTTTGGCTCAATTCAGTCCACACTTTCGTGTCGTTTACCTCCTTCCCCAGGAAACCCAAAGGTTTGACCTTGTTTCTGTCACTGTCATACTGAAGGAAAGGCTTTGTGTCCACAGAGCCCTGGACTTGACACCAGGGCTGGCCAGATTTGGACTGAGATTTGATAGTGAGGTCAAGGCACAGAGAGTGGGCACCTGTGAGAGAAAACCACAGGTGTGTCTGGGAGTTTCCTCTTCCAGGGCCTGGTTGCAGAGGCAGGGGTCTCTATCCCAGACCCCCTCCTCTGCTGCATCCTCAGTCCTGCCTCTCCTTTAACTGTCTGAGCTTTAGTTAAACACTTTGATGCCACCATGGATCTTTTCCGTCCATATACTATTAGCAGGAAGATTTATCTGATATATGGTGGCTCAGGCAGTAAAGAATCTGCCTGCAATGCAGGAGACCCAGGTTCGATCCCTGGAGAAGGAAATGGCAATCCACTCCAGTGTTCTTGCCTGGAGAATGGACAGAGGAGCCTACAGAGTGCGTAGGCTGGCAAAGAGTTGGACACACCCATGGACAGAGGAGCCCGGTGGGCTGCAGTCCATGGGGTCACTGAGGGTCAGACATGACTGAGCGACTTCACTTTGACTTTTTACTTTCATGCATTGGAGAAGGAAATGGCAACCCACTCCAGTATTCTTGCCTAGAGAATCCCAGGGATGGGGGAGCCTGGTGGGCTGCCGTCTATGGGGTCGCAGAGTTGGACACGACTGAAGCGACTTAGCAGCAGCAGCAGCAGCAGCAAGTGACTAAGTATGCACATGCCAGCTTGTGACGCAGCAAAAACAGAAGACAGTGTCTAGTTTCTAGAGAGTTAAAATCTATCTGAACAGACAAGACTTTCAACAGAATGGGGAGCAGGATGCCATAGGGCACATGCCGCATTCACGATGGGCCCCTGGTCATCAGGAAAGTCTTACTGGAGTAGGAGGTGGGGCTTGCCAGGAGATGGAAAGCTGCTACAGGAGCACAGGCCCAGGCACCATGCCTTGGGTGGGGTCCCAGAAGGCAGGGTGTCACCTCCTGGGCAGCCGGTCCAGCTAAACCACACCCTGTCCTAAGAGCAGGTGGACAGGTGCCCACCAAGGTGGAGCCCCTTCCCTCCCCATTTTCTCATGTCCCCCTTTTCCCCACCAGAGCCCCAGATCCAGGACATTCACTGCTCAGAGTCTTCCTGGCTTCTGTCAGCAGCAGTGTCAGCAAAAGATGACCTGCGGTGTGAGCCACTGACATTCCTCCCTGCAGCTTTAGGAGAGTGACCAGCAAAAGGTAGCCTGGGCTGTGTCTATACCTCTGTCTCCTGGCACTGCCCAAAGTCTTCAGTCCGAGACTGAGGAAGCCCTGTTGAAAAACAAGAAAAATAACACATACCCAGGAAGTATTTCTTAAGTTTCAAATGTAATTACTCATTAAAAAAAAAAGTCATGACATTACAAAGCCAAATTCACTTTGAATAACTATCCTCCCTCCAAAAAAGCCCCTTTCTGGTGTGAGCAAGAAAAGCCCCTTTTGTTGGCTCTTTTGCTCATTCCTTGAACCACTTCCTTCTCTGATCTTTGAACTCACTTCCTCCCTCACTCACAGGGCACCAGCACCAGCACCCTCCGCTGCCCTCTCCTGCTCAGTTATCCCTTCTTTTCTCCTACGTCCACTTTCCATCCTAACCTCTCAAACTTTCTCTGTAATGATTACGATTCCCTACATGGTAGTCACTCAGTCGTGTCCGACTCTTTGCGACCCCATGGACTGTATAGCCTGCCAGGCTACTCTGTCCATGGGATTCTCCAGGCAAGAATACTGGAGTGGGTTGTCATTCCCTTCTGTTAATCAAACTAGCAGCGGCCGACCCCACCAGGTCTGTCATATCGGAGGAGGGTGTACAACAGGGTCCGATAGTCCTGTTGGAGCCGAGCTCCAGAACAGCCAGGAATTTATTATCGTTTGCTCACCCTCAAGTGGCGAAGTCCTCCTAAGGACCCGGAGAAGCAAGCTCATGGCAAAACATTGACGGATCTTCCCGAGTCAAGCAGCAGCAGCGGCCCCCTCCCGCCTTTCCCAGCTCCCTCCCCTGCGCTACCCGTCTGCAGCACGGCATCAGCCGCGCAGGTGACTCAACCCCACGGTCTCCGGGCTGGTGGCTTCGGGGTGGCGAGAGAAGACAGAACATTTGCGGGGGCCCGTCCTGGATTCGTACTCACCGCCCACTCCTTCTCCGCACCCGGCTCCTGCGATCGGCGGGGCGCGGCCCTCGCCTTCACGGTCCAGCCAAGGTCGCTTTCGCGCAGGTTGAGACAGTTCACAACGACAAGAGAAGTTCCGAAATTTCTCCCTGGGGTTTTCGGTTTGAATCGCTCTTTCGAATCTCAGCCCGACCCCCCGTGGCCCCGGCTCGGGGGAAGCTCGGCCGGCGCCTTCGGAGAGGCGTCGCTGGAGCGGGGACCCCGGGCCGAGGTGCTGCGCTCGGGGGACGTCGCCCCGGGAGGCCCGCCCGGCCGGTGAGTGAGTCTCTGTAAGGAAGTGCCCAGGGTTGGGGGGTGATGACCAGGCTCTTTCCGGTTGTCAGTCTGGGCGCCGCCGCGGTGACTTCGGGGACCCAGGGCCTGGGACGGGGGCAGGTCAAGGAGCCACGGGCGACTTCGCAGTCCTGCCCAGGCGAGTTTAAAGGCGCTCAGGCTCCGCCCCTCTCTTCTCTCAGCCTATCCTGTGTTTCCTGGCCACCTGACCAGCTGCCCCAAGTCAGTCCTTCATGGACGGCATTCCTTATAAGGGCAGCTCAGTTAGAACTGGACATGGAACAACCAGCAGACTGGTTCCAAATAGGAAAAGGAGTGCGTCAAGGCTGTATATTGTCACCCTGCTTATTTAACTCATATGCAGAGTACATCATGAGAAACGCTGGGCTGGAAGGAAGCCCAAGTTGGAATCAAGATTGCCGGGAGAAATATCAATAACCTCAGATTTGCAGATGACACCACCCTTATGGCAGAAACTGAAGAAGAACTAAAGAGCCTCTTGATGAAAGTGAAAGAGGAGAGTGAAAAAGTTGGCTTGACATTCAGAAAACTAAGATCTTGGCATCCGGTCCCGTAACTTCATGGTAAATAGATGGGGAAACAGTGGAAACAATGTCAGACTTTATTTTTCTGGGCTCCAAAATCACTGCAGATGGTGATTGCAGCCATGAAATTAAAAGACGCTTACTCCTTGGAAGGAAAGTTATGACCAACCTAGACAGCATATTAAAAAGCAGAGACATTACTTTGCGAACAGAGGTCAGTCAAGTCAAGGCTATGGTTTTTCCTGTGGTCCTGTATGGATGTCAGAGTTGGACTAGAAAGAAAGCTGAGTGCAGAAGAATTGATGCTTTTGAACTGTGGTGTTGGAGAAGAGTCTTGAAAGTCCCTTGAACAGCAAGGGAATCCAACCAGTCCATCCTAAAAGAGTTCAGTCCTGGGTATTCATTGGTAGGACTGATGTTGAAGCTGAAACTCCAATATTTTGGCCACCTGATGTGAAGAGCTGACTCCTTTGAAAAGACCCTGAAGCTGGGAAAGATTGAGGGCAGGAGGAGAAGGGGACGACAGAGGATGAGATGGTTGGATGGCATCACCGACTCAATAGACATAGTTTGGGTGGACTCTGGGAGTTGGTGATGGACAGGGAGGCCTGGCGTGCTGCGGTTCATGGGGTCGCAAAGAGTTGGACACAACTAAGTGACTAAACTGCACTGAAATAAATAGATGAGCTAAATAAAATACATGGCAGCAGGCTGTTTATTCTTCCGACTGTTCTGTCACTCCCACCGCCTTTCTAGGTGGTCTATGATCAAGTCTGGGACAAGTTAGAGGGTGCAGGGCACCACCCCACTTCTAGGGACAGTCCCTCTCTGCTCCTCCCCCACAGTGGTTCCACGTTCACCTTGAACCTCCAGGGTCCGAGGGACACGGTCTTCCCCAGCACCCCTCACTTCACACTGCCTCCCACACGGAATGTCTGTTGTGTATTGGTTTGATCTGATTTCAAATCCACTTGCTTTTGACTTAAATGAAGTTGTTCTACTTGTTTATGACTTAAATGAAATGTTCTAGTCCACTTGTTTATAACAAAAACAAAAAAGTTAGTTTTTCATGGTAAAGTTATTTTGAGACTAGAATGATGTAAGATGTGACAGAGTGTCCTTTCATCTTTTGTGGTTCCTAAGCACTTTTTAGATCATCTGCCATGGGTCCTCCCTGGGAGCTTGTCTGGAGACACACCCATTATGGAGTGAGTTCTTTATCTATTCCAGATGTCTGTCACTTACCAGATATATGTGTGCTCGTTCTTGTGTTCAGCCGCTCGGTTGTGTTTGCCTCTTTGCCACCCTATGGACTGTAGACTGTCAGGCTCCCCTATCCATGGGATTTGCCAGGCAAGAATACTGGAGTGAGTTGCTGTGTCCTCCTCCAGGGAATCTTCCTGATCCAGGATCAAACTTGTGTCTCCTGTGTTGGCAGGTGGATTCTTTACCAATGAGCCACCTGGAAGCCCTACCAGACACATGACTTGCAAATATCTTCTCTCATTTTTTCACTTTCTTCATGGTATCCTTTAAAAAGGAATTTTTTTTTAAATTTTGAAAAAGTTTTTTTTTTTTCTGTTGTCTTTTGTGGCTAGTATTGTATTTAAGAAGAGTTTTGTCAAATGCAAAGGCAAGATTCACTCATCTTTTCTTCTAAGACTTTCATAGTTTTATCTCTTCAATGTATGTCTATGATCCAATTTGAGTTAATTTTGTATATGGTGTAAGGGGGCAGGTCAACCTCACTCTTTTGCATGTAACTCTCCAGCTGCCCCAGCACCTTTTGCTGAAAACACTCTTCTTTGCACATGACTTGAAAATCAATTGACCATTGTCGACTTAAAAAATAGTCACAACCTAAAAGTTGAGAGCTGTGTTTTATTTGGTGGATATTTTTCAGACATAAATCCCAGAGGTAGCATCTCAAGTAGCCTTGAGAGAATTCTTCCAAGAAGGCAGCAAGGAGGCATACAGGAAACTTCTCAACAAAACCTAGTTCACATGCCTGCTCAGATTGCCTGTGGAATGAACTACCTGGTCAGAAAGAAGTCATCCACAAAGACCTGGCAGCTAGGAGCTCTATCATTGATGACAACTTCAAGTAAAGAGCAAAGCCAATCCCTCTCCAAGTCTTGATCCCCATGGTCTCCCACTGTCTGGGGAACAACAGAAACATGGGATCGATGGATGGCTTTTGAAAGTCTGTTTAAAAATGAGTTCTCCAGCCTTCCTTGGTGATCCAGTGGCTCAGACTCCACACTTCCAATGCAGGGGCCTGGGTTTGATCTCTGGTGGGGGAACTGGATCCTGCACGCCACAACTAAGAAGTCAGCATGCTGCTACTAAAAGAGCCCACGTGTTTATGACTCTGGCCAAACGCCCTAAGTGGACGTCTACCCGTTTGATGTGGCTGCATAACTGAAAGAGGGTTACCAAATAGCTCAGACTATCAACTGTCCTGATGAACTATTTGCTGTGATGGCTTGTGCTGGGCCTTCGATCCAGAGGAGAGGTGGAGTTCCAGAAGCTGGCCCAGTGTCTCACAGAGCTCCATGAAGCCCTGGGGGCCTGTGTCTGACTCTCCTCTCACAGTCCCCCAGCATCAGGAGGAAGGTGCCTGTAGAGGCCCATTTGGAGCCAGCCAGTCACATACATCACCCAGCACCACGGAAGCAGATTTGTCTTCCAGAACACCATGCCTTGGGAATGCTTCAGCATCTCAACTTTTGAAGACAGACTTAATGATGTGGAATACTTTCTCAATATCACTTTTATTAGCTTGAACTGAAAATGTGTAATTTTTTTACACATAGTTGCCTCTGAGGTATAGGTATATTCTTACAAAATAGTTTTTAAAGTTGTTTAAACACACATATTTGAACTAACAATCTTACTACCAACTGCTTTTTATTTTCTTAACTTCTACAAGGTGTAGTGGACTCACCTTTAAAGTTTTGCTTTCTTTCACTAGTCTTGGGAATGATTTGTCTTCAGCATGCAGTACTTGTTCTTAGGAAAATAAAAACGGTCAGGCAGCTATGGGTTAATGCCCCCGCTCCTTTATTACAGAGGAGCTATCTTGGTCCAAAGTGCCATACAGGAATCCACAGGTGTGAGCAGAGGATAGTGGCCTTATAACAACTCTAGCATCACATCTAGGCGAGCTGCTGGTGGGTCTTGTTTGTTCCCTGTGGCCCTGCTTATGCCAAAACACATAACCACTTCTATCCTATGACGGCTGGCATAGCTGAACTAATGACTAGGGGTTGATGAGCACACATCACGATGGGCAACCCCAGTCCATGACCAGAGGGCTCATCTCTGCCAGGCCCCAGGCCCACACCAGGAGCCACGTTTAGATGGTGTGATTTTCCCCACTGCGAGTGGCGTGGCCTAGCTTCAGGACACTTGGGGTCTGTGTTGTGAGCCTTCAAGTAGAAAATGGCACATAGCACCTTTCTGATGACAGATAGCTCTGATGGCCCTGGTTCTGCTGGGTCACCTGCCTAAGAAGCAGCTCCAGCCATGCTCATCGTTCACCAATTGTGACTGCTTTTGTGCTGGGACAACAGGTTGCACCAGAGACCTAGGGTCTGCGAGGCCTCAAATATTTCTTCGGTACCCTTACAGGAAACCTAAGGCCACAGTGGCATTAAACAGAGATAGGATAGGGACCACACCCCTGCAGCCCTCGAGAGGACTGTGTACACGGACGATTGGAGCATGGGGAGTTAGGGTCTGAAGTTTGAATCTGGAATTCACTAATACGGTAGCTTTCACCCCACAATAATTTACTAGCTACTCAGGTCTCCATGCCTGTCAGAAGTCCAGGGCATGTGAAATGACTGTTGTGTGGTCTGTGGACCCAGTGATAACCACTGCAAGCAGAACCTGGGACTGCTGTCCATTGATGGCCTGGTACTCTGAGCATCCCTTCAACACTTGGGGACCATGATGATGCTACGGTTCCTGTGCCAGATATTAGAAACACACTAGTGCAATGTGAATGTGAGAGTAGTTTCTGCTTCTGCAGGTTCACTTACCCCAGTAAATAACCATGTGGCTCTTTGGGAAAGAATGGAAGGACTTTTGCACTAGATGTGGTGATGAAAGGGCCCTCCTCTTTAGAACGTGGCTTCTAACTTTGGTGGCTGAGATCTGAGAAGTGACTCAGATCTGGAAAATGGGCCTGGATCAGGTGTTTGGTAGGGATGGCTGCCTTTGACTTCCTGATCATCCAGCCTTGTGTTCTGTCTCTCTTTATTTCTTTCAGTGGTCCAGTGAGTTGGTATCTAGGTTCCGGCCCATAGGTTTGCCTTTAGGATCGCCCTGTGCTTTGAGCCAGCATCATGTTCTCTGCAGTCAGGCCCTGACTGGCATTGAGACTCTCTAATCACTTTGACCCCTGCACCTACTTTTCTGCTGCCCTAGAGCACCCCCACCTGGAATCTGATTTTTCCACAGCTTCCATCCCTGTTCCTGATAGAAGCCCACAGGAACATAGTCTCCTCCCACCATCCCTGACCTTCTGCAAAAGTCATCCTTGAGCTATTGGAGATGCTTCTTATCCATGCTTTCCTCTCAGGCTCCATGGAGTCTATCAGGCTTTCCCATAGAGCTGGTGGGCTGCACACTCTCCTGCCCTTTCATACAGTGTCTGCCCTGGCAGATTCACTTCTCTGAGCCTTGGATTCCCTCCTCTACCACCTGCCTCGGAAGTTCTGAACTTTCTCTTTCATGCTGTGTAGGCCAGGCCTTTCTCTAGTCTTCCAAGACCCATTCTAGTTGAAGTTCACCATGTCTCCCCGGCCTTGCTAAAACCAGTGACCCATAATTATAAACTCTCCCTTCCCCATTTTGGGTTCTGTGCTCATCCTCCCCACCCCCAACCCCACTGGCTGTGATCTGCTTCCTCAGGAACAGCCCCCTCACCCTCTGCATCTCCCACAGAACACTCAGAGAGAAGCTGACAGTCCTCTGGGTTTAGGCCTTTCCTTCTGAACCAGCCTGGCCCATCCCTGGGAAACATATGTGTCTGTTAGTGCCACGTGGGGAGCTTGTGAGAAGAGTGGAAATGGGGCACATCCAGGGTTGTGGTGTTTCTCGCCTGACTGAGGCTTTGTCGTCTTCCTCAGCTGTACCTGGTGAGGGGGCTGGGGGTGGCAGGCAGAGCCATCCTGCTCTGTCAGCCAGCCCTGCAGCCCTACTCTGCTCTCACAGAACTGGGGGAGGAGGCCTATGGGTCTTCTTCTCCCAGCCTCACCCTCACTGCGCTTTGCCTTCACAGACGCTCACTCTCTTTCCTATAACTTCACCGTCGACCTTCGGCCCAGGCGTGGAAAGCTGTGGTGTTAGGTTCAAGGCCAGGTGGACGGAGAGGTTTCTCTCTCCTATGATTGTGGTCATGCTAAGATCATATTCACAAGTCTACTAGGAGAAGAAGTGAAAACCATAAAAGCCTGGGAAAGACAGGTCGAAACACTCAGAGACATCAGGGACTGGATCAAGGACCAACTACATGACTTTGCACTGAGGAAACGCATAGCCAGAGGTGAGTTAGAAAGTCCAAGTACAGGAGGGCCGGATTAGGGGCTCAGCTACATTCACTGTTTATAAGTAAAAACTATAATTGGATATTGGTCCTTCCCTATAGCCTGTTCCGGCACCACTAATTGGGGTCTAGTCCCAGCGGATTTAGGGTAATTTGAAGCAGGGACGGAGTTGGCGATTGATTTAGAGACAGATAAGAAAAGAATGTTGTAGATAAGAAAATAAGAGGAGAGAAAGAGGCTGATATTTCTTGGTTTACATAGAAAGCCAATAAAACTTCAAGACAAGAAGTTTGCCCTGTTCACGGAGGCCACAGGTGTCCTCCCGGTCTCCTGAGGGAGTGAAGAAGCAGAACGTCTTTCCGTTTAGGTCTTAGAAACCCAGGCAGATAAGTGAACGCAGGGAGCCTCTATGTTCTAAGGGATCAGCCTGAAAAAGAGTGAGAGGGAGAGAGAGAGAATGATTGACACGGGGAGACCAAGCTGTTTTGGTGAGCAAGACCTCATAACTTTATTTTTAAAAAGGACTTTTATATCTTTTTCAGAAATGATGTTGTGTACATTTATCTTTTGGCCTTGGAGACCTGTGAAACATTTTAAGACCCTCTTGATAAAGGCTGTTCAACCAGAAAACTTATTTTCCCTTGAAGTGTTTTTTCTTTATATGTCTAATCTATGTCAGCCTCAGAAAGTATCACACAAAGTTACATTTTTCATGGAGCAAAAGTGCAGTAAGTTACAACAAAGAAAAAACCAATTAGCTCAAAAGTCTGATGTGGTTAGTTTCAAGGCTACGTGTTTTTTTTTTTTTAACATTGTAAGTATGTTAACAAATATACTCCCAGATGTACAGTGGGTAAGAGTTATGGGAACTTAGCAACAAGTATTGGCTCAACAGTGAAATCTTATACCAGCGCTACTCTAATAACTTTTTAACTCTTTGAAAGGCTCTATGTTTTAGGCTTTCCATGCCTCTCACAGTTGGGAGGGTGTAAACAATCACATGTGTAGTTATAAAAGTCTGGGTAAGGCAAGTTAGAGAGCCATCAGAGGGGTTTGAGCCAAAACAGTCCTTTCATATGCAGGAGACTGTTAGCTGGAGCTCTAAGTTAACTCTTTCCAGAGAAAGATGGTGGGGGGACAGCCCCCTGTTAATGTCAGAAGAGTTGGTGAGAGCATAATGCAGTAAGGCAGGCAGACTGTGGTTTTGGGGGTAGATGTTCGAGGAAGCCCAGGGGGTTTTCCTCGAGGCCTGATCTCGCCTTTGCGTTTTGTCAGGCCCCTTTCCTCATGACCTTTGCCATGTGTGGAATTCCCCACGCTGGCTCCCAGCACCAGTGGAAGGAGTGGCCTTTGGGGATAGCACAGGGCCACATTAGCTGGGCCAAGAGAAGTGGACCCAGGTGGGGCAAAGAACCTGTCAAGCCCAGAGGCTGAGCTCTTTCTTTCCCACGGTGGGAGCAGACCCTCTCACACTGCAGGCCAGGATGACATGTTGCTGTGAGGATGACAGACACATCAGTGGATCCTGGCAGTTTGGTTTGAATGGACAAATGAGCCTCCACTTTGATTCAGAGAATGGCCACTGGAGAGTGGATCACCCTGGAGGCAGATGGATGAAGGAGAAGTGGGAGAGTGACAGGGCAGTGACCGACTTCCTGAAGAAGGTCTCCATGGGAGACTTTCGGGCTTGGCTTCAGGCTTTTATGGTGCACTGGGAGGAAATGTTGAAGACCACGGGTAAGTGAGAAGGGAGGAGAAAGTGATCGTCCTCTCATGGTGACATGGACCCACTCCCGTGTGTGTGTGTGTGTGTGTGTGTGTGTGTGTGTGTTAGAATGTGATCCGTCAGAGGTGAGTTGTTCCTGGGAGAGCAATGGCCCGGGGACGCTCTGTCATCCTCCCTCCTCTTCCACCTCCTGATGTCTCTCCTCACAGCACAGGCGTTTGGAAGACTGAACATGGATTTTTGCTAATTCCAAACCTGTAGACATCTTTTTGATTTCTGGGGTTTATTTCTCACTGTACCCTCTTTCCAGAATCTTCTTTCAAATGTCACCAGTCCTTCTTCTGGAAGTCTGTCAATACCACCTCTGCTGTAGCTCCTGAGGACTGCATCCACATGTCACCATCTCTGATGTCATAGCGGGATTGAGTGCCTGGGTTGGAAACCTTGCTCCCCCATTAGCTGTCAGAGCCCTGTGAGGAGTGGGCTCCTCCCTTCCCCCTGTCTCGCCTGAGGATCTATCTCAGGGGCCTCCATGTGATGGGTGTAAACTGTCTGCATAATAGGGGTACCTGAGTCAGGAGAGCGAGGAGGCATCTGCCGAGCTTGGGGTCTGGACAAGGGCTTCACTCTTACTCTCCTTGCAGCATCACCGACCACGGTCCCGCCTACAGTGCAGCCCACGGCCCCAGCCATCAGTCTCATCACCAGGATCGCCCCTGGGGTTCTTGCCATTTTTGTCATAATGGGCATCGTAGCCTGGATCCTTTACAAGAAGAGGTACTGAGGGCAGAATTCAGAGGGAAGGCAAGGGCATAGGGCCTAGTGTGGGGTCAGGGAGTGGAATCCCACAGGCTGAGTCACAACTGTTGCTGCTCCAAGAGCACAGGCCTAGCCTATCCCCTTCCCACAGTCTCTACTGTGGGGCTCCTGCTTGCCTGCTTGCC
The DNA here is from genome assembly GCF_042477335.2 of Ovis canadensis. Classification (NCBI taxonomy): domain Eukaryota; kingdom Metazoa; phylum Chordata; class Mammalia; order Artiodactyla; family Bovidae; genus Ovis; species Ovis canadensis. The sequence continues at coordinate 86,479,578 of NC_091252.1, forward strand.
CCGCCACTTCATATGAGAAGAGGCCTTTGGAGTAGGGTCTGCAAACGCCCTCTGACACGTTCCTCCTGGATTTGGGAATCCCATGAAACCCCTGCCCTTCACTGAACCTCCTCATCCTAGAAATGAGCCAGGTGAGTAAGACCTCATATAACCTGACAGCAAGAACTCAGACAAGCTCAGGCCTCAGTTCTGATAGTTCCTCACTGTCAGATGACAATGGGAAGTGGGGGGTGGCTGGGTGCAGGAAGGCTGGGGGCCTGTTGAAGTTGCACAGACTGCTGGCTGGCAGGGCCTAGGGTAGGTGGTGTGAGAATAGCAGGCACTCAGGGCGAGGGCAGGACTCATGGGGGCTGAGAACAGCATGGGGGCTCCACACGATGTGTCAGAGGGAAGGGGACCCACTCAGGGGCCAAGATGAGAGGGGCCAGGCTCTCATCCCAGGAGGAAGGGGTGGGAAGGCCTTTGCAGACCCAACTCCAAAGGCCTCTTCCTCACAGGAAGTGGCATGGGTCAAGCAGGCAAGGTAGGAGCCCCACAGCAGAGACTGTGGGAAGGGGTGAGGCCAGGCCTGTGCTCCTGGAGCAGCAACAGTTGTTGTTCAGCCTGTGGTGCATGTCACCAGCCTTCTGGGGACCCAGAGCCCCATCACTGAGCAGCCCTGCCTTGAACAGAGGTGCCCGGGGATTGTGGGCCTGAGCTGGGATGGAGGTGCCCAGCTGGGGGGACCAGGAAGAGATGGGGGCAGGGACTCTGGTCCTGAGATCTGTGTGTGCTGCTGGCTCAGAGGCTGGATGGGCACAAAGGAAGGAGGTTTGCCTGCAGCCCCCCAAGGCTGTCAGGAAGCAAGGCCCCTCCTCCGGGGACCTGCTCCCTGGTCCTTTAGGCCCCATTTGGGGAGGATCTGGACCTGAGTAAAGGGAGCAGATTCCTCACTGGCTCCAGTCCTGAACCTGAGCAAGGGGTGTCAGGGCCTGGGGTGACTCTGTGATGCAGGAAGGAAGGAGGAGGTGACAAGAAGCTGCTGGGCCTGGGGTGGGGGTGGGGGTGGAGGACATAGGAGCCCCTCAGTGAGGGCGGGGCTGAGGCAGTTAGGGAGGGGCAGTCCCAGGAAAGTGGCAGGAGTTCCTCAGCCTCCTGGACCAACACCTGTTTTTTTTTTGTAGGAGGTGGTGCTCCCAGGAAGCCCCTGACAGGTGCTCTGTCGGCCTCAGGATTCAGTCTTTGTTTGGCTGCTTTTCTTCTCCTGTGTTCACTTTAGTTCCAGGAGAGCAGACCTTAGGAATCCCAAGTCTGTCTACCAGTTATAATGACACGGTGGCTGCACCATCTCGAGTCTCTTGTCCCATCTGATGAGCATCTTCCTCAACATCTTTAATTTTTTCAAACCTAATTTCTCTTGGTGCTGAGTGATGGAATCCCTGAACTGAAACTTTCAGTACTGGAACTAGAACACTTTCTAACACCATACATAACAATAAACTCAAAATGGATTAAAGATCTAAATGTAAGACCAGAAACTATAAAACTCCTAGAGGAGAACATAGGCAAAACACTCTCCGACATAAATCACAGCAGATACTGTGATCCACCTCCCAGAATACTGGAAATAAAAGAAAAAATAAACAAATGGGATCTAATTAAAATTAAAAGCTTCTGCACAACAAAGGAAACTATAAGCAAGGTGAAAAGACAGCCTTCGGAATGGGAGAAAATAATAGCAAATGAACCAACTGACAAAAAACTAATCTCAAAAATATACAAGCAACTTATGTAGCTCAATTCCAGAAAAATAAATGACCCAATCAAAAAATGGGCCAAAGAACTAAATAGACATTTCTCCAAAGAAGACATACAGATGGCTAACAAACACATGAAAAGATGCTCAACATCACTCATTATCAGAGAAATGCAAATCAAGACCACAATGAGGTACCATTTCACACCAGGCCAAATGGCTGCAATCCAAAAGTCTACAAGCAATAAATGCTGGAGAGGGTGTGGAGAAAAGGGAACCCTCTTACACTGTTGGTGGGAATGCAAACTAGTACAGCCACTATGGAGAACAGTGTGGAGATTCCTTAAAAAACTGGAAATAGAACTGCCTTATGACCCAGCAACCCCACTGCTGGGCATACATACTGAGGAAACCAGAATTGAAAGAGACACATGTACCCCAATGTTCATCGCAGCACTGTTTATAATAGCCAGGACATGGAAGCAACCTAGATGTCCATCAGCAGACGAATGGATAAGAAAGCTGTGGTACATATACACAATGGAGTATTACTCAGCCATTAAAAAGAATACATTTGAATCAGTTCTAATGAGGTGGATGAAACTAGAGCCTATTATAGAGAGTGAAGTAAGCCAGAAAGAAAAACACCAATACAGTATACTAATGCATCTATACGGAATTTAGAAAGATGTTAATGATAACCCTGTATGCAAGACAGCAAAGAGACACAGATGTATAGAACAGACTTTTTGGACTCTATGGAAGAGGGAGAGGGTGTGATGATTTGGGAGAATGGCATTGAAACGTGTACTATCATGTAAGAAACGAATCGCCAGTCTAGGTTCAATACAGAATACAGGATGCTTGGGGCTGGTGCACTGGGATGACCCAGAGAGATGATATGGGGAGGGAGATGGGAGGGGGGTTCAGGATGGGGAACTCATGTACACCCGTGGTGGATTCATGTCAATGTATGGCAAAACCATTACAGTATTGTAAAGTAAAATAAAGTAAAAAAAAAAAAAAAAAAAAAACCACTGGAGTGGGTTGCCCTTCCTTCTCCAACGCATGAAAGTGAAAAGTGAAAGTGAAGTCACTCAGTTGTGTCTGACTCCTAGCGACCCCATGGACTGCAGCCTACCAGGCTCCTCCCTTTTACTGATCCTTAAATTAATATTGCAAAAAGAGTTAAGTACTTCGTGCCTGTTTTCTAATCCAGGAGAAACGTCATAGTATTTGAGCCTTCCCCCTCGTTATGGGGTTAAATAAAACCAATGATAATGCTTTATTTCTTGTGGAAACAGAATTCCTAAACAAACATGGAGTCCAGTTGTGGAGTAATGCTTAAATTCTCTGGATTTTCAAATGTATATTTCACCATATCCCAACACTAGGTCATTTATTCACCCTACTATGCAGCCATCCCAATGTTAGTTCTAGGCTAGAAGTTCAGTTAAGTTCAGTTCAGTCACTCAGTCGTGTCCGACTCTTTGCGACCCTGTGAATCGCAGCCGCCAGGCCTCCCTGTCCATCACCAACTCCCGGAGTTCATCCAGACTCCCGTCCACCGTGTCAGTGATGCCATCCAGCCATCTCATCCTTGGTCGTCCCCTTCTCCTCCTGCCCCGAATCCCTCCCAGTATCAAAGTCTTTTCCAATGAGTCAACTCTTCTCATGAGGTGGCCAAAGTACTGGAGCTTCAGCTTTAGCATCATTCGTTCCAAAGAAATCCCAGGGCTGATCTCCTTCAGAATGGACTGGTTGGATCTCCTTGCAGTCCAAGGGACTCTCAAGAGTCTTCTCCAATACCACAGTTCAAAAGAATCAATTCTTCGGTGCTCAGCCTTCTTCACGGTCCACCTCTCACATCCATACATGACTACTGGAAAAACCATAGCCTTGACTAGACGGACCTTTGTTGGCAAAGTAATGTCTCTGCTTTTCAATATGCTATCTAGGTTGGTCATAACTAAGTGGCAACCCACTCCAGTATTCTTGCCTGGAGAATCCCATGGACGGAGGAGCTTGGTGGGCTACAGTCCACCGGTCACAAAGAGTCGGACACGACTGAGTGACTTTTCACTTCACTTTCTTCCAAGGAGTAAGCGTCTTTTAATTTCATGGCTGCAGTCACCATCTGCAGTGATTTTGGAGCCCAAAAAAATAAAGTTTGACATTGTTGCCACTGTTTCTCCATCTATCTCCCATGGAGTGATGGGACCAGATGCCATGATCTTCATTTTCTGAATGTTGAGCTTTAAGCCAACATTTTCACTCTCCTCTTTCACTTTCATCAAAAGGCTTTTTAGTTCCTCTTCACTTTCTGCCATAAGGATGGTGTCATCTGCATATCTGAAGTTATTGATATTTCTCCTGGCAATCTTGATTCCAGCTTGTGTTTCTTCCAGTCCAGGGTTTCTCATTATGTACTCTGCATATAAGTTAAATAAGCAGGGTGACAATATACAGCCTTGACAGACTCCTTTTCCTATTTGGAACCAGTCTGTTGTTCCATGTCCAGTTCTAACTGTTGCTTCATGACCTGCATACAGATTTCTCAAGAAGCGGGTTAGGTGGTCTGGTATTCCCATCTCTTTCAGAATTTTCCACAGTTTATTGTGATCCACGCAGTCAAAGGCTTTGGCATAGTCAATAAAGCAGAAATGGATGTTTTTCTGGAGCTCTCTTGCTTTTTCCATGATCCAGCGGATGTTGGCAATTTGACCTCTGGTTCCTCTGCCTCTTCTAAAACCAGCTTTAACATCTGGAAGTTCATGGTTCAAGTATTGCTGAAACCTGGCTTGGAGAATTTTGAGCAATACTTTACTAGCGTGTGAGATGAGTGCAATTGTGCGGTAGTTTGAGCATTCTTTGGCATTGCCTTTCTTTGGGATTGGAATGAAAACTGACCTTTTCCAGTCCCATGGCCACTGCTGAGTTTTCCAAATTTGCTGGCATATTGAGTGCAGCACTTTCACAGCATCATCTTGCAGGATTTGAAATAGCTCAACTGGAATTCCATCACCTCCACTAGCTTTGTTCGTAGTGATGCTTTCCAAGGCCCACTTGACTTCACATTCCAGGATGTCTGGCTCTAGGTGAGTGATCACACCATCGTGATTATCCGGGTCGTGAAGATCCTTTTTGTACAGTTCTTCTGTGTATTCTTGCTATCTCTTCTTAATATCTTCTGCTTCCATTAGGTCCATACCATTTCTGTCCTTTTTTGAGTCCATCTTTGCATGAAATGTTCCCTTGGTATCTCTAACTTTCTTGAAGAGATCTCTAGTCTTTCCCATTCTATTGTTTTCCTCCATTTCTTTGCATTGATCCCTGAAGAAGGCTTTCTTATCTCTTCTTGCTATTCTTTGGAACTCTGCATTCAGATGCTTATATCTTTCCTTTTCTCCTTGGCTTTTCTCTTCTCTTCTTTTCACAGCTATTTGTAAGTCTTCCCCAGACAGCCATTTTGCTTTTTTGCATTTCTTTTTCATGCGGATGGTCTTGATTGCTGTCTCCTGTACAATGTCATGAACCTCATTCCATAGTTCATCAGGCACTCTATCTATCAGATCTAGGCCCTTAAATCTATTTCTCACTTCCACTGTATAATCATAAGGGATTTGATTTAGGTCATACCTGAATGGTCTCATGGTTTTCCCTGCTTTCTTCAATTTAGTCTGAATTTGGTAATAAGGAGTTCATGATCTGAGCCACAGTCAGCTCCTGGTCTTGTTTTTGTTGACTGAATAGAGCTAGGCTAGAAAACGTGGTCTAAAAGCCATGTAAATACAGGCATACCTCAGAGATATTGCAGGCTGGGTTCCAGACCAGGGCAATAAAGTGAATTTCACAATAAAGGGAATCACACAAACTTTTTCATTTCCACTGCAATATAGTGTTATGTTGACACGGAAGTCTGTTAAGGGTGCAGTAACTTTATGTCTAAATAAATAATGTATAGACCTTAATACAGAACACTTTGTTTCTAAATTAAAATATGTTGAGCATCATCTGAGCCTCCAGGGAGTCATCATCTTTTTGCAGGTGGAGAGTCTTGTCTTAAGGTTTGTGGCTGCTGACTGATCAGGGTGGTGGTTGCTGAGAGTTGGGGTGGGTAGTGCAACTTCTGAAAATAAGACAACAATGAAGTTTGCCACATTGTTTGACTCTTCCTTTCACAGAAGCTTTCTCTTAGCATAAATGCTCTTTGACGGCGTTTTACCCACAGTAGAACTTCTTTCAAAATTGGAGTTAATCTTCTCAAACCCCCCTGCTGCCTTTGCAACTAAATTTATTCTAAACTTAATATTCTAAGTCCTTTGTTGTCATTTCAACAATCTTCACAGAATCTTCACCAGGAGTAGATCGTATATCAAGAAACCACTTTTTTTGCTCATCCATTAGAGTCAACTCTCGTTTATTCCAATTTTATCATTCAGTTTAGCTCAGTCGCTCAGTCGTGTCCGACTCTTTGTGACCCCATGAATTACAGCACGCCAGGCCTCCCTGTCCATCACCAACTCCCAGAGTTCACTCAAACTTGTGTCCATCCAGTCGATGATGCCATCCAGCCATCTCATGCTCTGTCGTCCCCTTCTCCTCCTGCCCCCAATCCCTCCCAGCATCAGAGTCTTTTCCAATGAGTCAACTCTTCACAAAAGTATTGGCGTTTCAGCTTTAGCATCATTCCTTCCAAAGAATACCCAGGACTGATCTCCTTTAGAATGGACTGGTTGGATCTCCTGGAGTCCAAGGGACTCTCAAGAGTCTTCTCCATTAGATTGCAACAATCAGTCCAATCTTTACATTAGGCTCCACTTCTAATTCTAGCTCTCTTGCTATTTCCACCGCATTGTAGCTACTTCTTCCAGTGAACTCTTGAACCCCATCTAAGAAGGTTAAAATCAACTTCTAAATTCCTGTTAATGTTGTTATTTCAACCTCTTCTCATGAATCACAAATGTTTTGGGTGGAACTTATAATTGTGAATTCGCTCTAGAAAGTTTTCAACTGACTTTGCCCAGCTCCATCAGAGGAATCACTATTTCTGGCAGCTATAGCCTTACAGGAACTATTTCCTAAATGCCACGACTGGAACATCATGACTACTCCTTGATATGTGGGCTACAGACAGATGTTGTGTTAGCAGATGTGATAAGAACGTGAATCTCATTGTACTTCTCCATCAGGGCCCTTGGATGCTTTCTTAATGAGCAGTGATATCTTGAATCTTTTTTGTGAGTAGTAGGACTCAACAGTGAATTTAATATTTTTGGTAATCAGTGTTGTAAACAGATATGCTGTCATCTAGACTTTGTTGTTCCATTTGCAGAGCACAGGCAGAGCAGATTTAGCAGAATTCTGAAGGGCACTAGGATTTTCAAAAGGTAAGTGAGGCTTAGCTTCACCTTCAAGTCACCAGCTGCATTAGGCCCTAACAAGAGAGTCAACCTATCCTTTGAATCTTTGAAGCCAGGAACTAACTTCTTGCTAGACATGCAAGTCCTTGGGGGCATCTTCTTCCAGTAGAACACTCTTTTCTCTACACTGGAAAGCTCTAATTTAGGATAGCTATCAACATAGATTATTTTATTAGATCTTCTGGATAAATTACTGCAGCTTCTGCATCAACCCTTGCTCTTCCACTCTGCACTCTATGTTAGGAAGATGGCTTCTTTCCTTAAACTTTATGAACCAACCTCTACCAGCTTTCAACTTTTTATCCCTGCAGCTTCCTTACCTCTTTCAGCCTTCATAGAATTGAAGCCAGCTAGGGCCTTGCTCTGGATTAGGCTTTGGCCTAAAGTAGTGTTGTAGCTCTTGTGGTCTCTCATTCAGACCACTGAAACATTCTCCATATCAGCAGTAAGGCTGTTTTGCTCTTTTCTCATTTGTGACTTCAGTGGAGGAGCACTTTTGATTTCCTTTATTTGAGTTCACAACTTGACTATTTGGGGCAAGAGGCCTAGTTTCTGTCCCATCTTGGCTTTGACGTGCCTTCTTGAAAAGCTTAACCATTTCTATCTTTGGATTTAAAGTGAGATATGTGTGATTCTTCCTGTCAATGGGACATGTAGTGGTAATGTTATTAATTGGCATAATTTCGATATTGCTGTGTCTCAGGGACTCAGGAGTCTCAGGAGAGAGATGGACGGGTCAACAGAGCAGTCAGGACACACACACATATCGGATGGCAATGTGCCCATGGTTCCTGGCTCCTCAAAACAATTACAATACTGACATGAAAGATCATTGATCACACAAAGGCAAAATCAAGAAGGCCAAGAAGGACACCCTGAGCTCCACTCTCCCATGAACACACCAAAACTGCAACCACATACAGAACAGCTCTCTTTCTGAGAAAATGACCTGCAACCAGCAGAACATCCCCTCTACAACCAGCATAGAGAAAGAACCACGCTGAGAAGGGCAGGAGCAGAAAAGAAGCGATCTAGTTGGGACCCTTTGGCCAGGTACTCTCCAACAGAGGGGTCATCACAAACTGGAGCATTCTGCCTAAGGAGCAGGAGGTTTTGGCACCCGCTGCAGCAGAGAAGCAGCGCTAAACCAAAGAAGCAGCCCCACGTCCCTTCTCCCTCACTCCTGTTTTAGAAACCAAGAGGGTTTATGATCTTGAGCACTGGAGGACTGTGGGAAATGGAGACTCCACTCTTAGAGACCATGGGCACAGAATTATTTGCTTCCTGTCCCAGCACAGAGTCAGCAGATTGCAAAGTGTCTGGTGTGCTGGCCAACATCTAGAGACCATGCCCAGCATTGGTTGGGGTTCACAGCCAACAGAGCTCCAGACAGGAACCTCCCCGCAACCCATCCCCGCAACCCATCCCCCCAACACACACACATATATACACACACAGGCACACAGGGAGAAGCCAAAGCTTGGCTCTAGCCAAACTCTCAGATCTGCCCCACCTCCATGTGATGCCAGCCCAGGCTAAGACAATCACTGCAGGTCCCTGGGATCCTGATGAGTTGTGTGACTGCATTGCCACACGAAGGCTTATCTGGTAGAAGCCCTGACTCACATCCGTCCGGTACCAGGCTCTACCTTGGAGTCACCCAGCTCCCGCCCACGGAGAGCAGCAAACTCTGTGAATCAGTAGGTGCAAAGGAGACAAGAAGGTTCTCAATGGACTCACTAGAGTCTCTGTGTGGGACGGACCTGTGCTGGGAGGCTGGTTGGAGGACAAGAGACCCACAAGGGTGGGCAGGACTCTGGGTTGAGTGGGGAAAGATCTTGGTGGGGCCAGGTGAGCTGCGTGGGGAGAGACTCCCATATGAAGGGATGGGGGCGGGAGCCTGGGTTGAATACCCTGGAGGAGGCAACACGGAAGCCCCTGGTAGACTCAGACCACAGGAAGGAAGGACTGGGAGAACAGGAGGAAGTCAGAGGCTGCCGCCACAGATGGACTGGGTTGGCCCCATGTGAGGAGCATGGGCCCCAGAGACCTGGGCACCCAGACTCACCCCATGCATGCCCCTGACCCCCGGGCTCACTCCAGATCCCCAGGCGTGAGGTCAGAGGTGGAGGGCTGGGGAGGTTGCAATTAGTACCTGAGGCAGTTTCATGGATGTGGACTATAGATACCTCCAGAAACAGGAATCGGGACAAAATTCTGACTGTGCTAGACTCTTCATCTTGCCATGCCTCAACTTACACATTTGTCAATGGGAAACACTACCTACGGGAATGAACAGAGGCTGAACATTCATTTAGGACCTGAGGAGATCATGCAGGTGGCCCCGAGTGTGTATATGCTGAGGACTCACCAACCCCTGTCTCGGGAGTTGCTGTTGTTTAGTCACTAAGTCATATCTGTGATCCTGTGGACTGTATGCCTCTAGCCTCCTCTGTCCATGGGATTTCCTCAGGCAAGAATATTGGAGTGTGTTGCCATTTCCTCCTCCAGGGAATCTTCCCCATCCAGGGATGGAACAGACATCTCCCACATTGACAGGCGGATTCTTTACCACTGAGCCACCTAGGAAGCCCCTTATCAGGTGTTAGTGCTGCTAAAAACACAAGGAACATGAGGATCCAGAGAAGGGGATGGATAGAAGAAAGGTGAGGGACAGATCATTGAAATTTTGAGGAACATCAGTCCCACAGAGGGTGTGGGGAGCCTGGGGGAGCCCCCAGGAGAGACTCCAGTGGGAGGACTCTGGGGACTCATTCCCTTCTCCACTGGCCAACCAGGCTCCTCCCCAAGGGTGGGTCACCCTGGGGCACCAGGTGGCAAGGGCTGCTGGCACCAACTTCACTTGTGCTTCCTGGTCCTGCTTCTGCTGCCCAACTGTGCCCACGAAGCACAGGGTGGTGAGCTCCTGGTGAACCTGCTGGGACAGGGCTGGGATGATGCATTATAACCAGAGAGCGGGACCCGAGCTGCCTTGGTTAGAGAGCCCATGGGCGTGGTGTTGCCTCCGCCTCCTCCTCCTCAGTCCTTAGGTGAGCTCCTTCCCTTGTTGGCAGCTGCTGGGCTGATTAGCCACTTTCAGGCCAAGAAAAGGGCAAACTGGTTGAAATAACAATGCTCAGACAATGGGAGGTGGGGAGGCGAGAGGACAAGAGAGCATGGCTGGAAACACTGCCATCCCTAAGCTCCCAGCCCCTCAGCCATGCCTCCAGGAGTGGGAGCCCCCATGGCAGGGCTGGGACAGGCGACCTTCCTGTGGGGAGGAACCCAGACACCCCCTGAAAAGCACACACCACTCATCTCATTTGTCCACACAAACCCTTCTCCTCCACACGACCCCCTGCCCTTGACTCCCAGGCCACTTTACCAGCCATGAACCACCCGTGCCGCCCAGGCTCTCCCTTCCCCAGACACATCCCCTTAGTGGCCACGGCTTCTCCCCCGCAGCTCACTAAGTTCATTCCACATCTCTGCATCCCGAGAAGCCCAGGGCCTCCAATACCTTCACACCTGTGAAGGGACAAGAATCACACTCTCCACCAACTGGCATCTTATCCCCTTGCCTGAGGACTCACCCCAGCAAAAGCCTCCCAGCCTGGTCCCCAGGAGGGTTGAGAGCCCATTCTTCCAAAGTGTGACATGGGGCCGGAGGGTGAGGAGGGGCACCCCCACTTCTGCCCTTTGGGCCCACATTCATATCGTCCACAGACTGTGGAAATGGCAGCCTATAATGGTTATTGATTAAGACAGGTTGGGGAACTCTTCTACAGAAGACAAATCTGTTTGTCTCTTCAAGCCTTTTGGCGTCTGTCTCTGTGCACGTCCAGGTTTGTGGTGCGACAACAGGCAAAGACAACGTGAAAAACCAAAGGAACCCCTCTGACCACTGCCCTGGTTTGCGAACCCCAGCACTGGGCGACTCATCACCTGGGGAATTATCCAGAGGCTGCCTTGGCTGCCTGTTTATGAATCCCAACCCTGCCCTGTCCTGCCTTGTAGCCTCTGGTGGTGGGAATGTGATAGGAGGGTGGGTCCTGCAGTTATAGGCTAACACCCCCCTCCTCTGCTGTAGAGTGGCTACCTGGGTCCAAGGGGCCACGGGGACCCTGTGTAACCACAGAGGTGAGCAAAGGATTGGGAGGTACCACAGTTCTGGTGTCAGGTCTTGGACCCTGCTGGTCATCTTATTTGTTCCCTGTGGCCCTGCTTATGCCAAACCACACGATCACTTCTATCCTATGACAGCTGGCCTTTCGGTAATGATTACCAAGTGGATGAGCCCAGTTCATCAAGACCGGAGGTCCCTTCTCTACCAGACTCAGGACCATATCAGTAGCCATGGTTAAATGTTAGGCTTTCCCCACTACAAGTGGCGTGGCCATACTTCTGACCCTGTGGGGCTGGGTTGTGATGCTCTGATTAGGGTGTCACAAGCTGTCCCTGGGCGAGGGTGTGGCAGCCCACACTGGTATTCTTGCCCAGAGAATCCCATGGACAGAGGGACCTGGTGGGCTACAGTCCATGGGGTCACAAAGAGTCAGACATGACTGAAGTGGCTTAGCAGGCAGGCAGGTTACCCCTGGCACGATTTCCTCCGCCGATGGACTTCTGTGTCATGGGTGCTGCAAGGTCCTAGGGTCCCAGTTGCAGATCCCGCCACACTCCTTTCTTCATGTCCTTTCCATGAACACCTTCCACAGCTGAGTTGAGCACTTGCAGAGGCCTCTGGTCTGCAAATTCTGAAATATTTAGTGTCCAGCCATTGATAGAAATGCTTTAGACCAGGCAGATATAAAAAGGAGATGTGAAGGGATCACAGCCCTGCATGCTTTCAGGTTACGATTGTTCACTAATCTCTGTCATTTTACCCAGAAAAGGGTGTTCTTGCAACATTCTGTTTGTACCAAAGGAAAAGCAATATGAGAATGTACTCATACTTCTCAACTATGGCAGCCTTCACCCCATTCCTAACTACAGAGACTTTTCCATCACTGGTTCAAATCCGGAGAATGTGAAATAACCACTGTGTGGGTCTTCACACACCGTGAGACCCCTGTAAGCAGGATGCAGGACGGTTATGTACTCAGCACCCTGCATCTCATGCATCACATTAATAACAGCGGGGCTGCGATGATGCTTCAGATCCCTGGACATGATGTGAGTCACACCCTGGGTCCATAGGAATGTGGGGTGGAGTCTGCTTCCCAGTGGACACTTACCTGAGTCAATGGCCACGTGGTTCCCAGGGATGGGGAAGGGCAGAGGACTGCTGCACTGTGCTTGCCATGGTGATGAGGGCCTGCCTGCTGGAAACTGCATCTGTCTCAGGTAACGGGTTCTCGGTTCTGATAACTGGCTCAGTTCAAGAAACTGGGCAAAGTATCCAGACAAGCTGTTGTGATGGCTGTTTTCAGCGTCCTGATCATCCAGCTTGTGTTCTATTTTCTTTTTGTTTCTTGGGTTTTTTGTTTTTTGTTCAGCTGCCTGGCTTTTGGGATCTTAGCTCCCTGACCAGTGATCAAACCGGGCACCTGGCAGTGAAAGCCCGGAGTCCTAAGCAGTGGAGCCCTGGGGCATTCCCTGTCTCATTCCTTTCAGTCGTGCAGTTTGTGTCCAGGTTGGCCGCCCATCCGGGTGTTTGCCTCTAGGATCGCCCTGTGCTGGGAACCAGCATCATACTCTGCAGTCAGGACCTGGCAGCCGTCCCATCTCTCTACTCATATCAACCATTGCACCTGCTTTGTTCCTGACACGGTGCATCCCCAACCTGGGATCTGCATGCGTTCAACCCCTGTTTCTGCTGGAAGCCCATTGGAGACACCATCTCCGAGCAGCATCCTGACCTTCAGCAAAAGCCCTCCTGTTTTACCGACCAGGGCTCCTGGACTCGATCAATAGAAGTGAGTAAAAGGCCAGACACAAATTCAGGGGAAAAAAAGCTTTATTGGGACTCATGAGGGAGCAAAAACAAGTAACATGTTCCCTTGCTGGCTCCAGAGGGTGGGGGAGCCAGTCCTGCATATGAGATGAGGGTGGGGGAGGGTCCTGGGTTCAGGCCAGGGGGGTGAGCTGGGTGTTTGTTCCCCCTTGGTGGTGCTGTGTGCAGGAATCATGACCAGCACCCTGCTTTTGCTCCCCGCTGCTCTGAAATCCCCTTGGGTTTTTGGTCTTTTTGTATCTTATTGTTAATTATTTTCCCCAACTGCACATGCATGCAATTATTTTTAGCCCCTTACAATTTCTTTGTATTGTGATGCTTGATGTGACTTTTGTCCAGGTACACTCACTGCAGCAAACTGTCCCAGCCTGTCTCATTCCCCACTGAGGGGTCTACACCCTTATTCTTAACAGTTAAGGGGCCAAAGGTTTCTTCTATCAAAACTTCTCCCTGCTGGACAGGGACCACTGAACTGAGCCTCCCCTCAAGGTGCAGAAGTCCCCCACAAGGACCTACATGGATCTGGGCCACCCTCCACTGGAACGGGCTGTACTCCTTGAGCCACCATGAGTGTTATTTCAAACTGGTAGATCTTACAGACACAAAGTCAATCAAAAGGTTAAATAAACATGGACTAGAAAGGAAAGAACAATAGCCATTAAAAGGCCTAGAAAGGGAAGGAAACAGGTCAACTTTTAGAAGACTTTCTCTTTTTTAAAAACTCTTAGCACAGGCGAAATCTCCCATGACACAATTGTGAAGCCCCTCTACCTGTATATAGAAGGTGCATATTTACACCTTAATTTCAGATGTAGTAGTATATGGTGTCTATTTCCTTAATATTGATCTAGAGGGACTGCAGTGAGTGGTGCTAAAGAGGGAGCTTAGTTCCCTGCCCAGGAATTGAACCTGGGGAGCTTGGTGTAAAATGAGGAGTTCTAGACACTAAACACCAGGAGTGAGATGCAAAGTTCCCTTGGCTCTTACCATCTTTGAAAGCAAGAATGTTTCAAGGAGGCAAAAACTGTAAAAATAGGTACCAATGTAATTACTGGAGACATACAGAAAAACAGTTTGTTTTTTTAAGACGGAAGCAAGGTGGAAATATACACCCAGAGAGGAGTGCAGGAGTCCTGAATGAGCAGCAGAAAGAAGCTAGGCTAGGGATTTAACACACACTTACATGTCTCTATCTTCCCTGGTGGCTCAGTTGGTACAGAATTTGCCTGCAATGCAAGAGACCCAGGTTCGATCCCCGGGTCGGGAAGATCCCCTTGAGAAGAAAATGGCAACCCATTCCAGTACTCCCTTGCCTGGAGATTTCCATGAACAGAGGAGCTGGCAGCTGACAGTCCATGGGATCCCAAAGAGTCGGACATGACTGTGTAACTAACCTTCTTTCACTTTCACTTCCATACATGCATCTATTCTTCCCCAGCTCCCCTCCCATCCCCACCCAGGCTGCCACATGACATTGAGCAGAGTTCTATGTGCTATACAGTAGGTCCTTGCTGGTTATCCATTTTAAATAAATCAGTGTGTATATGTTGATCCCAGACTCCCTAACTATCCCTTTCCCCCCATCCCTTCCCCCTGGCAACCATACATTCATTCTCTAAGTCTGTGAGTCTCTTTCTGTTTTGTAAGTAAGAGCACTTGTATCACGACTTTTTGGATTCCACATATAAGGGCCGTCAGAAGGTGCTTCTGCTTCCCTGTCTGACTTATGTTGTTCAATATGACAATCTCCAGGTCCATCCACGTTGCTGCATATGGCATTATCTCATTCTTTCTGACGGCTGAGTAATACTGCCCTGTGTATATGTCCCACATCTTCTTTATCCATTCACCTGTGGGTGGACGTTTAGGTGGCTTCCAGGTCCCAGCTGCTGTGAGCAGTGCTGCCATGAACACAAGATGTGTGTGTCCTCTCAGACCCTGTTTCCTCAGAATCACCAGGTGCACTGAATCCCATAAGATGGAGAAATGGTGAAACATCATGACCTCTCTTGTGGGTTAGAAAACAAAAATCTTAAATACTTCAAGTTTTCTGGAGTACTGAGATGTTGATTTAAATATCAGTAGCATAATAAATCGGAGAAGGCAATGGCAACCCACTCCAGTACTGTTGCCCGGAAAATCCCATGGATGGAGGAACCTGGTAGCCTGCAGTCCATGGGGTCACTACTAGTCAGACACAACTGAGCAACTTCACTTTCACTTTTCACTTTCATGCATTGGAGAAGGACATGGCAACCCACTCCAGTGTTCTTGCCTGGAGAATCCCAGGGACGGGGGAGCCTGGTGGGTTGCCTTCTATGGAGTCACACAGAGTAGGACACGACTGAAGCGACTTAGCAGCAGCAGCATAATAAATCGTTTTAAGCCACTAGGTTTTAGAGTAATTTGTTATGCATAATAGAAACTAATACAGAGAATTTCAATATAATTTAGGTGTATAAATAGTATAGAAGTCTTTTGCTAAAATCAATTGATAAATGGTTAACTTGATGGATGACACTCTTTCTGTCCAAGGATCTTTGACGGTTGTCACATAGGACTGTGACTTGTGATAGTTTGTCTAATAATAATCACAAACTCAAAAAACAATAAGACTACTTGATAATCCTTTACAGAACATTCAGATTATTTAAATAACATTAAAGGGACATTTCCAGGCAGGCTAAGAATTCCTAATTCTTAATATTGATAATGTTTATTTTCAAATAATATTGAAAATGTTTATTTTCTGTTTGTGCAAGAAATATCATTTTCTGAGAATTGTCTGGAAAAGACTTCATTACTCGGTGGTGGTGGCAGTAGCATTGTCACTAAAGATTTAATATTTGGAAATGCCAAAATTTTTTTCATTTTCTCTGATTATCATGAATTCAATCAGAAGAGACTAAGAAAAACAGTTAAATCCTAGCATAGACTTCAAAGCCCTAAGATAATCATGGCACTGTAGCAAGTAAGAAAGATAAATATAAAATATACTCTCAATGAACAGGTGAAGCAGAGGGGATTTTTTTAAGGAAATGAAATTATTCTATGTGATACTGTAATGGTGGATACTTGTCACTATACTTTCATTAAAATCCATAGAATATACAACATCAAGAGTGAAACCTAATGCAAACTGTGGACTTTGGGTGATAATGATGTGCTAATGTTGGTTCACTGATTTACAAAAATGTACCATTCTGGAGGTGGATGCTGATGGTAGGAGGGGCTGTGGGAATGGAGGGAGGGGATAAATGGAAACTTCTCTGTACTTGATGTTCGATTTCACTGTGAAGCTACAACTGAACCTACAAGTGCTCTAAAAATGAAGTCTATTAATAAGATGAGAAAAACAGTTTCTGCCATCTAGGAATTTTTATCCTTTGTTTAACAAATAGTTGCTTGGGTTTCCTTTTTCTATTCTTTTACATTCCATCTTTCCATGTCTTTATGCTTTATATGTCTTATAAATGGCACATAGTTTGGATATGGGGTTTTATCTAACCTCGGAAGCTCTACACTTAATGAGGAATGTTGAACCATTCATACTTATGATTACTACAGATACATGTGGATTTCTTTTCATTATTTTGAGTGTTCTAGCTACTTTGATTTTTCTTTGCTTCTTTTTTTCCTTTTGCTTCTTTTTCCCCCTCTTTTTCTATTTTCCATTTACTTGGGAAATATACATCTTATTTCAATTATTTTAGTAGAAAGATTTAATATACCTACCTGACTTAAATATTTTGTGTGTAATCACTTGCTTAGACTCTTCCTGACAATGCAAAGTACTCAGAATTCTGTAACTCAAGATATTTATCCCCACTGCTCCAAGATAGGTCATATAATATTTAATTCTATTTTATTTATACTTTGTACCACTTTATGCCCCCCTCTACTGTCATAATTGCTCTTATTATTATGGGGTTATTTTCAGTCACTGGATCTTTAAAATTACCAACCTGTTTGCCAATTTCTTTGTTCAACGTGACTTCTTAGATACTGATTCTTCTTTCTAGGTTTCCTTCTTACAGAAGTGCATCTTTTAATTTTTAAAATTTTAAATGTATTTATTTTTTAAAGGAAGGATAATCACTTTATAGTATTGCCTTGGCTTCTGCCAAACATCAACCTGAATCACACATAGCATCTTTTAATATTAAGGGTTTGTGAATGGTCAAGTCTTTCAGATTTTGTTGGGAAAAAATCTTTATTTCACCTTTAGTCTCAATAGATAGTAGTATGATTTTTAAAATTTTCCTGCTAGTCATTTGATTGTTCTTCCTTTGTCTACATTTTCTGACTCTTAATTCCCCCTCAACCTTTAAATTTTCTCCTTCCAAATTTCACATTAGCATATGTTGAGAATTCTTACTCTCCTTCACTTTCCTTTAACATGTATTTCACAATTTCTCTCCTTTTTATGTATATAAGCTATATTCTGGTGAAATATTTAAATCTATGTTCTAATTCTCTATTTCTTTAATTATGTCTTATCATAATGACTCAACTTGGCTCAGCTATGACTAGCATTTATACAGTGAAATTATTGAGCTAACTAGAATTATAATGAAATTATACTGGGAAAATGAGCATTTATGAAATGTTTATTTGTGTGGTGGGGGTGAAGAGATCTGAATGAGCTAAGTCTTAACTTAGGATAGTGAAAAAATAATTAGATAATTCCTACAAGTTAAAAAAGAATAGACATCAAAAAAATTAAGAAGTTGAAAAGTTACGTTTAAAAAAGGAAAAGGAGGAGACAGAAAAAGATGGCGGAGGAATAGGGCGGGAAGATCACGTTCTCCCTCACAAATTCCTCAAAAGAACATTTCAACGCCGAGCAAACTCCACAAAACAACTTCTGTAGGCTGGCAGAGGACATCAGGCAACCAGAAAAGCAGACCATTGTCTTCAAAAACAGATGGAGAAGTCTAGAGGCTACTGTGAAAATAAAACTGAAAACCAGAAGCAGGAAGCTTAAACCCAAAGCCTGAAAACATTAGAGAACTCTTGAATTCAGGGAGCATTAAGCAATAGGAGCTCATCAAATGCCTTCATACCTACACTGAAACCAAGCTCCACCCAAGGGCCAACAAGTTCCAAAACAAGACATACCACGCAAATTCTCCAGCAACACAGGAACACTCCCCTGAGCCTCAATATACAGGCAGCTCAAAATTATCCCAAAACCTTTGATGTCTCATAACCCATTACGGGTCACTCCATTGCACTCCAGAGAGAAGAAACCCAGCTCCACCCACCAAAACTCCAACACAAGCCTCCCTAACCAGGAAAACTTGACAAGCCACTGATAGAACCCCACCCAAAGTGAGGAAGCTCCATAATAAAGAGAACTCCACAAATTATCAGAATATAAAAAGGCCACCCCAAACGCAGCAATATAACCAAGATGAAGAGACAGAGGAATACTCAGCAGGTAAAGGAACAGGAGAGTTGCCCACCAAACCAAACAAAAGAGGAAGAAGTAGGGAATCTACCGGAGAAGGAATTCCGAATATTGATAGTGAAAATGATCCAAAATCTTGAAATCAAAATGGAAACACAGATAAATAGCCTAGAGACAAGGATTGAGAAGATGCAAGAAAGGTTTAACAAGGACCTAGAAGAAATAAAAAAGAGTCAAAATATAATGAATAACACAATAAATGAGATCAGAAACACTCTGGAGGCAACAAATAGTAGAATAACGGAGGCAGAAGATAGGATTAGTGAAATAGAAGATAGAATGGTAGAAATAAATGAATCAGAGAGGAAACAAGAAAAACGAATTAAAAGAAACGAGGACAATCTCAGAGACCTCCAGGACAATATGAAACGCTCCAACATTCGAATTATAGGAGTCCCAGAAGAAGAAGACAGAAAGAAAGATCATGAGAAAATCCTTGAGGAGATAATAGTTGAAAACTTCCCTAAAATGGGGAAGGAAATAATCACCCAAGTCCAAGAAACACAGAGAGTTCCAAATAGGATTAACCCAAGGCGAAACACCCCAAGACACATATTAATCAAATTAACAAAGATCAAACACAAAGAACAAATATTAAAAGCAGCAAGGGAAAAACAACAAATAACACACAAGGGGATTCCCATAAGGATAACAGCTGATCTGTCAATAGAAACTCTTCAGGCCAGGAGGGAATGGCAAGACATACTTAAAGTGATGAAAGACAATAACCTACAGCCCAGATTACTGTACCCAGCAAGGATCTCATTCAAATACGAAGGAGAAATCAAAAGCTTTACAGACAAGCAAAAGCTGAGAGAATTCAGCACCACCAAACCAGCTCTCCAACAAATTCTAAAGGATATCCTCTAGACAGGAAACACGAAAAGGGTGTATAAACCCGAACCCAAAACAATAAAGTAAATGGCAACGGGATCATACTTATCAATAATTACCTTAAACGTAAATGGGTTGAACGCCCCAACCAAAAGACAAAGACTGGCTGAATGGATACAAAAACAAGACCCCTCTATATGCTGCTTACAAGAGACCCACCTCAAAACAAGGGACACGTACAGACTGAAAGTGAAGGGCTGGAAAAAGATATACCACGCGAATAGAGACCAAAAGAAAGCAGGAGTGGCAATACTCATATCCGATAAAATAGACTTTAAAACAAAGGCTGTGAAAAGAGACAAAGAAGGCCACTACATAATGATCAAAGGAACAATCCAAGAAGAAGATATAACAATTATAAATATATATGCACCCAATATAGGAGCACCGCAATATGTAAGACAAATGCTAACAAGTATGAAAGGGGAAATCAACAATAACACAATAATAGTGGGAGACTTTAATACCCCACTCACACCTATGGACAGATCAACTAAACAGAAAATTAACAAAGAAACACAAACTTTAAATGATACATTAGATCAGTTAGACCTAATTGATATCTATAGGACATTTCACCCCAAAACAACGAATTTCACCTTTTTTTCAAGTGCTCATGGAACCTTCTCCAGGATAGATCACATCCTGGGCCATAAATCTAAACTTGATAAATTCAAAAAAATCGAAATCATTCCAAGCATCTTTTCTGACCATAATGCATTAAGATTAGATCTCAATTACAGGAGAAAAACTATCAAAAATTCTAACATATGGAGGTTGAACAACACACTTCTGAATAACCAACAAATCACAGAAGAAATCAAAAAAGAAATCAAAATATGCATAGAAACTAATGAAAATGAAAACACAATAACCCAAAACCTGTGGGACACTATAAAAGCAGTGCTAAGAGGAAAGTTCATAGCAATACAGGCATACCTCAAGAAACAAGAAAAAAGTCAAATAAA
Source organism: Ovis canadensis (assembly GCF_042477335.2). Classification (NCBI taxonomy): domain Eukaryota; kingdom Metazoa; phylum Chordata; class Mammalia; order Artiodactyla; family Bovidae; genus Ovis; species Ovis canadensis. The sequence goes on from NC_091252.1 coordinate 86,500,027, forward strand.
TAACCTAACTCTACAACTAAAGCAACTAGAAAAGGAAGAGTTGGAGAACCCCAGAGTTAGTAGAAGGAAAGAAATCTTAAAAATTAGGGCAGAAATAAATGCAAAAGAAACAAAAGAGACCATAGCAAAAATCAACAAAGCCAAAAGCTGGTTCTTTGAAAGGATAAATAAAATTGACAAACCATTAGCCAGACTCATCAAGAAGCAAAGAGAGAAAAATCAAATCAATAAAATTAGAAATGAAAATGGAGAGATCACAACAGACAACACAGAAATACAAAGGATCATAAGAGACTACTATCAGCAGTTGTATGCCAATAAAATGGACAACGTGGAAGAAATGGACAAATTCTTAGAAAAGTACAATTTTCCAAAACTGAACCAGGAAGAAATAGAAAATCTTAACAGACCCATCACAAGCACGGAAATTGATACTGTAATCAGAAATCTTCCAGCAAACAAAAGCCCAGGTCCAGATGGCTTCACAGCTGAATTCTACCAAAAATTTCGAGAAGAGCTAACACCTATCCTACTCAAACTCTTCCAGAAAATTGCAGAGGAAGGTAAACTTCCAAACTCATTCTATGAGGCCACCATCACCCTAATACCAAAACCTGACAAAGATGTCACAAAAAAAGAAAACTACAGGCCAATATCTCTGATGAACATAGATGCAAAAATCCTCAACAAAATTCTAGCAATCAGAATCCAACAACACATTAAAAAGATCATACATCATGACCAAGTGGGCTTTATCCCAGGGATGCAAGGATTCTTCAATATCCGCAAATCAATCAATGTAATTCACCACATTAACAAATTGAAAAATAAAAACCATATGATTATCTCAATAGATGCAGAGAAGGCCTTTGACAAAATTCAACATCCATTTATGATAAAAACTCTCCAGAAAGCAGGAATAGAAGGAACATATCTCAACATAATAAAAGCTATCTATGACAAACCCACAGCAAACATTATCCTCAATGGTGAAAAATTGAAAGCATTTCCCCTAAAGTCAGGAACAAGACAAGGGTGTCCACTTTCACCGCTACTATTCAACATAGTTCTGGAAGTTTTGGCCACAGCAATCAGAGCAGAAAAAGAAATAAAAGGAATCCAAATTGGAAAAGAAGAAGTAAAACTCTCACTGTTTGCAGATGACATGATCCTCTACATGGAAAACCCTAAAGACTCCACCAGAAAATTACTAGAGCTCATCAATGAATATAGTAAAGTTGCAGGATATAAAATCAACACACAGAAATCCCTTGCATTCCTATACACGAATAATGAGAAAGTAGAAAAAGAAATTAAGGAAACAATTCCATTCACCATTGCAACGAAAAGAATAAAATACTTAGGAATATATCTACCTAAAGAAACTAAAGACCTATATATAGAAAACTATAAAACACTGATGAAAGAAATCAAAGAGGACACTAATAGATGGAGAAATATACCATGTTCATGGATTGGAAGAATCAATATAGTGAAAATGAGTATACTACCCAAAGCAATTTACAAATTCAATGCAATCCCTATCAAGCTACCAGCCACATTTTTCACAGAACTAGAACAAATAATTTCAAGCTTTGTATGGAAATACAAAAAACCTCGAATAGCCAAAGCAATCTTGAGAAAGAAGAATGGAACTGGAGGAATCAACTTGCCTGACTTCAGGCTCTACTACAAAGCCACAGTCATCAAGACAGAATGGTACTGGCACAAAGACAGACATATAGATCAATGGAACAAAATAGAAAGCCTAGAGATAAATCCACACACATATGGACACCTTATCTTTGACAAAGGAGGCAAGAATATACAATGGAGTAAAGACAATCTCTTTAACAAGTGGTGCTGGGAAAACTGGTCAACCACTTGTAAAAGAATGAAACTAGATCACTTTCTAACACCGCACACAAAAATAAACTCAAAATGGATTAAAGATCTAAATGTAAGATCAGAAACTATAAAACTCCTAGAGGAGAACATAGGCAAAACACTCTCAGACATAAATCACAGCAGGATCCTCTATGATCCACCTCCCAGAATTCTGGAAATAAAAGCAAAAATAAACAAATGGGATCTAATTAAAATTAAAAGCTTCTGCACAACAAAGGAAAATATAAGCAAGGTGAAAAGACAGCCATCTGAATGGGAGAAAATAATAGCAAATGAAGCAACTGACAAACAACTAATCTCAAAAATATACAAGCAACTTCTGCAGCTCAACTCCAGAAAAATAAACGACCCAATCAAAAAATGGGCCAAAGAACTAAATAGACATTTCTCCAAAGAAGACATACGGATGGCTAACAAACACATGAAAAGATGCTCAACATCACTCATTATTAGAGAAATGCAAATCAAAACCACAATGAGGTACCACTTCACACCAGTCAGAATGGCTGCGATCCAAAAATCTGCAAGCAATAAATGCTGGAGAGGGTGTGGAGAAAAGGGAACCCTCCTACACTGTTGGTGGGAATGCAAACTAGTACAGCCACTATGGAGAACAGTGTGGAGATTCCTTAAAAAATTGCAAATAGAACTACCTTATGACCCAGCAATCCCACTTCTGGGCATACACACCGAGGAAACCAGAATTGAAAGAGACACATGTACCCCAATGTTCATCGCAGCACTGTTTATAATAGCCAGGACATGGAAACAACCTAGATGTCCATCAGCAGATGAATGGATAAGAAAGCTGTGGTACATATACACAATGGAGTATTACTCAGCCGTTAAAAAGAATTCATTTGAATCAGTTCTGATGAGATGGATGAAACTGGAGCCGATTATACAGAGTGAAGTAAGCCAGAAAGAAAAACACCAATACAGTATACTAACACATATATATGGAATTTAGGAAGATGGCAATGATGACCCTGTATGCAAGACAGGGAAAGAGACACAGATGTGTATAATGGACTTTTGGACTCAGAGGGAGAGGGAGAGGGTGGGATGATTTGGGAGAATGACATTCTAACATGTATACTATCATGTGAATTGAATCGCCAGTCTATGTCTGACGCAGGATGCAGCATGCTTGGGGCTGGTGCATGGGGATGACCCAGAAAGATGTTCTGGGGAGGGAGGTGGGAGGGGGGTTCATGTTTGGGAATGCATGTAAGAATTAAAGATTTTAAAATTTAAAAAATAAAAAACTAAAAATTAAAAAAAATAAAAAATAAAAAATAAAAAGAAGAACCAAGAAAAAAAAAAAAAAAGGAAAAGGAGTGAAATAGAGGCTGAGGCCTGATATTTAGTCATAAAACCCAAAAAAGATGTCCTTTTCTTATAAGGGACTGGAATGCAAAAGTAGGAAGTCAAGAAACACCTGGAGTAACAGGAAAATTTGACCTTAGAATACGGAATGAGGCAGGGCAAAGGCTACTAGAGTTTTGCCAAGAGAATGCAATGGTCATAGCAAACATCCTCTTCCAACAACACAAGAGAAGACTCTACACATGGACATCACCAGATGGTCAACACCGAAATCAGATTATATTCTTTGCAGCCAAAGATGGAGAAGCTTTATACAATCAGCAGAAACAAGACTGGGAGCTGACTGAGGCTCAGATCATGAAAGTGGTGAAATAAATTGTTCCTGTTTTTTTTTTTAAAGATGCTGAGTAGGATTTCCTCAAATGTGATAAAGCCCGTGAGATGATGCATGTACCGCGTCATCGTAACCGGAAAACACTGAGGATTCTTGGGGTCTGATCTCCTGGATCTAAAGTGGAGAGCAGCAGAAAGGCAGACAGAGCACGTGCCATGCTTCCTGGGAGCATCACCTCCTGCAGAAAAGAAAGAGGCCTTGGTCCAGGGGGCTGAGGAACTCCTGTCACTTTCCTGGGGCGGCTCCTCCCTAGCCCCTCCTCCAGCCCCGCCCTCACTGAGGGGCTCCTGTGTCCTCCACCCCAACGCCCACCCCAGGCCCAGCAGCTTCTTGTCAGCTCCTCCTTCCTTCCTGCATCACAGTCACCCCAGGCCCTGACACCCCCTGCTCAGGCTCAGGACTGGAGCCAGTGAGGAATCAATCTGCTCCCTTTACTCAGGTCCTGATCCTCCCCGAGGGAGACCTAAAGGACCAGGGAGCAGGTGCCCGGAGGAGGGGCCTTGCTTCCTGACAGCCTTGGGGGGCTGCAGGGAAACCTCCTTCCTTCGTGCCCCTCCAGCCTCTGAGGCAGCAGCACACACAGCTCTCAGGACCAGAGTCCCTGCCCCGATCTCCTCCACCCCAGCTTAGGCCCACCATCCCCAGGCACCTCTGCTCAAGGCATGAGCAGTGATGGAGTGATGGAGGCTCTGGGTCCCCAGGAGGCTGCTGACGTGCAGGCCACACTGAGTCAGAACTGCTGCTGCTCCAGGAGCACAGGCCTGGCCTCAGCCCTTCCCCCAGTCTCTGCTGTGGGGCTCCTGCCTTGCCTGCTTGACTCATGCCACTCCTGTGGGAACGGGCCCTTGGAGTTGGGTCTACAGTTATTGCTCTCGGGTGATATGGGGTCTTATTCACCTGCTCATTTCCAGGGTGAGGAGGTTCAGTGAGGGGCAGGGGTTGGCTGGGATTCACCTGCCCCGGCCTCACACCAGGCCCTGTGCCCCTGCCTTCCCTCTGCATTCTTCCCTCAGTACCTGCTCCTGGAAAGGACTCAGCCCAGGAAGACAGTTATGATGAAACTGGTGAGGAGCACATGGAGGATCCAGGTGATGTGCTTGATGGCTGTGGCCGTGGAGTTGACTCTGAGGGGAGCTGCAGTTGGTGATGCTGTAAGGAAAGTGAGAGTGAAGCCCTTGTCCCAACCCCTAAACTAAGCAGATGCCTTCTCAGCCCACTGGACCCAGGTACCCTACTATGGAGTCATTAGTGCATAATTTCTTTACAATGCTGTGTTGGTTTCTGTTATAGGACAATGCAAATCAGCCATAATTAGATACATATATCCCTTCCATCCTGAACCTTCTTTCCCGCTCCCATCCCGCCCCTCTAGGTCATCACAGAGCGCCAGGCTGGGCTCCCTGTGTTATATAGCGTCTTCCCACTGGTTAGCTATTTTCCGCATCTTAGTACGTATATATGTCCCTGCTACCGTCCCAATTCGTCCTACCCTGTCCTTCCCCTGCTATGTTCACAAGTCTGTCTCGTGTCATGCAGTCATTTGAGCCAACCATATGGCAGCCCCTGCGACAGGTCCTGAGGTGAGATGGGGGAAGGGAGGGGCCCCATCTCCACAGAGCTCAGACAGCGAATGGGTGAGAGAGGGTCCCCACACAGCCCCTCAGTCCTGCGTGACATTAGATGAGGTGACACGAGGATGGGAACAGATTAAGTCCTCTCAGGAGCTGATGTTTGAGGTGGTATCAACAGATTTCCAGAACTAGAATAGCTGATGTTTTTAAAAGGTTGTAGACAGAGTTAATAAGAAGGAAATCTCTAGAATTGGAGTGGTGCCCTTATGTTAGGGGTCAGCAAGAATCCATGTACAATGGTTCAAAGCCCTGTGCTATGAGGGAGAGATGTCAGGAGATGGAAGAGGAAAGAGGATCACAGAGCATCCCCAGGGCCATTGATCTCCCAGGAACTACTCACCTTGAATTGATCACTTTCACACACACACACACACACACACACAAACACACACAGGTGTGGGTCCATGTCCCTTTGAGTGGACTACCACTTTTTTCTTCTGGTCTCACTTACCTGTGGTTGGCAACATTTCCTCCCAGCGCACCAAGAAATCCCGAAGCCAGGCCCGACAGTCTCCCATGGAGACCTTCTTGAAGAAGTTGCTCACAGCCCTGTCCTTCTCCCACTTCTCTCTCATCCGTCTCCCTCCAGAATGAACCACGGTCCAGTGTCCATTCTCTGAGTCAAAGAGGAGGCACATTTGTCCACTGAAGCCGAACTGCCAGGATCCACTGATGTGTCCATCCTCTTCACACCGACATGTCATCCTGCCCTGCAAGGTGAGAGGGTCTGCCCCCCGCCGTGGCAAAGAGCTCAGCCTCTGGGCTTGACAGATTCTTTTTCCCACCTGGGTCCACCTCCCCTGAGCCCAGCGAATCTGGCCCTGTTCTCTCCTCCAAGGCCCGCTCCTTCCACTGGACTACTAGGGAAGGACCATTATCCTCCATTTAATTTTTCCCCAAAAACAATGAATGAGTTTAAGCCCCCAGCCTGCTCCTTCTGCACTTGGACTTTCTAACTCACCTGTGACCCTGTGGTTCTCCAACGTAACATCAGGCAGCTGCTCCCTGAGCAAGTCCCCGACGTCTCTGAGTGTTTCAGTCTGTGTTTCCCAGGCCTTTGTCGTTTTCACCTCCTCCCCCAATGGACTTGTGAATTGGATCTTAGCACGACCACAGTCGTAGGAGAGAAAAATCTTTCCATCCACCTGGCCTTGAACCACACACCATGGTTGTCCAGGTCTGGGCTGAGAATTGACGGTAAAGTTATAGCAAAGAGAGTGAGCATCTGTGAAGGCAAAAGGCAGGTGAGGGCAGGGTTGGCAGAAAAAGGCCCATAGGCCTCCTCCCCTCAGTTATGTGAGAGTAGAGTGAAGGTGCAGGGCTGGCCTGGCAGAGCAAGCATGGTCCCTCCTGCTCCATCCCCAACACTCCATAGAGCCAGTGCCCCTCCCTTCCTTGTGGAGAAGGAGAGGTCCCCTGCTGGGCAGAAATTGCACATCCTGGATGTGTGCCCTTGCCCACCAGGTCAGTACCCAGGATCGGCCAACACACAGCCTTTCTGGATACATGCCAGACGGCTCTGCAGAAAAGCCTAGATGGGAAGAGGACTTTCAGAACCAAACCCAGTGTCCTGCCAGAGATGGAGAGCATGTGGGGGCTGCTTCTGAGGAGCCTTTCATTTCTAGAACGGAACCCCTTTTCAGAACACATCCCCGGAGAAGAAAGCCACGTTCCAGTGAGGAGTGCCCTTTCATCACCACAGGAAGCACAGAAGTCCTTTCCTTCTTTCCCAATGAGCTGCATGACCATGGACTCAGGTAAGTGAACCTGAAGGAGCAGAAACGACTCCCACATTCATGTTGGACCTAGCATGTTACTAGCATTATGCACAGGGACTGCAGTATCGTCATGGCCTCCCTGTTTCTGAAGTGAGGCTCAGGGCTCCAGGCAGTCAGTGGACAGCTGTGCCAGGCCCTGCTAGCAGTGCTTATCCCTGGGTCCACAGATCCACACCACACTCATTTCACGTGGCCTGGATTTCTGACATGAATGGACAATCTTTGCAGTTAGTAAAAGTAAAGTAATGCTCAAAATTCTCCAAGCCAGGCTTCAGCAATACATGAACCGTCAACTTCCAGATGTTCAAGCTGGTTTTAGAAAAGGCAGAGGAACCAGAGATCAAATTGCCAACATCCTCTGGATCATCGAAAAAGGAGGAGAGTTCCAGAAAAACATCTATTTCTGCTTTATTGACTATACCAAAGCCTTTGACTGTGTGGATCACAATAAACTGTGGAAAATTCTGAAAGAGATGGGAATATCAGACCACCTGACCTGCCTCTTGAGAAACCTATATGCAGGTCAGGAAGCAACAGTTAGAACTGGACATGGAACAACAGACTGGTTCCAAATAGGAAAAGGAGTCTGTCAAGGCTGTAAATTGTCACCCTGCTTATTTAACTTCTATGCAGAGTACATCATGAGAAACGCTGGGCTGGAAGAAGCACAAGCTGGAATCAAGATTGCTGGGAGAAATATCAATCATCTCAGATATGCAGATGACACCACGCGTATGGCAGACAGTGAAGAAGAACTAAAGAACCTCTTGATGAAAGTGAAAGAGGAGAGTGAAAAAGTTTGCTTAAAGCTCAACATTCAGAAAACGAAGATCATGGCATCTGGTCCCATCACTTCATGGGAAATAGATGGAGAAACAGTGGAAACAGTGGCTGACTTTATTTTTCTGGGCTCCAAAATCACTGCAGATGATGACTGCAGCCATGAAATTAAAAGACGCTTACTCCTTGGAAGGAAGGTTATGACCAACCTAGATAGCATATTCAAAAGCAGAGACATTACTTTGTCAACAAAGGTCCATCATCTAGTCACGGCTATGATTTTTCCAGTGGTCATGTATGGATGTGAGAGCTGGACTATAAAGAAAGCTGAGTGCAGAAGTATTGATGCTTTTGAACTGTGGTGTTGGAGAAGACTCTTGAGAGTCCCTTGGACTGGAAGGAGATCCAACCAGTCCATCCTAAAGGAGATCAGTCCTGGGTGTTCATTGGAAAGACTGATGTTGAAGCTGAAACTCCAATCCTTTGGCCACCTGATGCAAAGAGCTGACTCATTTGAAAAGACCCTGATGTTGGGAAAGATTGAAGGTGGGAAGAGAAGGGGATGACAGAGGATGAGATGGCTGGATGGCATCACTGCCTCAATGGATATGGGTTTGGGTGGACTCTGGGAGTTGGTGATGGACAAGGAGGCCTGGCATGCTGGGGTTCATGGGGTCGCAAAGAGTTGGACACGACTGAGCGAGTAAACTGATAAATACTGATCTCCCTGGATATCTCAATATCCTTCACCTTAGCTTTTGTCTCCAGAAAGTGACATTTTTCAACTCCCACTCCTCTAACCCAGGGGTAAAATAACTGGAGATGGGAGTTGCGCTGTTGGGTGTGCCGCCTCTCAGATACTGAGTCATCTGCAACATGTCTGAGACAGCCCTTGGGAACTACTGGAACAGGATCATAAATAGTTCTGCTAGTGATTCTGTACAAACTGAAGTTTTTACTTCTTCAAATTTTTTGTGGCATATTTTTTGTCGTTTCAACATTAAGACTGTAAAGCTTTTTGAAGACTACTGTCAAGTGGAGCTGCAATGGAAGATTAGAAGATTCTTATAACCTCAGAATCTACTTTGCCAGAACAGGAAAACAGTCCGAAACACTGACACGAGGCGTGGCCACTGCCCCCAAGTAGAAACGCTGAAGAAGGAATTCCCACGAAATTGTTTACTTGGAAACCTGCTTTATGTTCGAACTCTGACTTTGCAAGCCAAGTGAAGGGCAGGGAATTTGTCTCGCTGGGTATTAACTGCTGAAAGGATTAGTGTTAGTTGCTCAGTCCTGTCTGACTCTGCGACCCCATGGACTGTAGCCCGCCAGGCTCCTCTGTCTATGGGATTCTCCAGGCAAGAAGACTGGAGTAGGTTGCCATTCCCTTCTCCAGGGGATCCTCCCAACTCAGGAATCGAACCTGGGCCTCCTGCATCGCAGGCAGATTCTTTACCGGAATAAGGCCATTTCTCACACAATGAAGTTATGCATCAAGACCCAAGAGCCAACACACCCGGTTCTCGCTCAGGTAGAGGCTCGCGCTGACCTCCCTCCCCCTGCCCCTTCCCCCCACCACCTCCACCGACCCCAACTGCTGGTGGCAGGGCGCGGGGAGCTGGAGGGGCGGGGGACTGGGTGCGGGGCGTCGCGGGGCTGGCGCGAGCGCAGCAGAGCCAGCAGGAGCAGCACCGGCGGCAGCGGCAGCCCGCAGGAAGCGCGGCCCTGGCAGATTGCCGGGCAGATCGTCCAGCTCGGGACCGCGCCTCCGCCGCCCAGGAGAATCTGGGCCGCGGGCAGTCGCCACCGCCGCCCTGAGCCCTTCACAGACCCGAGCTTCGGCCGCCGCCCAGCTCATTTCGTCCTAGCACGTGGCAGCCAGCCCAGAGCCCTTCACAGACCTGAGCGCGGCCGCCACTTCCCCGCTCTCAAGCTGGGCCCTGCCTTCCCTGCAGCCCCGTGCGTTCTGCAAGTGAAATTTATCACCTGTAAAGAGCGCTGGTCTTCCAAGGACAGAGAGCAGTACCGATCTGAAGGGTTTGTGTGAGCAGATGGGGTGTGGGGAGGGCGTGCTTTTCGAGGAGATATCTAGGTCTCTTCTCCTGGGACGGCCACCTGTCCCAAACCCCCTGGCTCCAGGGCTCCCACTTGGCAAGGGCAGGCCGAGGTCTTGAGGGCAGCATTTCCTGCTGCTTTCTCGCCACCTTTTCTACCAACTTCTCCTCGGAAACTCCCGGAACCACTATTTCACCAAAGTCACCTCTTTTCTGGCCCAGAGGGTGGGTAACCAGCCCGGGGAAGCCCCCAACCCCAGGTGCAAAGGGGCCAGGGGAAGGGACAGAGGAGGGCGGGGGTCACACAGCACAAAATTTCCCTAACCCCCTCGTAAACCCCCATCCCCTTCCCGGGTTAAGTCATTCCCTCCAGCCCCTCCACCCACAACCCAGACGGTTCATCTGGAAACTCACCGCCTGGCGTCGCGCTGAAGGGGTAAAACAGAAGTAGAGGCAGAAAGCAAAGACGGGGCTTGGAACCCCCGATCCAGGCCATTGTCACCTCATCCCAGTTCCACAGGAATGCGAGGTTGCCGGTCGGAAGTGGGGATTATCTGAGACCTAGCTGGCTCTGGCTGCTTTCTTTTCTGCCTGCTCCTTTCCAGCCACACCTCTCTGGGGCCCGCCCCTTGTGCTGGGTCGAACCAGCTTGGCCAGGCTTATCCTGAAAGACTCACTGGCTCCTGATTGCCAGTTGCTGTGCCCCATCCCTTCCCTCTAGAACCATGGGCTCATAGCTAGAATCTTTGCAGTCAGGTAGCATGGGGAGGCCTTACAAATAGCTGTGAAAAAAAGAGAAGCGAAAAGCAAAAAAGAAAAGGAAAGATATAAGCATCTGAAAGCAGAGTTCCAAAGAATAGGAAGAAGAAATTAGAAAGCCTTCCTCAGCGATCAATGCAAACACATAGAGGAAAACAACAGAATGGGAAAGACTAGAGATCTCTTCAAGAAAATTAGAGATACCAAGGGAACATTTCATGCGAAGATGGGCTCGATAAAGGACAGAAATGGTATGGACCTAACAGAAGCAGAAGATATTAAGAAGAGGTGGCAAGAATACACAGAAGAACTGTACAAAAAGACCTTCACGACCAAGATAATCACGATGGTGTGATCACTCACCTAGAGCCAGACATCCTGGAATGTGAAGTCAAGTGGGCCTTGGAAAGTATCTCTACGAACAAAGCTAGTGGAGGTGATGGAATTCCAGTTGAGCGCTTTCAAATCCTGAAAGGTGATGCTGTGAAAGTGCTGCACTCAATATGCCAGCAAATTTGGAATACTCAGCAGTGGCCATGGGACTGGAAAAGGTCAGTTTTCATTCCAATCCCAAAGAAAGGCAATGCCAAAGAATGCTCAAACTACTGCACAATTGTACTCATCTCACACGCTAGTAAAGTATTGCTCAAAATTCTCCAAGCCAGGCTTCAGCAATACGTGAACCATGAACTTCCAGATGTTCAAGCTGGTTTTAGAAGAGGCAGAGGAACCAGAGATCAAATTGCCAACATCTGCTACATCACTGAAAAAGGAAGAGTTCCAGAAAAATATCTATTTCTGCTTTATTGACTATACCAAAGCCTTTAACTGTGTGGATCACAATCAACTGTGGAAAATTCTGAAAGAGATGAGAATACCAGACCACTGACCCGCCTCTTGAGAAATCTGTATGTAGGTCATGAAGCAACAGTTAGAACTGGACATGGAACAACAGACTGGTTCCAAATAGGAAAAGGAATACGACAAGGCTGTATATTGTGACCCTGCTTATTTAACTTCTATGCAGAGTACATCATGAGAAACGCTGGGCTGGAAGAAACACAAGCTAGAATGAAGATGGCCGGGAGAAATATCAATTACCTCAGATATGCAGATGACACCACCCTTATGGCAGAAAGTGAAGAGGAGCTAAAAAGCCTCTTAATAAATGTGAAAGAGGAGAGCAAAAAAGTTGGCTTAAAGCTCAACATTCAGAAAACGAAGATCATGGCATCCGGTCCCATCACTTCATGGGAAATAGATGGGGAAACAATGGAAACAGTGTCAGACTTTATTTTTCTGGGCTCCAAAATCACTGCAGATGGTGATTGCAGCCATGAAATTAAAAGATGCTTACTCCTTGGAAGGAAAGTTATGACCAACCTAGATAGCATGTTGAAAAGCAGAGACATTACTTTGCCAACAAAGGTCCGTCTAGTCAAGGCTATGGTTTTTCCAGTGGTCATGTATGGATGTGAGAGTTGGACTGTGAAGAAGGCTGAGTGCTGAAGAATTGATGCTTTTGAACTGTGGTGTTGGAGAAGACTCTTGAGAGTCCCTTGGACTGCAAGGAGATCCAACCAGTCCTTTCTAAAGGAGATCAGCCCTGGGTGTTTTTTGGAAGGAATGATGCTAAAGCTGAAACTCTAGTACTTTGGCCACCTCATATGAAGAGTTGACTTACTGGAAAAGACTCTGATGCTGGGAGGGATTGGGGGCAGGAGGAGAAGGGGGCGACAGAGGATGAGATGGTGGCATGGCATGACTGACTTGATGGATGTGAGTTTGAGTGAACTCCGGGAGTGGTGATGGGAGATCTGATGTGCTGCAATTCATGGGGTCGCAAAGAGTTGAACACGACTGAGCGACTGAACTGAACTGAACTGAGCATTCACTCACGGAGAAGGCAATGGCACCCCACTCCAGTACTCTTGCCTGGAAAATCCCATGGATGGAGGAGCCTGGTAGGCTGCTGTCCATGGGGTTGCAAAGAGTCGGATACAACTGAGCAATTTCACTTTCACTTTTCACTTTCACTTTTCACTTTCGTGCATTGGAGAAGGAAATGGCAACCCACTCCCGTGTTCTTGCCTGGAGAATCCCAGGGACAGCAGAGTCTAGTGGGCTGCTGTCTATGGGGTCTCACAGAGTTGGACAAGACTGAAGTGACTTAGCTTAGCAGCACACTCAAGATACCTCCACAGTGCAACAGAACCAGAATTTCTAATTTCAGAAGGCAGAATGGCCATCACATATCATAACACAGAACACAAACTATACACTTAGGCCTAGCCACGCTAATTGGTCACCCCTTTAAATGAAAGGCTGCCATCTCTCAGAAAACCTTCTACAGAGATCCAGAACTTCAGCTCCAAGTACTAACAGAGTAAACTGAAATACCTCGGGTCTTGAAATGTTGCAAAGGGAGGAAGGAGGCCAGGTTGAAAGAAGATGGGAAGGAGGGGGGACTAAAGGGGGCCTTGTGGACATCACCTGCCACCAGGCACTGCAGGACTTTTCCCTGGGCTTCCAGGCAGGGAGGACTGGAACTCAGCCCTCCAGAAACCAGACAGCAGACCAGAATTTGAGTTCTCTGCTCACTGGAGGTCATCAGGCTCTGACCCTCAGTTCAGGCTGAGGCCCTTCAACTAGACTCCTGCATTCGGGACCTGGACAGAAGAAAAAGTACACAAAAGGAGGGACTGAAAAGAAGAAAGGGGAAAAAGGTCAGTAAATTCTCTTGTTTCTTACCCAGTCGGGGCACTAGCCAGTTTCTGTGTCAGGAGGAGAACAGGGACAAAAGAGTCCCTGTTTCTACCACTGGGTCTGGTTGGTCAGCAGACGGGCTGGTCCCTGAGTACCTGAGAGGTCAGCTGTATTGAATAAATCCCACCAGAGTTGCCCTTTGTTGCAGGAAGGGGGAGCCCTTCCCAGGAACAAGAGTGGGCTCTTGTCTAACATTTGGAAATGAATTGTCTGAGCAGGTATAGGCACTGACAAAGCAACAGGCTTCAGTGGGAAGGGGCGCCCGGGTGGAGAGAAACAGCGTAAGGGAACCCAGGAGAACTGCTCTGCCATGTGGCTCACAGTCTCAGGTTTTATGGTGATGGGGTTAATTTCCAGGCTGTCTCTGGCTGGTCATCTTGCTTGATCCATCTTTGGTCTTAGGATCCTTTCTGGAGGTGCAGGCATCTCTCAGCCAAGAAGGATTCTAGGGAGGATTCCAGCAAGCTGGTAGGACATATGGACTGTCGCATCCCCTCCTCTTTGGACCTTCCCCCAATTCTTCTGGTTGATGGTACCTTGTAAGTTCTGCATTCCTCACCAGGACTTCCGGTTGTAAGATAATTCATGCAAGTGGTCAGTATCAGGCCTGGCCAGGGCCCATGGTTTTGGTCAGTGGTTCCCGTAACAGAGCCTTCGTGGAGGATCTTCCCCCCTCACGTTTGTCTCATTCAGTCTTTTGTGCTGCCTCCAACTAAGATTTCAGCATCTCTGAATTCACTTCTAGGGGCTATCTATCCGGTGATGAAGAGTGAGCTCATCACCTGTTGGGACTGACAAGCCCTCTTGATTCTTTGAAAGTGGGTCCTTGTCTTTGGACATTTTTTTTCACTCCAGGAGACTGCCAGTGACATCAATGTCTGTGACAGAGGGCTCCATCTCTGTTATCATGGGGGTCCTGGCCTTTGCTGGCTTCAGGGGTGACTGAGCCCTGAACTAGGAGGGGCATGCAGAGTCCTCAGCATGGGCAGTGCCCCATTCATGTCTTGTCACTGAGTGAGGCTGAGTTTCCTATTTACAGGTGCAAGCAGAACTTTAAGGAAGTAGCAAGAACAATCAGGTTCTTGGAAGTATGCTCTGGTGCGGACACCCATTAAAATCACCTCCCAGTTGATTTCACTCCCATCTGGGGTCTGCAATGTCTCCAAGTGCAAGAGCATGCACGGGGTAGGGTTGGCCAGGGCTGTCCAGGTGTCAGGAGTGGCCTGTCTTCCCCCATCTGGCTGTCCTGACCAGGACTCCTCTAACGCTGTCCTTCTGTCTTTCTCCTGCTCTCCCAGGCACTTGCCTCTTCACCAGCCTCCTCCACTGAGGCTACCAGGTCCCCCATGATGCCTCTTTTCAGGGATTAAACCCAGGCCCTTGTCTCCCAGGCCTATGCATGAGGCCCTGACACATCGATCACCTGAAACTACCAAGCTGGTGCCTCACCCAAGCCTGTGTCCTGTCCTTCTCCCACGGCCCTGGGGTCTCTTGTCCCCAAACCATACAGGCCCCCTCCTGAATAGAGACTTGAGTGAATCAGTGACGTGAAAGTGAAAGTCACTCAGTCATGTCCGACTCTTTGCGACCCCATGGATTATACAGTCCATGGAATTCTCCAGGCCAGAATACTGGAGTGGGTAGCCTTTCCCTTCTCCAGGTGATGTTCCCAATCCGGGGATCGAACCCAGGTCTCCTACATTGCAGGCGGGTTCTTTACTAGCTGAGCCACAGGGGAAGCCCAAGAATACTGGAAGAGTAGTGCCTTTTCTTTATAATTGGTAATTTATAAAACCTGCTGTCCCATGGCCCTGCACCAGGGCAGGGACAGATCCTGTATCCTGGTACAGGTTCTTCTGCCTCCCCACAGCTGCAGCACAGTAGAATTTATTGGCAATAGATGCCTTGCCCATCAGTTGATGAATGTGTAGAGTAGGAGGGCTGTGACTCCTATTTTTGGTGAGAAAAGGGCTCAGGTCTTAGGATTGGGCCCACGCAGCTCAAACACCTAATAGGGGAAGCTTAGGTTGTATATCCAGTCACTCCTGCTGTGATGGAAAATGAGTGTCTCATGAGGAAGGTAGTAGAGAGTGTTTCCAGAAGCTGGCATGTCAGGTGGTATGAAGGTATTCCAGAAATAGAACAAGTGAGATGAAAAACAAAAGATTCTGGAAAGAGGGAACAATAAGAAGTAAATCTCTGGAATCAAAATGATTCCATAGTTGAATCATTTCAATTAGTGAATAGTCCAAAGGCCTGTGATGTGAGGAAGAGGTGTCCGGAGGTGGGAAGAGAAAGGGAGGATGACAGAGAATCTCCAGGGCACTTGTCCTCCCAGGAACAAGTCATGGCACATGGACCGTTTTCCTGAACACACACACACACACACACACACACACACACACACACAGAGTGGGATAGGTCTACCTCATTTCAAGAGAACTACCACTCCATCCTGAGCATCTCAATTACCTACTGTCTTTGGCAATTTATCCCAATGCATGAAAACTTGCTCAAGCCAGCCCTTACAGTCTCCATTTGGGATTTTCATGAGGAACTCAGTCACAGCTCTCTGATTGTCCAATGTCTGCCTCCAAGATGAACCGCTGTTCAGTTTCTGTTCTCTGAGTCAAAAAGAAGAGGATTTCCGTCCTTGGAAGCCAAACTGCCAGAATCTGCTGGAGCATCCATTGCTTTGCCTTGACACATCACCCTCCCTGCAGGATGGGAAGTCCTACCCCCAGTAGGTGAGGTCTGTGTCCGGTCTAGACAACCTGTCCCAATGCCCCATCACTCCTCTGCTTTTCTTCCGATCTCCTGGTCCTGCTCTATCCTCTCTGTCCCTGCCCTGGCTGCTGGGCCTCTTAGGTGGGACCAACTTCCAGTCTATATGCAAACACATAGTTCTGTAACCCTACAGTGATTCTTCTGCCTCTGCCCTGGGCCTTCCTATTTCCCATTGGTTGTGACAGTTTCCAGCTTCATGTCAAGCTGGCTTTTTTTTAGTTCTTCTCCAGGTTTTTTGGCATCTCTGTCTGTCTTCCCAGGCCTTTCACCTTCATCTCCCAGAGGACCAAAGAATTTAACCTTCTCACTAAATAAGGATAGTAAATGAAAGTCTTACTGACCTGGCCTGGACCACGCCCTATGGTTGTCCTAGTCTGGGCTCAAGATTAGTGGTGAAGTCATCGCAAAGAGAGTGAGAGTCTGTGACAGAGAAATGCAGGTGATGGTTGGGGTTGGGAGGAAAGAACCCATGGGCAACCCTTCCCGATCCCTGTGACAGCAAGTGCGTCTCTCTGTAGGGCTGCGCTTGGCAGAGCAAGGACTGTCCCTGCCCAGCCCTCCCCATCACCAGTCAAAAGGGTGCACTTTGCTGGCTTGAGGTGGAAGAGGAAGTTGCAGGGAGATGGAAAGCATGCGGAGGCCACTCCTGAGGAAGCCGGATCACAGAGGGGGTGAGGAGCACAGAATCCAAAGCTGGATACCATAGGAAATCAGGACCCTGGCAACCCAGGCGTGCCCGCCGTGATCTGCTTCCTCAACCCAGTATTCATTAGGTCAGGTGGGCTCAGTGGTCATCAGATACACCTTCTCCTCACACCTTCGGCTTCACGAATCATCTCTCGTGGCCCCTTAGACCAGGAAGGCACTGCATAGCACACCCATGCTCCTAGTGCATCCACTGTGCCCTGAAACCATAGCCAGGGCTCTTCAAAGGCTGAGGAACCCCTCAGCAGGTTCACTAGAGGTGAGGCACCCATTTCTGGGACCCCATATACCCTAAATCTGAGGATGGTAAGCTAGGACAGTGGCACTCCTGTCCCCCGCATTGATTTGCCTGTTGTCTTCAGCTGCTTTTGCTCTACAAAGGTGGGGCTGGGCCCCTGAGACAGAGACGGATACCAAAGGGCCTGCAGGGAAAAGTTTGCAGAATCCTGCTTCAATCAAGTACCACCGTGATGTTTGTGTCCCCAGCAGGTAACTATACGGATCTGGGACCAGAGGGTAGAAGTGGGGTGCCCATCCTCACCCTCACGGCCCAAGCCCCACTTTGGGAAACTGTACTTCCATTCCTCCTGCTTCAGGAACTGAGGGCTTCACTGGGGTTTGTCCTCAGGCAAAAGGGTAACATGCCAGTGTTGGGGGGAAGTGAGCGCTAACTCGCTTTGGTTAGTGGTTTTCCTCTGGCAAGTTCAAGGGTAAAAGCAGAGGTGTCATGAATTTATCAAATGAGGGGGGAGGGGTGTGTTTGTGTGTGTCTCTGTGAGCGTATGTGCATTCACTTGCTCACTTGCTTTTCAGAGTATTTCAGGTCTTCTCACGGTTTGCTAGGGAACCACAGGGAGGAACTGCCTTATCCTGCCCTGCCCAACTCAGGGGCTCCTGCTTTCTGAGGGGGTGGGGTGGCCTGCAGGCAGCAGCATTTCCTGCCACGCCCTCTTCTCTGTGCTACCTCTCCTCCATACTGTACTTTTTTTTTTTTTTTTTTGCCAATTTTTTAGTTTTATATGGCCTTGCCTTGACTGGAGGATGTCAATCAGCCCCAGGAGAAATTAGGAGGAAGAGCCTGCAGAGAGAAATGAGACAGGGGTGAGGAAACCACCAGCAAGAAACTTCTGGGGCACCCCTCCTAATCTTGGGTCTTAATGGCTTCCCAGTCCAGAACCTCTAAGGAAATGGCTTCTATTAGTAATCTCATGAGGTGGGGGAGGTGGGGTGTGAAGCTGATTCCTCCCAGGGCCCCAGGCCAAGGGCTCAGCTTGTCCACACTTTGATTTCAGGTTGGGGAGACCCAGAGCTGCGAAACTCAGGAAGTCACCTCGGACTTCTGTCCTGCAGACAAGAAGTGTGTGAAAATAGCGGGTTTGATTTGAGCAGTTGAGTCTGTGTTACGGCAGAAATAGAAAACTAATACACACACCCTTCCCATTTAAATGAAACATTGTCTGGATATAAAACTGCAGGCCCAAAACTCTTTTCCTTTAAGACTTTGGCGATAGAGCTTCTAGGGGCTTCCCAGGTGGCTCAGTGGTAAAAAAAAAATCCAGCTGCCAATGCAAGAGATCTGGGTTCCATTCCTGGCTTGGGAAGATCCTCTGGAGAAAGAAATGGCAGCCCACTCCATTATTCTTGCCTTGAGAATTCCATGGACAGAGGAGCCTGACGGGCTACAGTCTGTGGGGTCACAAAGAGTCGGACACAACTGAAGCAACTTAACTTGCATGCACACACAGGCAGTCATTTAGTCCTAGTGGAGGTGGGGGAAGGTTTGAAAAACGTTTTCAAACAAGAGATCAATAGATGTGCTCATAGGTGGGACAATTTCATTGTTTTTCTTTTGTTCCACTATTATTAGTCTTCTCTCTTTCCCTCTTTAATGTAAATCAGTTACTGAGACATAATTTACAGACAGTTATAATAGAGATGTAATTTATACAAAGTTACTAAGATATAGTTTATAGAGTGCCTTCCTTTTCAATAAAGCAGCTTAAAGTCCTTTATCTTTGGGAGTATACTAGAAACATGTAGGCACTTGGCAAAATTATAGGACATGTTCCCAGGCTATGGAAGTAAGAGCAGATGAATGATATTACTTCAGCCATGAATCATCATACCAACCTGTAAATTCTGCAGAGAATCATATTTCCAAGCAGTACTATTTTCAAGTTTGCAGAACTGAAAGAACTAATGATTTTTCTCAGTGAAGCCCTTGATCTTTTAGACAAAGTGAATGCCAGAACTAGAAGTCACTTCCACTTACAATGATGTTTATAGTTTATGAGCTCCATAAAATTAGTCCAAGTAATACTATATTTATTACAAGTATGATAGATATTTTAATGAACTGTCCACTCACTTTTAGTCACTGGAAACACTTATGTTGATTATGGACTAAAAATTATGGACTTCCTTGGTGGTCCAGGGGTTAAGACTCCGTGCTTCCAATGCAGGGGCATGGGTTTGGTCCCTGGCGAGGGAGGTTCTACATGCTGCATGGTGTGGGCCCCCACCCCCCCCACCCCCAAAAAAAGCCACAGCCATTGGTGGCAACATGGATGGACCTAGAAAGTGAAAGTGAAAGTCACTCAGTCGTGTCTAACTCTTTGTGACCCCATGAACCATACAGTCCATGGAATTCTCCAAGCCAGAATACTCGAGTGGGTAGCCTTTCCCTTCTCCAGGGGATCTTCCCAACCCAGGGATTGAACCTAGGTCTCCCGCATTGCAGGTGGATTCTTTACCAGCTGAGCCATCAGGGTGGCCCAAGAATACTGGAGTGGGTAGCCTATCCCTTCTCCAGTGGATCTTCCCGACCCAGGACTCGAACCGGGGT
This sequence comes from Ovis canadensis, assembly GCF_042477335.2. Taxonomy (NCBI): domain Eukaryota; kingdom Metazoa; phylum Chordata; class Mammalia; order Artiodactyla; family Bovidae; genus Ovis; species Ovis canadensis. The sequence goes on from NC_091252.1 coordinate 86,519,763, forward strand.
TTCCTGCATTGCAGACAGATTCTTCACCAACTGAGCTATCAGGGAAGCTAAGGGGAATAAGTCAGACAGAGAAAGACAAATATTGTATTCCTTTGCATGTGGAATCTGAAAAACAAAACAAATGAACAGAGTCACAGATACAAAGAACAAACAAGTGGTTGTCAGGGTGGGTGGAGGGAGAAAGAAGTAGGGGATGGAGATTAAGAGGAACAGACCTCAGTTACAAATAAATGAGGCAAGGGCATGAAAAGTACAATGTGGGGAACATAGTCAGTCGAGTTTAACATCTGTGCATGGTGATAGAAAGTAGCTCAACTTTCTGACTTACGGTCATCAATTTGAAATATATAGAAATATTTAATCACTATGCTGTATACCAGGAACTAACATAGTGTTGTATGTCAGTTATATTTCAAAAACAAATAACAACCTCAGAAAAAGAGATTAGGTTTGTGTTTACCAGAGGCGGGGTGGGGGTGGAAGTGGTGGGAGAAGGGGAATTGAATGAAGTTAGCCAAAAGGTACAAAATTCCAGTTATAAGATAAGTAATCACTAGGGGTGTAATATACAGTATAGTAAATAAAATTAACACTTCTGTATGTATGATATATCTCATCAGAGGATGAGATGGTTGGATGGCATCACTAACTCAATGGACATGAACTTGGGCAAACTTCGGGAGATAGTGAAGGACATGGAGGCCTGGTAGGCTGCAGTACATGGGGTCTCAAAGAGTCAGACACGACTTAGCAACTGAACAACAACATTATATGTTAAATTTTTTAAGTGAGTAAACCTTAAGTATTATTCTCTTCACAAGTAAAAAAACATTTTTTTTCTTTTGTATCTAAATGAAGTGATGGATATTTACAAAACTGTGGTAATCATTTTATGGTTTATACCTTGCCAACAAAGGTCCATCTAGTCAAGGCTATGGTTTTTCCAGTAGTCATGTATGGTTGTGAGAGTTGGACTAAAAAGAAAGCTGAGTGCCGAAGAATTGATGCTTTTGAACTGTGGTGTTGGAGAAGACTCTTGAGAGTCCCTTGGACTGCAAGGAGATCCAACCAGTCCATGCTAAAAGAGATCAGTCCTGGGTGTTCATTGGAAGGACTGATGCTGAAGCTGAAACTCCAATACTTTGGCCACCTCATGCAAAGAGTTGACTCATTGGAAAAGACTCTTATGCTGGGAGGGATTGAGAGTAGGAGGAGAAGGGGACGACCGAGGATGAGATGGCTGGATGGCATCACCGACTGGATGGACATGAGTTTGAGTGAACTCCGGGAGTTGGTGATGGACAGGGAGGCCTGGCGTGCTGCAATTCATGGGGTTGCAAAGAGTTGGACACGACTGAGCGACTGAACGGAACTGAACTGAAGTCAAAGCATTATCCTGTATACCGTAAACTTACATGTTTCTGTATGTCAATTATATCTCCAAAATGGAATTTAAAAATAGATTAATTTACTAAAAAAAAAACCAAAAAGTTTTAAAAAGTCACATTGTAGAATACAGAACCCTTTAAAAACTGAACTCAACCAAATTAAATCAGATACACTAGACAGTTTGAGGACTCTCAGAGAAGCTTAATGAATAGTTTGAAATAGTTTAAAATGCATTTTTAGAATATATCTAAACAGTGTGAATTATAGTAACACTTTGCTGTTGAGGAGAAATCATTAGTTTTGGATTTAACATGGATTTGCACCATAGGAAAAGATGAATTGGGAGAATTGTGCCTTTATGAATACAAGTGAGCAGTGAAAATCCATATTACACAGTTACATTATCAGATGGTTAGACATTTCCTTGCAATAAGAGAATTTTTTTAACCTTGAAACTACATAATTAACTGTCAGTTTTAGCTACCAGATACCACGTGATATAGTAGCAGAAGGGCGAGAAAAGCACACGTTATTTTTTCTGCTACAATCAGTTTCAGATCATCTTCTACAAAACATTTTGGCTAAAGCCCATCTTCCCCATGATGAACTAACAAACAAGGAACAAGGAATAGCAGCAAAGATGAACAACATTCAAACCTCTGATTTCTACAATAATGGATGAAAATTGTCAAAGGAAGAAAGTAATATTTATCTGGGGAAAAAAGGTATAAAATGGAAAGCTAGTAACATATGCTTTTCATGAACATGTTTTGCCTTATTAGCAGATATGTGCTAAATGCATAATTGCACTTATATTAATATTTAACAAATCAGATAGTAATTTTGTTTTCCTTTTTTTTCTGATTTTTTGTATATTATGTGAGACATTTTCTCTTATTCTTTCCCCACAATATTGAATGCCTGAAATTTGTTCCTGTCAGAATGCTATCCATTTTAATTACTATCAAAACATTTTTTTATCTCTTCATAAAAGTAAACCTTATCTCAAAGGAGTGTGCTGGATTTCTCAAAGACTCCTTTGAAAAGCTCCTATCTACCCACGGTAATTTGAATTCTCCTTCACTTCTCTCTCTTTTGGAAAGGATTCCTTTGTTCTTCCTTCTGAGCCATAAGATTCGTCTTTGCGGTGATAGTACTTAGCTTCTCTGCTTCTTCTCATGGAGAACATGAATCTGGTCACTGGCTCTCCTTGGCTGAATTTACAGCAAGTCATGCTCACTTTCTCACAGAGGCAGGTTTACTCATTTATTCCATAACCATTGGTGGGAAAGAGAATGGATTGGGTCCTGGCGTGAGAAGTTAAGATGTGCCCTGGAATAAGAGAGGGGAAAGAGAAGTAAAAATAAAAGGAGAGGAAATATAGGACAGAATGCTCTAAGTCATCAGCAGGTCTTAGATGGTGCCCAGCTGTTTCTCATGTGAAGAACACTTGCCGAGAAGTTCTTTGAGTGGTTTATCGCCATCTCCATTGGCTCTCTCCAGTGTGGGGGAAACCATCTCTTGATAATTCTTGAAGACACCATCTAAGACTTTCTCTCAGGGTTTAGGATTTTGGTAGGGGTGGGGGTTGGGGTGGAGGGAAAGGAATCTTTTTCACTTTGCTATGAATCTCTCTGGAGGGAAAGAACCCAGAAAACTACTTGCTCAGATGGCGAGATGGGAAAATGGAAATATATCGAGAAACTTCTAATGTTTATGTGGCTACAGTGAAGTCAGATTAGATTTATTCTCTAGAAGTTTAAGCTGGGTAAGAACACATGAGAACCATTCCTGTGTGTTCTAATGGGGTAAAATTCATGATGAAATATTCACCTTTAACTGAGAGTTGAGATAGTTTGTTTAGAGTTTTGGCTCTCAGTCTCCAAAGCTAGAGAGACACATAACTACTTTCTTAAAGCACAGCTGAGTTTGCAGGAGAGGGAAATTTGTGAGGGCCAAACCAGAAAAGATAATTGAAATGCAGAGTGGTAAGCCAAGTAGGGGACCCTGTGGCTTTCCAGAGGTTGGTGGAAGGGCAGGGAAGGGAGGTGAAGGTTCTTGGCCACAGAATGCTAAGCATTTAGATTTCACTCCTATCTAGGCACCAGCGTATGCGCTTTATCAAGGTGAGGAGTTGGATCTGGGACACCATATAAAGCTGAGAGAGAGTGAAAAGATGATTTAGAAAAACATCTCAGGGCCACAGAGAGACAACAGTAAAAGGAGACAGCAGGCTTCTCTATCTTGGCCTGAGAGATCTGTGTAAAACAAACGAGAAACTCTCTGCTGAGAATTAACAACTATAGGCTTTCTTTACCTGGTTTTAGAGTTAGAATTTACTCTGCCTGACCCATCAAGGGATCTCCAAGTCACAAAACTAACATAAAAATGATTCCCGCTAGTAAAGATCCATGTATGTCTAACAAGATGAGACTAATACCCTTCCAGAAGAAAACAATCTCAAGTAGGCTGCTGACATTACCCATAGATAAAGCCCAGCCAAGAAAACCTCATGGCTTAAACTTAGAAATGGCATCAAGACTCAAACCACAGTAAGTGAAACAAGTCTACCCAACTCAGTTCAGTTCATCTCAGTCACTCAGTTGTGTCCGACTCTTTTCGACCCCATGAATGGCTGCACGCTAGGCCTCCCTGTCTATCACCAACTCCCGGAGTTCACCCAGACTCACACCCATCGAGTCAGTGATGCCATCCAGCCATCTCATCCTCGGTCGTCCCCTTCTCCTCCTGCCGCCAATCCCTCCCAGCATCAGAGTCTTTTCCAATGAGTCAACTCTTCAACTGAGGTGGCCAAAGTACTGGAGTTTCAGCTTCAGCATCATTCCTTCCAAAGAAATCCCAGGGCTGATCTCCTTCAGAATGGACTGGTTGGATCTCCTTGCAGTCCAAGGGACTCTCAAGAGTCTTCTCCAACACCACAGTTCAAAAGCATCAATTCTTCAGTGCTCAGCCTTCTTCACAGTCCAACTCTCACATCCATACATGACTACTGGAAAAACCATAGCCTTGACTAGACGGACTTTAGTCAGCAAAGTAATGTCTCTGCTTTTGAATATACCATCTAGGTTGGTCATAACTTTTCTTCCAAGGAGTAAGCGTCTTTTAATCTCATGGCTGCAATCACCATCTGCAGTGATTTTGGAGCCCCAAAAAATAAAGTCTGACACTGTTTCCCCATCTATTTCCCATGAAGTGATGGGACCGGATGCCATGATCTTCGTTTTCTGAATGTTGAGCTTTAAGCCAACTTTTTCACTCTCCTCTTTCACTTTCATCAAGAGGCTTTTGAGTTCCTCTTCACTTTCTGCCATAAGGGTGGTGTCATCTGCATAGCTGAGGTTCTTGATATTTCTCCCGGCCATCTTGATTCCAGCTTGTGTTTCTTCCAGTCCAGCGTTTCTCATGATGTACTCTGCATATAAGTTAGATAAGCAGGGTGACAGTATACAGCCTTGACGTACTCCTTTTCCTATTTGGAACCAGTCTGTTGTTCCATGTCCAGTTCTAACTGTTGCTTCATGACCTGCATACACATTCCTCAAGAGGCAAGTCAGGTGGTCTGATATTCCCATCTCTTTCAGAATTTCCCACAGTTGATTGTGATCCACACAGTCAAAGGCTTTGGCATAGTCAATAAAGCAGAAATAGATGTTCTTCTGGAACTCTCTTGCTTTTTTGATGATGCAGCCGATGTTGGCAATTTGATCTCTGGTTTCTTTGCCTCTTCTAAAACCAGCTTGAACATCTGGAAGTTGACGGTTCATGTATTGCTGAAGCCTGGCTTGGAGAATTTTGAGCATTATTTTACTAGCGTGTGAGATGAGTGCAATTGTGTGGTAGTTTGAGCATTCTTTGGCATTGCCTTTCTTTGGGATTGGAATGAAAACTGAGCTTTTCCAGTCCTGTGGCCACTGCTGAGTTTTCCAAATTTGCTGGCATATTGAGTGCAGCACTTTCACAGCATCACCTTTCAGGATTTGAAAGAGCTCAACTGGAATTCCATCACCTCCACTAGCTTTGTTCGTAGTGATGCTTTCTAAGGCCCACTTGACTTCACATTCCAGGATGTCTGGCTCTAGGTGAGTGATCACACCATCATGATTATTTGGGTCATGAAGATCTTTTTTGTACTGATCTTCTGTGTATTCTTGCCACCTCTTCTTAATATCTTCTGCTTCTGTTAGGTCCATACCATTTCTGTCCTTTATCGAGCCCATCTTTGCATGAAATATTCCCTTGGTATCTCGAATTTTCTGGAAGAGATCTCTAGTCTTTCCCATTCTATTCTTTTCCTCTATGTCTTTGCACTGATCACTGAGGAAGGCTTTCTTATCTCTCCTTGCTATTCTTTGGAACTCTGCATTCAGATACTTATATCTTCCCTTTTCTCCTTTGCTTTTCACCTCTCTTTTCATAGCTATTTGTAAAGCCTCCCCAGACAGCCATTTTGCTTTTTTGCATTTCTTTTCCATGGGGATGGTCTTGATCCCTGTCTCCTGTACAATGTCATGAACCTCATTTCATAGTTCATCAGGCACTCTATCTATCAGATCTAGGCCCTTAAATCTATTTCTCATTTCCACTGTATAATCATAAGGGATTTGATTGAGGTCACATCTGAATTGTCTAGCGGGTTTCCCTACTTTCTTCAATTTGAGTCTGAATTTGGTAATAAGAAGTTCATGATCTGAGCCACAGTCAGCTCCTAGTCTTGTTTTTGCTGACTGTATGGAGCTTCTCCATCTTTGGCTGCAAAGAATATAATCAATCTGATTTCGGTGTTGACCATCTGGTGATGTCCGTGTGTAGCATCTTCTCTTGTGTTGTTGGAAGAGGGTGTTTGCTATGACCAGTGCATTTTCTTGGCAAATCTCTATTAGTCTTTGCCCTGCTTCATTCCACATTCCAAGGCCAAATGTGCCTGTTACTCTGGGTGTTTCTTGACTTCCTACTTTTGCATTCCAGGCCCCTATAATGAAAAGGACATCTTTTTTGGGGTGTTAGTTCTAAAAGGTCTTGCAGGTCTTCATAAAACCGTTCAACTTCAGCTTCTTCAGCATTACTGGATGGGGCATAGACTTGGATAACTGTGATATTCAATGGTTGCCTTGGAGATGAACAGAGATCATTCTGTTGTTTTTGAGATTGCATCCAAGTACTGCATTTCAGACTCTTTTGTTGACCATGATGGCTACTCCATTTCTTCTGAGGGATTCCTGCCCGCAGTAGTAGATATAATGGTCGTCTGAGTTAAATTCACCCATTCGAGTCCATTTTAATGCTCTGATTCCTACAATGTCGACGTTCACCCTTGCCATCTCCTGTTTGACCACTTCCAATTTGCCTTGATTCATGGACCTGACATTCCAGGTTCCTATGCAATATTGCTCTTTACAGCATCAGACCTTTCTTCTATCACCAGTCACATCCAAAGCTGGGTCTTGTTTTTGCTTTGGCTCCACCCCTTCATTCTTTCTGGAGTTATTTCTCCACTGTACTCCAGAAGCATATGGGGCACCTAATGACCTGGGGAGTTCCTCTTTCAGTATCCTATCATTTTGCCTTTTCATACTGTTCATGGGGTTCTCAAGGCAAGAATACTGAAGTGGTTTGCCATTCCCTTCTCCAGTGGACTGCATTCTGTCAGACCTCTGCACCATGACCCACCCGTCTTGGTTTGCCCCCAGGCATGGCTTGGTTTCATTGAGCTAGACAAGGCTGTGGTCCTAGTGTGATTAGATTGTTAGTTTTCTGTGAGCATAGTTTCAGTGTGTCTGCCCTCTGATGCCCTCTTGCAACACCTACCATCTTACTTGGGTTTCTCTTACCTTGGGTGTGGGGTATCTCTTCACGGCTGCTCCAGGAAAGCACAGCCACTGCTCCTTACCTTGGACAAGGGGTATCTCCTTACTGCCGCCTTTCCTGACCTTCAACGTGGGATAGCTCCTCTAGGCCCTCCTGCACCTGCGCAGCCACTGCTCCTCATCCAACTCAGTAGGTCTTTCCATTACAGATAGCCTATGTTTTATCAATAGTCACTTTTAATTTTTTCTTCTTTTTCTCTTTTAAGATCTTGAAGATATTTTGCAATTTCACTATAATACATTTAGTAATTAATTTATTTTTTGTGTGTATCTTTCTTGGGATTTGTTGTTTCCAGAAAATTGAGAATTAGTGTCTTTCATAAAAATCTGGGAAATTCCTAGCTCTTTGAAAATTTCCTCTCTCTCATTTTTTTTTCTTCCTTTCTGCTTTTGAAAGTCCTGTTAGATGTAGGTTACTCCCTCTTATTATATAGCTGTCTCTTATACCTCTCTCTCGGTTTCAGAATGAAACCCTTTGCTATATTTTGATTAATTTCTTCAGATGAATCATCTAGTTCACGAATTGTCTATGCTGCTTTGTCTAAAATGCTGGTTCACCAGTGCAGTGAGTTTTAAATTCAGAAAACATTTTCACTGCTAGAAGTCTATTTTGACAATGTCTCAGTATTTGCAATTATTTTTGTTCACTCACTGCACTGGTGAACCAGCATTTTAGACAAAGCAGCATAGACAATTCGTGAACTAGATGATTCATCTGAAGAGATTAATCAAAATTCAGCAGAGAGTTTCATTCTGAAACCGAGAGAGGTATAAGAGAAAGCTATACAATAAGAGGGTGCAACCTACATCTAACAGGACTTTCAAAAGCAGAAAGGAAAAAAAAATGAGAGAGAGGAAATTTTCAAAGAGCTAAGAATTTCCCAGATTTTTATGAAAGACACTAATTCTCAATTTTCTGGAAACAACAAATCCCAAGAAAGATACACAAAAAAATAAATTAATTACTAGATGTATTATAGTGAAATTGCAAAATATTTTCAAGATCTTAAAAGAGAGAAAGAAGAAAAAATTAAAAGTGACTATTGATACAATACAGGCTATCTGTAATGGAAAGACAATCAAATTGACAACAGACTTCAAATTAGTTTTAAAAATTCTGAGCCATCATCTCTTCAAATATGACTTCTTCCTTGTTTTCTTTCACCTCTTCCTTGGGGATTCCAGGGAAATGTGGGGTAAACTTCACTGTGTCTGCCATGTCTCTTACTCTTTCTTCTGTATTTTTTCACCCTTTGGACTTTTGGTACCTCATTCCAGATAATTTCTTTTTATTTACCTTCCAGTTTACTAATTCTCTCTTCAGCCATGTATAACGTGCTATTAGATGCATGTATTGAATTTCTAATTTTAGTTACTCAGTTTTACAGTCATAGGTTATTCCATATATCAAGTGTATATAATTTCTACTTCTACATTGAATTTCCATCTTTTTTTAGCTCCTTAAACATGCTAAGTATAGCTATTTTTAATTCCTGCCTGATAGTTCTAAAATCTAAAACAGTAAGATTTAAAATGGTAGTTACAAGCTACATTTGGCTCCTGAGCACTTGAAATATGGCAAGTCTGATTTGGGATCCTGTAACTGTAAAATGCATGCTGGATTTTGAAGACTTGGTACAAAAAATGTCCAGTATCCCATAAGAATTTTATATTGATTTTATATTTATATTGATTACATGCTGAAATAGTTTGAAATAGCAATTTGGGTTAAATAAAAACTTGAGTTAAAATATACTAAGTTAAAATTTAAAAAAGTAATGTCAATTGTTTCATTTTGCTTTTTAATGTGGTTACTAGAAAATTTGAAATTACATGCATGATTCACATTTGTAGTTTGCATTCTAGTTCTATCAGAGCACTGATCTAGACCTTCTGTGTGTTTTCTGCTTCTGTTATCTTATCTACAAAGCATGAGGCACTTGGTTGCTGTAAATCAAGGAGTTAGATATTTTTGGCCATGCAGAACCTTTGAAGCTGGATTGCAGTCTGTCTGAGGACTGGTTTGCCTGCAGTTGACCTTTACTCTTAGATTGCAGTCCTTCGGCATCTCTACCCAAAGAGCAGGAAGCATACCAGGGTCCCTACCTTTGGCAGGCCCTGGACTTCAATATGTGTTTGCTCTACCCCGTGAAGTTGTCCAAAGCCTGCATAAGCCACCAAGAGAGAAATGTTGCTTCTAGGATTAAAAAACTGCTGATGCCATTATTATATCAATACTGTTACAATTTGAAAGCCGCCAAGATTAGGACTGTAAAACTACTCAGGAAATCACCACAATCAATCAGAAGTCACAACTGATTTTGTGAACTCCAGAACCACAATGTGCAGGCATGCAGGCGATGGTTTTCATGAATGGATGCCATGTGCCACAAGCCCTGCTCTCAATACTGCAAGGCCAGTAACCAGAGCCCAGCAGCTCTGCTACTACTCCTGCATAAGCACCAAAAGTCTTCGCAACTGGGCTTGCCAGCAGGAGCAGCAGAAACTTGGCGTTTGTGCTCCAATTCAGTCAGGTTGGATTGAAAGTGAAAGTGATAGTGGGTTGCCATTCCCTTCTCCAGAGGATCTTCCCAACCCAGGGATCAAACCCAGGTCTCCTGCACTTTACCTTCTGAGCCACCAGGGAAGCCCGCATCTATGCAGACAATTTCTCTGAAGGCAGAAAGATCAGTTGTGACTTCAAGCTTGGTTTCTGGAATCATGCTGCCTGGTTTAAAACCTGTATTTTTGTGACCCGGAGTATTTCCCCATGCTCTCTCAAACTTCTCGTTCTCTGTCTGTAAAATAGGTATACTGATAGTACCTACTTTAAAACAATGTTGTGGAGGGACTTCCCTGGCGGTCCAGAGGTTGAGACTTTACCTTCCAATGCAGGGGGTGCAAGTTCAGTCCCTGGTTGGAAAGCTAAGATCCCATGTGCCTTGTGGCCAAAAATTCAAAATGTAAAACAGAAACAATATTGTAACAAATTCAATAAGGACTTTAAAAATGGTCTGCATGAAAATAGAGCTTAAAAAACTGCTGTGGGGCTCAAATAAAACAAGGCCTTTAATAGGCCTCACAATAAGTACTTAGAAAATTTTAACTGTTCATCATAGGGATGACAAAGATCTAGTTGCTAACCCTCATTATATTGCCTTGGCAAGTCTCTTAAATTCTGAGTCCTGATCTCTTTGCTTTTCAGATGAGGGCCTTGTCTTACATGCTCTATAAGATGAGTTTCTGAGCTAAAAATCCCTAGATCCATGACTGGAGAAAGCAAAGCACTGAAAAAAGCTGTTAGCCTACTAAGGAATTAGGTTGGAGAGTCTGGCGTCTAGCTAGACATTGTAATTTTTAATTTCTTTTTTCCGCACAAAGTCTTATAATTTTAGTGCTAGATGCTAATTAAGAGAAATATGATGATGCAACTAACACCGGGAAGCATGTTTAAACAGGACTCCATGACTTCAGTTGCTAAAATAAAGAAAAGCACCAGAGGGCACCTGAGTTAAAGAGTGAGATGGAACAGTTCAGCTCAGTTCAGTTCAGTCGCTCAGTCGTGTCCGACTCTTTGCGACCCCATGAATTGCAGCACACCAGGCCTCCCTGTCCATCACCAACTCCCGGAGTTCACTCACACTCGCGTCCATCGAGTCTGTGATGCCATCCAGCCATCTCATCCTTGGTCGTCCCCTTCTCCTCCTGCCCACAATCCCTCCCAGCATCAGAGTCTTTTCCAATGAGCCAACTCTTCAAATGAGGTGGCCAAAGTACTGTAGTTTCAGCTTTAGCATCATTCCTTCCAAAGAACACCCAGAACTGATCTCCTTTAGAATGGACTGGTTGGATCTCCTTGCAGTCCAAGGGACTCTCAAGAGTCTTCTTCAACACCACAGTTCAAAAGCATCAATTCTTCGGGGCTCAGTTTTCTTTATAGTCCAACTCTCACATCCACACATGACCACTGGAAAAACCGTAGCTTTGACTAGATAGACCTTTGTTGGCAAAGTAATGTCTCTGCTTTTGAATATGCTGTCTAGGTTGGTCATAACTTTTCTTTCAAGGAGCAAGCATCTTTTAATTTCATGGCTGCCATCACCATCTGCAGTGATTTTGGAGCCCCCCAAAATAAAGTCCATCACTGTTTCCACTGTTTCCCCATCTATTTGCCATGAAGTGATGGGACTAGATGCCATGATCTTAGTTTTCTGAATGTTGAGCTCTAAGCCAACTTTTTCACTCTTGTCTTCAACTTTCATTAAGAGGTTCTTTAGTCCTTCATTTTCTGCCATAAGGGTGGTGTCATCTGCATATCTGAGGTGGAAAAAAGCTAAGGTAAACATTGGCAGTCCTTTAGGAGGTGAAAGAAAGTGAGAGCAAGAGGCCTGGTGGCGAAAGTAGTAGGATTTTAGTCTTTCATGAAAATCATGTGAAAAATGTTGTTTAATTTCATTTTCAGCTTCCTGGACGTGCATGACATGGGAGGATGGTTGTGTAGGTATAAGTATATAAGCTTTAAGTATAAAGCTTAAAGCGCCCCATTACTAAAAACAAACAGCAAAAACAAAAGTCTTCATCTTTTGCTGGGGATTCTTATGCTATTTGGCTGTCTCTAGATGTCAGGCATTTGGTGAACTAGAAAATGTACTTGTTTTCAGTGTTTGTCAGCATTCCAGGCCTTTCCATGACTCAGGGGGAGGAATCCCGGGGGTAAACTACCCTGGTGGCAGTCTACACATGGTGACTTTAGTCCTCAAGAAAAACAGAGGTTCAAAGAAAATCACACTAGACTATAATAAACCTTGGTGATGGATAAAGATGGGTACTGAAATATAACCGAAAAAGTAAGAAATATAATCCACTGAAATTGTACCACCTAAATGAACCATTTCTAACTCTCACAGAAATGATGCTTTTTAAAAATTAGAAATACAAGCAACTTCAGATTATGGCCTCATGAATGTTCAGTTCACAGAGCTCATAGATGATCATCCTATGTCTGTTACTGTGATAAGGATTTATATTCTGGCCCATAGTCTTTCCCCCCCAAGTTTTAACATCAGTTCAAGGCAACAATAAAAAAAGATCTTTATGCAAATGTCCTTTTATAATACAGTAAACTGCCCTATGGTTCAGAAATAATGAAAAGCTGGGAAATAAAACCTCTCATAGAAAACAAAAGATTTCCATTAACTGCTGCCTTCCGTCTTTATCAAGGCACTACATGAGCAGAAACTTGGGAAGTCTCACTAGCTGTAATTGTAGCTCTGACCCATGGACATTCAAAAAACTGATACCTATACAGTACACTAGCTACTTCCATGAAACGAAGGGCTTAAATTCAATTAAAAAAATCTTTTCGGTAACCAGGAACTATCAAAAGAAGCATGGATGCTTTCCATTAGGACTTGATAGTAGACTTACTTGAAAGTGAAAGTTGCTCAATCCTGTCCAACTCTTTGCGACCCCATGGACTATACATGGAATTCTCCAGTTCAGAATACTGGAGTGGGTAGCCATTCCCTAGTGATTAATAAATGATGGGGTGATGTGTAGCATTTGAGCTGATTTCTAGCTCTTGAGTGTTACTCTGCGCAACATGAGATATGCTCATTGGTTTTGCCTGGAGCAATCCTCCTTCAGGGAACACCTGAGTTCTGTGCCAGCCTGGAGTGGGTGCAAGTTGAGGGTCTGTCCTCTTGCAGAGCTGGTATAAGTGTAAAAAAGTATTATTTTTAAGTTTACTTGTCAGTACTCGTATCAAACCCGAGCATGACTTCACACCTTATTTGAAATCCAGGTTTAGGACTTTGAGGGCTTCCCCTGTGGCTCAGCAGTAAAGGATCCACCTGCTAATGCAGGAGACTTGGGTTCCATCCCTGGGTCAGAAGGATCCCCTGCAAAAGGAAATGGCAATCCACTCAAGCTCCTTGCTTGGGAAATCCCATGGACAGAGGAGCCCGGTGGTCTATAGTCCATGGGGTTGTAAAAGAGTCAGACACAAATTATTGACTAAACAAGAACAACAACAATAGGCCTTCAAAGTGGGGGATGGAAACTTAAGAGATAATTTTCTTTATCTCATACTGGGGTACATGAAACGGTTAGTACAATGCTGAATGACAACTGTTAAAAATCAGAGGATAAGTTTGTGCATCACCTTAAAGAATCCATTTGGTCACAATTGTATGGTATAAGCATATTAATTTATGCTTTTTTAAAAGAAATGTTTATTTATGTGACTGCATCGGGTCTTAGTTGTGGCATGCAGGATCTTTCGTTGCGGTGCGTGGGTTTCTCTCTAGTTGTGGTACATGGGCTTAGTTATCCCATGACATGTGGATCTTAGTTCCCCTATCAGAGACTGAACCTATGTCCCTTGCATTGGAAGATCTATGGTTAACCACTGGATCACCAGAGAAGTCCCTGATTTATGTTTATATGAAAACAAATCCAAGTATTGTTGTTCAATCACCAAGTCATGTCCGACTCTTCACAGTCCCATGAATTGCAGTGTGCCAGGCTTCCCTGTCCTTCACTGTCTCCAGGAGTTTGCCCAAATTCATGTCCATTGAGTTGGTGATGCTATCTAGTATATTATGAAGTAAAACGCAGAACTGTATTGACCTTTTTTTTCACTGAAAACATGGAACTTCAAAGAATTTTATGTCTTGCAGAAGGCTTCTTTGGGCTGGGCTTCTTGGTCTTAAGATTAGAAAGCAACTGCTTGCTCATGTTCCACCACAAATGGTATTTTAGGAGAAACATCTGAAATTTTTGTTTAGCAATTTCATTTGACATCCAAGAAAGCCAAAACACAAAGAGAAAACTTTTCGTTTATGAGTGTGATTTGAGCTTTATATACCTTCCTTCTTTAACCTCAAATATTGCTTTCCATTCCCAAACCCAAGTAGAAAATTCAGAGAAAGCATGATTTAGTAATACTGAAAAACACAGGGCTGTCCATAAATTTAGTCCTTGTTATGCCTGCGTAACTTGAACAAGGGATTTAGTATCCCAGTCCCTCAGCAATAAAGAAATGCATTTTAAAATAAAGAAATAAAAAACCCATTGTACTTGCCTTGTGCGGCTGTTGGACAGATCAAACCAGGCAGCATATGTGAAGTTTGAAATGCTGTAAAAAGAGATAGAATCCGCTTTTTGACAAATGAGAAATGCTGAGAAAACTGGATATTCATATGCAAAAGAATAAAGGTGGACTCCACACCATATACAAAAATTAACTCGAAAGTGAATCAAGGACCTAAATGTAGACCTGAAATGATAAAAACTCTTAGAATAAAACAGGATAAATGCTTCATCACTAATCACTGAGGGAAATGCAAATCGTGACTTTGGACTTGAAATAATTTTTCTTGGCTATGACATCAGAGGCAAAGATATGAAAAGTAAAAAAAAAAGACAACTTGGACTTCATGAAAAATTTTTTTTTAAAAAGTATGTAAAAAAAGACAGTATCCAGAGTAAAAAGGCAACCCACAAGATGGGAGGAAATACTGCAAATCATATATCTGAGAAGGGATTAGTATCCAGAATATGTAAAGAACTCCTACAACTCACCAACAAAAAGACAAACAACTTGATTAAAAAATGGGCAAAGGACTTGAATAGATTATTCTCCAAAGAAGATATACAAATGGCCAATAAGCACAGGAAAAGATGCTCAACATCACTAATCACTGAGGGAAATGCAAATCAAAAGCACAATGAGTTACCACCTCACTCATTAGAACGACTCCAGGTGTTGGTGGGAATATCAATGGTACAGCCACTGTGGAAACAGCATGGTAGTTCCTCAAAAAAAAAAGAAAAAGAAAAATTATATATGATTCAGCAACTCCACTTCTGGGTATGTAACCCAAAGAAATGAAAGCAGGGTCTTGAAGAGATATTTGTACATCGTGTTCATAGCAGTGTTATTCCACAATAGCTAAAACATGAAGCAACCTGTATCTATCAAAAGATGAAAAGATAAGCAGATCAGCTGTGTACATTCAGCCTTTTAAAAAGGTAAACTTTGCCATGTGCTATTACATGCATGAACCTTGAGGACATTATGCTAAATGAAATAAGACAGTCACAAGCATACCCACACACAGACACTTACAGTACAGTGTGATCCCACTTTGCTGTTGTTCAGAGGCTCAGTCATGTCCAACTCTTTGTGACCCCATGGGCCAGAGCACACCAGGCTTCCCTGTCCTTCACCATCTCCTAGAGCTTTCTCAAACTCATATCCATTGAGTCAGTGATGCCATCCAACCATCTCATCCTCTCTCATCCCCTTCTCATCCTGCCTTCAATCTTTCCCAGCAACATGGTCTTTTCCAATGAGTTAGCTCTTAGCAACAGATGGCCAAAGTATTGATTCCACTTAAATGAGGAAATTTGGAGTAGTCAGTTATAAAGACAGAAAATGTAATGATGGGACTTCCCTGGTGGTCCTGTGGTTAAGAATCTGCCTGCTAATGCAGGGAGACACAGGTTCGATCCCTGGTCTAGTAAGATCTCACATGCTGTAGAAGAACTGAGCCTGGGTACCACAACTACTGAGCCTGTGCTCCAGAACAAGCAAAGCCACCGCAGTGAGAACCCCAAGCACCGAAACCAGAGAGCAGCTCTCGGTCGCCGCAGCTGGAGAAAGCCCGCAAACAGCAACAAACACCTAGCACAGCCAAAACAGAAAATAAATTAAAATAGATCCATTAAAAAAAGAAAGTGTAATGGTGGTTGCCAGGAGCTGGAGGAGCAGAGAATGGGGAGTTACTGATTAATAAGCATAGAATTTCAGTTTTACAAGATAAATATTTATGTGGATGGACGGTACAACAGTATGAATGTATTTAGTACCACTGAACTGAACTCTTACAAATCAAGATGGTACATTTTATGTATATTTTACTCAGTTATAAAAGAGAGAGTGAGAGAACCCAAAGACTAGAATCCACCCCCTGAAGCTACTTTAATAAGGGTTGAAAGCAGGCTTCTCATGAGCAATTCTAATTTCAGGCTTGTGTTCTTGACTGCTGTTTTGTCTGCAGGTTCTGTGGTTCGTGACTCATCAGGTTGCCCCCACTGCCAAGTTTTGTTTTGTTCCTTGGTTACGGACTTTTTCCTAATCCTGGTCCATGGAAACTAGAAATTCATACCCAGGCCCCTAGGAGGAGTCAGAGCAAGAAGGAACCTCCACCAATACTTTCCCTCCCCCGAAATGCTGGGAACCCAGATCTGCTGGGTGTGGGGTGTTGTCAAGCCCTGGGCTCAGCCTTGCTGCCTCATCCTCTCAAAAACGCCATTAGGTTGGGCTGCGCCATCTCTCGTTTTATAGATACAGACGCTGAAGGCACAGAAGTTATGTGTTTCATTCATGTGTTCTTCTGTTTGCCATGCCTCCCCTCACTCTTGGCTGGTGACCTCTTCCTGCCCCCTCCTTACCTCCCAGCTCCCTGTCGCCTCCCCCAGGGGCCCCCCAGTTTGAGGTCCCCTCCCGAATGCTCTTGTGAAGTAGTTTCTCACTTTCCGCCCCAGTGTTTGCCTCTGCCTCCAGAGATGTATGGAGAGATTAAGAGCTGCGCACATGTGACGTGTAGACTCCGCAAATACATGAGTGAACGGGTGCATGAATGAATAAATAACGTTTTAAGATACCAAGTCCCCAGATGAGAAATCCACTCTGGCTTATGAGTCCCTGGAACTTCTTACCCAGTCTCCCTCTTCACAGCTATTAATATTAACAGCCTTGGCCCCATCCCAGCTGGTAAGAGTTCAAATATCACTGAGACAATATTTAGAAACTTGTTTAGACCATGCTGGCTCCAGCCCAACCAACCCTTTTGAGGTTGTTGCTGAGCCTCATAGCTCCATGATGGAGCAGGGTCTTGTGAAGAAACATACAACTTGTGTAGGGATAGGTCAGTTAAAGCAGCCCGTCTGTTGGTGACTGTTTTCAGCCTTCCCACAACTCATTTCATACTAATTAATCCTCTGTGCTCTTTTTGTTGTTGTTCAGTTGCCAGCGTCTGATTCTTCATGACCCCATATGCCATGGACTGCAGCATGCCAGGCTTCCCTGTCCTTCACCACCTCATGGAGTCTGCCCAAGTTCATGTCCACTGAATCAGTGATGCCATCCAACCATCTCATCCTCTGTCATCCTCTTCTTTTTCTTCTGCCTTCAATCTTTCCCAGCATCTTTCCCAAGATCTTTCCCAATGAGTCAGTTCTTTGCATCAGGTGGCCAAAGTATTGGAGCTTCAGCTTCAGCATCAGTCCTTCCAATGAATATTCAGGACTGATTTCCTTTAGGATGGACTGGTTAGATCTCCTTGCAGTCCAAGGGACTCTCAAGAGTCTTCTCCAACACCACAGTTCAAAAGCATCAAGGAGCCATGGACTCCTGACCTCAAATTCGGACCATTCTACTAGAAGGTGTTATCACCTGTATCATGACTGCACCTCTGTCAGGACAAAGGCTGATGATCTGACAGCCATGGGACTGGGGTGCAAGGTCACCTCAGTCTGCTAGAAGGTCACACAGAGCCATTTCCAAGTAGTCCCTGAAGAGCTTGCTCATGGCATCTCTATGATTTTGTTGGGATACAATGTGTTGATATTTGTCCTGCCTAAGTGACCGCTGTCCACTCCCTGAAGCAGGACGGGGTCACAGACTGGTTCATTCATCTTACTTACTGGCTTTCGCTGTGTGCCAGGCTCTGTGGTCAAGATATTATTGACATAACGTCCTGATCTTTAACGCATACAGGTGAGTGGGGCCCCTAATCCCAGATCTCTATGATTACAGATGTAACAAGAAAGGGAAACATGGGGGGAGGGAAACAGTGTAAAACATCGCTTCCTTAGAGAAGCCTGCTCTGATTTCCCCCAGCATCGTTGAATCTCCCAGTTACAAGCCTCTATATCACCTTTGTACTAGACATGGACTCCATGGGTAGGGACTGTGTCTGTCTCACTCAGCAATGTATTTCCAGCACTCAGCACAGTGGTGAGCACAACATAGGTGCTTAATGTATGCTTGTTGAATGAATGAACAGTCATGGAAGGCTTTATAGAGGTGGTGGCACTGAGGTGGGTCTTGAAAAATCAGGGGGATTCACCAGGGAAGAAGTGAACAGATAATTTTGTAAAACAAATATATGTTATTAAATTTATGACTCTCCTCACTAGCACAGGGAAAATCCATGATGTTGACAAGTAGTTTTGATGGCAGGATGAAGCCTAGGCAGGCTAGGGGTGAGAAAAGTATTTGCGATGCTTCCTTTCAATACATTTGGAAAACCAATCTCATAATGAGAACGAGGCTTGGTGGACAGGGAGTCCCTGGGATAGACGAGCCCCAGCCGCCACCCTCTTCTCTCTGCCCCAGTGAACAGTTGGGACTTCAAAGAAATATGAGAAAGACTGCTCTTCCTTTGGTTAGTATTTCTTACTTTACCTTCCTCTACTTTCTGATTGGGATGAATTTGTGGGCACTTAACAGCTGGTCTAAGTTAGGAATCACGACTCATTCAACAAACATTTAGTGAACATCCTTGGCATTGAAGATGCTGTGTGGGAGCCGCAGCAGAAAGTACAGGATGTACGAACCACAGGCTCTATCTTCATGGAGCTTATTTTTAGTAAATAAATAACACGGATAACATCAACAACTAGAGTGCAGTCAGAACCTTGTTGAAATCACATCGGAAGGGCAGAAATGCTGCATAGCGAAGGGAGACCTGGAGTGGAAATTGGAGGGTCAGAGATGTGATGGGGCAGGGGTTCTGGTGGGAGTGAAGACACGAAACCAGGTGGCACGGAGGGTCTGGGGAAGGGCTTGTAACAGCTGCGCCAGGAAAGTGATGGAAGGTGAGGTTGGAAAAGGACAGCAGTGCCATACGTGCATGCAAGCATGCTCTGTTGCTTCAGGCATGTCTGACTCTCTGCGACCCCGTGGACCGTAGCCCTCCAGGCTCCTCTGTCCATGGGATTCTCCAGGCAAGAACACTGGAGTGGGTTGCCATGCCCTCCTCCAGGGGATCTTTCCAATGCAGCGATCAAACCTGTGTCTCTTACTTCTCCTGCACTGGGAGGCAGGTTCTTTACCACTAGCACCTGGAACCCCTACCTTGGAGAACACTGAAAAGCAGATCTAAAAGTTTCCAAAGGTGAAATATCTTCCAGAGGCAGCCCTCTGGGAAGTGGTAGGGCAGGGATTTAAGCTGGTGCTTGATCAGACTCCAAAAGCATGTGTATATGCACATATATTAATACCTGTGTATACTGAGGCAAGGGGCTTCCCTGGGGGCTCAGTGGTAAAGAACCTGCCTGCAATGCAGAAAACTCAGGTTTGATCCTCGGGTCTTGAAGATCCCCTCGAGAAGGAAAGGGAATGGCTACCTACTCCAGTATTCTTGCCTGAGAAATCCCATGGACAGGGGAGCCTGGTAGGCTATAGTCCATGGGGTAGCAAAGAATCAGACACAACTAGTGACTAAACAAGAACACACTGAGGCATGCCTTAAACTACTTAACTAAGTATCTTTGAATTAGGAGGAAACTGGCAGAATTTTCAGGAACTCTCAATGTCAGCTAGATTGATGAAGTAAAATTTTCCTTAATTTCTAATGCAAGAGGCCCACAGCCCATTGGTCTGAGCAGAAGGAGGGTCTTGGGTTTTTCTCAGGCAGCAGCACAAGAAATTTAAGTGAAAAACATTGCAGAGCCAACTCTTGGTTTGCTTATGCAGTTTAAAGTTCAGATTATTATTATTATTATTATTATTACTATTATTATTAATTATTTTGGGGGGCATTGGGAGAGGAAAAGGAATGGAATAGTTTGTTCTCTGTAGGAGTGAGGGAGCAACAGGGAAGAAAGGACCTCCTATCCAGGGTCCTGTGTGCTTGTTGAGCTACTTTATGGGCATCCTGGATTAGACCCCTGATGAGAACTAGCTGTGGACTGAATTCCACAGTGATAGAATTGTTTCTGATAGAAAACAAGTTCCAGGCTCTAAAATGACGTGCAAATGGACCTTGGAATGGAACTTGTTTGTAAGTGGAGGTTATAATAATAATGATTTTGGATTCAAATAAAAATTCTATGTTTTAATTTATTTTTTTTTAATTTTTATTTTAATCGGAGGCTAATTACAATATTATAGTGGGTTTTGCCATACATGGACATGAATCAGCCATGGATGGACATATGTTCCCAATCCTGAACCCCCCTCCCACCTCCCTCCCCATCCCATCCCTCTGGGTCATCCCAGTGCACCAGCCTTGAGCACCCGGTCTCATGCATTGAACCTGGACTGGCAATCTGTTTCACATATGATAATATGCATGTTTCAATGCTATTCTCTCAAATTATCCTACCCTTGCCTTCTCCCACAGAGTCCAGAAGACTGTTCTATACATCTGTGTTTCTTTTGCTGTCTCGCATATAGGGTCATCGTTACTATCTTTCTAAATTCCATATATATGTTCTAGTATAGTGTATTGGATTCAAATAAAAGTTTTAAATCTTGATGAGATATTTATAAACAAAAATTAAGGTTGGCAAGAATATTCAATAAATGAGTATGTCTAATGATGAAAAGGTGGTGACTTAACTGGGTTGAGAGTAAGGATAAATCAGTGCAAATTTCTAGCTCCAAAACAAGTTAGATGAAAACCTGTCACCACCTGAAATGGCTCCTTTCCTGCTGAATGTTTTCTGATGTTCTTTGCACTAGGTAAGCTTCGTTTGTCCTGATATAGTGCCTCCTACATACTTCACCTTCCATATAGCGAGTTGGGTGGCAACAAATTAATTCCTGCTATATTCAGGTGGGGCAGTGGAAGAACACCAGTGTCAGAAGAGACGTATTGGTTCCTTTTCTGTCTTGGTCACTATTGCTGGGGGACCTCGGACAAGTCACTTGACCTTTGCAAGTCAAGTTTGCTCATCTGGATATGAAATAAGGGGATGGAGCAAGGCTTCTTCATGCTCTGAAGTTAGATCCCACGTATAAGGCTAAGTTTTATAGTAAAGCTTCTCTAAGGATGATTTATAATGTTATTGTTCAGTGAGTGATATTTTTCATCTCTATATTGTCATCAGAAATAGGTCATGGTTGATTTTTTTTAATTTATTTATTTTTCATTGGGGGATTATTGCTTTACAATATTGTGTTGTATATGATGTATGGTCTCTGCCATACATCAACAAGTCACTGCTGATTTTTAAAGTCTGGGTTTTGAAAAGATTTATACTGTTCAAAATTACTTTTAAAAAGTCACTTGAATGGCAGTGGTTATTCAATAACAATTGTAATTTTCTGTTTTCTTTGTGTTTCCTTTCTTTTTAATATAAATTTATTTACTTTAATTGGAGGTTAATTACTTTACAATGTTGTATTGGTTTTGCCATACATCAACATGAATCTGCCATGGGTATACAAGCGTTCCCCCTTCCTGAACCCCCCTCCATTCTTCCTCCCCCCTCCCCATACCATCCCTCTGGGTCATCCCAGTGCACCAGCTCCAAGCATCCAGTATCATGCATCAAACCTGGACTGGCAATTCGTTTCATATATGATATTATACATGTTTCAATGCCATTCTCCCAAATCATCCCACTCTCTCCCTCTCCCACAGAGTCCAAAAGACTGTGTTTCCTTTCTGATATGCAAATAGCCATTTATTTGATTTCCAGTAGAAAATACAAGAGGAAATGTAAGCACAAACATTGTATCTTGGAATTAAGAAATACTGATGAGTATATTAATTACTATTTTTTTTAAAATTTCAAAGTTAAGGCTTCTGAGGAAGAAAAATGGACTAGACTATCTCAAGAAGGGAGGAAATATTTTATACCATTACAGTATGTGTTTAGAAATAACTATGTTTTTTCTCCTTGTCAAATTTGAGCTGCCATTCATTTTTATCAAACTACTTTCCATCTTCAGAAAGAAACAAACCTTGATATTGTGAGTTTTTAAGTTTACTTTTGTGCCTTTTTTTTTTTAAAGTGAACATTTTTACTTCATTCCAGGCTGGAGAGGGAAGCATAAAAGCCCTCTTCTTACAGGGTGACCCCTCTGTTCATGTGCAAATGGATTTGAATGTATAGGTGGTCATCTGGGACTAAGTGAAATTTCTCTTATGATGTGTTAGCTGTGCTAACTATCCACAATGAGAACTTGGATGATATATCCAGAGCAAAAGGAAAAAAAAAAAACCCCAAAAGCATACACTTTTTTAGAGTTTAGTCATCAGAACAAGCCATTGAGACTTCCATGGAGAGAGTGAATCTAGTTTAAGGAGGCAAGATTCTGCTCCAGCACCACCTTTTGTGGGGAGAGTGCATAGCCGGGGGAATTTGTACCACATCTGCCTTTGAACTGGGCCTAGAAGAGTGAGGTGGAAGCTTCAAAGCCTTTCTCCTTTCCATCTTTTCCTCCCACAACCATATCTCCGCCTCCGAAAGCTAGATTCATGTTTGGGCAGCTCATTCCATGGTCCCCAGTTAGTTCTAGTGTTGGAGGTTGGCCAGGAAACTGTTTGCACCATTTCTTAGGTGAGGACATAGACATGAAAAGATGAACTGGTGGGCCCAAGGACAAGCTGGTTAGTAAAGGACCTTGAATTTGAACCCAAATCACCTAAAGTCCAGGGTGAAGCTCTCTCTGCATGCCTGGTTACTTCTGAAGGAGAGTCTCAGAATACAGCCTGCACTGGTTTGCTGCACTTCCATTACTAAACTCACAATAGAGTGCTAACATCTTTTTGACCTGGTAGTTTAGAACCATTCAGAGACCATGAAAATCTTACATTTTTGGCCACAGGGGGAAAAAAACCCAACTCATTCTAGAAAAGAGTGGGTGATGTGTCAAGAAATGTCAACCAATTGGTGCTTCTCAGAAGTGGGCCAGTGGCTGGGCTGTTTGTGGGAGACTGGTAGACGGTGAGCCTGGGCCATCAGCCATGGCGGGGCCGGAAGGGGATGGGGGAGCAGGGAGTTAACATTATGGGACACGAGCACGTACTTCCTTGGGCATCACAGTGAGAGGAGTGGACCGATAAGGGCAGTCTCTCCTCCAGCTCCCTGGCTTGGGGCCTGAGTCTGCTGCCTGGAAGCTTCTGCCTGAGGTTCTGGCTTGGATGGTTGGCCACATGTAGGGAGAGTCAGGGATTACTCACAGCAGCTGCGTGAGGCCCAGTGGGCCTCCTAAGTGGCTTTCTAAGCAGAGGGCTCCTAGGGTGATCCTGGCTGGCCTTGCCTGGCCGAGTCCCTGCAGTTTGCAAGCCTTGATCTCCATCTCTGCCCTCTGTCTTGAGAGACTGTTTTTCAACAGACTCTTTTGGCTAAATATGGTTTCTGTTGTTTGCAGTTGATAAGCCAACTGATGCAGCCAGGAAGAAGTGGAATCAGGATTAGAATTGGGTCTGTCAGATATCCGTTGCTTATTCCTCTGTACCCAAAAAAGGGATAGGAATCTGAGTGACTGCCAAATCTTATCGTTTAAGCCTTCTTGGGAAATAGGCTTACAAGTAGATCAGTGGTTAAATAAATCAATAAGTGATCACACACATATATTCATGCACACACATATGCACATACATGTTCACATACATGTTTTAATTGATTGGCAAGTTTTCATGAAATGCTGTTGAAGCTCTATGATGCTGACATTTCTAGAGGAGGGGAGCAGACATAACATTCACTGGGTGACTGTGAGCACAGGAGGTAATGGGTGGGCTACAGAAGTGATGTATTGGTTGAGAATAGATTTGGGAGTCAGACAGATTTGATTTTAAACCTACAGCTACTATTAAATAAACCTTTGTGTCTTTGGACAAATTATATATTTTCTTTGGACTCAGTTTCCTTATCTGTAAAATGGGGATAATTATACTCATTTCACAGAGATTCAAAGCAGTCCAGATAAGGCACCTAGCACAGAACTTGGCACAGAGTGATGGACGGATGGGAGTTATTATTTTTGTTTAAATATATTGCCTAGTTTAGTTCTCACAGCACTACTGAATTTGTCCTTTCTGGAATAAGTTTAGGATTCCTGCTTGTTGGCATATCCTCTTATCCTCTTTTAGAAGGGGACTGTGGGAGTGGGTGAGGAGAGGGTGAGACGGAAGCCATAAGGTGAGGAAGAAGCCATAAGAAGCCATAGCTCTGAGCATCCTCTCTGAGCTCCTGGTCCTGGGGATGCTGCTTGTCTTCGAGATCCTGCCTGTCTTGTGCAGTGGGAGCCATGGACAGGTTCTGAGTGACACCAATCCAGGGCAGCCCACTTCACCAGCAAAGTGATGATGGCAACCAAATCCCCTTAGAAAACAAGTCAATTAAAGCATATTCACTAATGAAGACCTAACAGCAATCCATGTTGTATTCTATCACAGGAGGTCATGTGCATGAAAAATCTTCGCCCATCTGTTTAGCAAATAGCATGTTTTAAAGAAATGTTGGGTTTTCTTGGAGACTCTGCCTGGCAATGCAGGATGCAACCTGCATCAACCCAGGGTGATTCCTGGGTCGGGAACTTCCCCTGGAGATGGAAATGGCAACCCAGTCCAGTATTATTGCCTGGAGAATTCCATGGATAGAGCCTGGTGGGCTACAGTTCATGGGGTTGCAAAGAGTTGGATGTGACTGAGCGACTAAACAGCAACAACAAGAAGGAAATGTTAGACACAGTCTAACTCTTCTTTCTCTTTTTCTTAAACACGTCTCTTGGTGGCTTGTAAAAAGTGTAGTCAGAATTAGCTTATATAATTCTCACTACAATTTTAAGAGAAATATGTTATATTTCATCTCTGCTTTCCAGAGATGGAAACCTGGAATTGGAAAGAATTCCTCCTGGATTGTGCACTGTGGCAACGACAAAGCAGGAGATCAAACCCAAATCCTTTGCCATCCACTTTATATTCATTCATTCATCTGGTGCTGTCTGCCATGTGCCTGGAGCTGGGCTGGGCACCAGGGATCTGTGTCTTGGCTGTGGGCCCAGCCTGCAAGGAGCTCACACTGCTCAGGAAGAGTCTTTCCTTTGAGCTATCCTGTCCAAGACCACACCATTTTTTTTTCCTGGCTCTAATTAATGACCCATTCATATCCCAAGACTAGAGGATGAATAGCTATATTCAGGTTTCCAGTTGATGGCAATTTTCTTTGGAAACTCACCAGTTTTGGGTCTCCATTTCAATCTGCCCACACACTTCACTGTTAAACTGTCAAAAATGATGTGGAATGTGGAAATATTTCTTACAAGGTCCCAAAGGGATGTTTCAGGAGCCAGTGACACCCTGACTCTCTTCAGTCTGGGGAACAGGCAGGGAGATGCCCCCAAAGTCCATTGCACAGCCAATTGTTGTGTTGTTTTTTGATTTGAGTTTGTTTTATTATTTTATTTTTAAAAAATTTAATTGAAGTAGAGTTGATCTGCAATGTCCTGTTAGTTTCAGGTGTACAGCAAAGGGATTCAGTCATGTATCTGTTACGTAGGTTATTACATTATAGGGTATTACATGATATTGAATACAGTCTGCCATGCTGGACAGGAAGTTTCTCTTGCTCCAGAAGTGAGATTGCTGGATCATATGGTAGTTCTGTTTTTGATTTTTAAAGGGCTTCCACACCGTTCTCCATAATGGTTGTACCAATTTACACTCCCACCAGCAGTGTAAGAAGTTTCCCTTTTTTGCACACCCTCTCTAGCATTTATTATTTGTTGACACTGTGATGATGGCCATTCTGACTGTTGAGAGGGGTACCTCATTGTAGCTTTGATTTTCATTTCTCTAATAATTCATGATGTTGAACATTTTCATGTGCCTATTGTCCATCTGTAAGTCTTTTTTGAAGAAATATTTAGGTCTTCTACCCCAATTCTTGATTTTTTTTTTTATATTGAGCTGTATGAGCTGTTTGTTTATTTTGGAGTTGCCTTGTTTCCAAACATTTTCTCCCATTCCATAGATTGTCTTTTTGTATTGTTATTGTTTTCTTTGCTGTGAAAAAGCTTTTAAGTTTAATTAGGTCCCATTTGTTTATTTTTGCTTTTATTTCTATTATTCTAGGGGGTGGATCCAATGTTGCTGCCATTTATGCCAAACAGTGTTGTGCTTGCTTTCCTCCAGGAGTTTTATAGTATCTAGTCTCACATGTAAACCTTTAATCCATTTTGAGTTTATTTTTGTATATGGTTTTAGAGAATGTTCTTATTTTTCTAGTAAGACAAAGTTGGTGTTGGTGCTTACCCTGGAGAGGAAGACAGCTACTTCAACCAAGGCTTGCTAGCATCTCAAAGAGGGTAGAACAAAGCTAGGTTGTTTATTCAGACTATGAAGTCTAGTTTAATACAAATCTTTCAATGCTGTGCTCAATTAGGACTGGGTAAAATTCCAGAATTAGTGCCTTGAGGGGAAAGGGCTTAGAAAGCCCTTGTGTGGTTTGGCTATCATCCAGGCATGGTAATGCCATGAATTCTGAGAAGTCTGTGGAATATATGGACCAAGACACTGGTGACCTGCACCTGAGCACATGTGGCCACTTGGATTTTCCTTAGTTCATTATCACTCCCCAGTTTAGTCCAGGGACCAATCTTCCTTTTCTTACCCTCCACAAGGCAGAACTTCCTGGAAGTATCATATATGCTGCTGCTGCTGCTAAGTCACTTCAGTCGTGTTCGACTCTGTGCAACCCCATAGACGGCAGCCCACCAGGCTCCCCCCTCCCTGGGATTCTCCAGGCAAGAACACTGGAGTGGGTTGCATTTCCTTCTCCAATGCATGAAGGTGAAAAGTGAAAGGGAAGTCGCTCAGTTGTGTCCGACTCCTAGCGACCCCATGGACTGCAGCCTACCAGGCTCCTCTGTCCATAGGATTTTCCAGGCAAGAGCGCTGGAGCGGGGTGCCATTGCCTTCTCCGAGTATCATATATATGACACAGTAATAATAGTGACAATCAGACCAATATCAGTAGTGCACATTTACTTTAGCATCATACACATGACAAAATCGTAATCATACAATCACAGCAAGAATACTAATTGCTAACATTTATTTCCCCTTGACTTCCTAGGTGGTGCTAGTGGCAGGCATTGGCCTGCCTGCCAATGTAGGAGACAGAAAGAGATGTGGGTTCAATCCCTGGGTCAGGAAGATCCCCTGGAGGAGGAAATGGCAATCCAATCCAGACAGTATTCTTGTCTGGAGAATCCCATGGACAGAGGAGCCTGACAGGCTACAATCCATAGGGTCATGAAGAGTCGAACACGACTGAAGCCACTGAGCAGCAGCATTTATCCTTGACTCTGTGCAGGCAGCTGGGGTAAGCACTTTAGATGGATCCCTCTCATTAAGGCCCATAACAATGCTGTGAGCTGGGAACTGTTTTATTCTTGGCTAATGAAACTTACCAAGGTTAAATCAATGGAGTAAGGTGTACAGGAGAGCTGGAGCCAGAACTCAAGCCAAGTCTGCTACTGCTACTGCTGCTGCTAAGTCACTTCAGTCATGTCTGACTCTGTGTGACCCCATAGATGGCAGCCCACCAGGCTCCCCCATCCCTGGGATTCTCCAGGCAAGAACACTGAAGTGGGTTGCCATTTCCTTCTCCAGTGCATGAAAGTGAAAAGTGAAAGTGAAGTTGCTCAGTCATGTCTGACTCTGAGCGACCCCATGGACTGCACCCTACCAAGCTCCTCCATCCTTGGGATTTTCCAGGCAAGAATACTGGAGTGGGGTGCCATTGCCTTCTCCTCAAGCCAAATCTATTGGAGCCCAAAGCCTGCTTGTTCTTAGGTATAATGCTATAGAAACACTCTCTCCTTTTAAAATATATTGTTCCTACAACTAATTTTTCTAAAGTAATATCCAAATATTTGCTCACCGGGGAGAAGACTGACTCTCACCATACAGAACCCTTCTCTCCTTTCAGCCTGGTAGGAGTGTAGCCTTTAATCCCTGTTTCAGTGCCGAGGTGGAGCCTCCCATTCTCAGGGGTGGAGGCTGCCTCTCTTTCGTGCTGTTCTGCCTGGTTTCCTGGTTTCCCTGGGAAGTCTTCCAAGTGAAAAACTGTTTCCCCAGTAACTGACAGCCCACCCACTGGCCCTTCTGCCAGAGCGACTTGATCGCTTTGTGACTCTTGGTTTCTTAAAGGTGTTTCTTTTGGGATAGTCCAAACCACTTTGACACACGTTCTGACAAATTAGTGGTTAAAGAGAACGCTTCCTTGGGCTAGAAGGAATGAATATTCAAACAGGTAAGAGAAAACTGTCAACATAGTGGCTGCTGTAGAGTGGGAGAACGTTGAGCAACTGGTTCCTTTAGTTCCCCAGCTTTGGAAAGACAGAGCTAATCATTTCTGACAGATGGAGTCTACCAGTTTAAAATATCCCAGGATTTTTTGATGATTGCCATTCTTATCAGTGTGAGGCGATACTCATTGTAGTTTTGATCTGCATTTCTCCAATTATTAGTGATCTTGAGCATCTTTTCATGTGCCTGTTGGCCAGCTGTATGTCTTCTTTGCAGAAATGTCTATTTGGGTCTTCTTGGGTCATTTGTAGAGATGTGGATGGATGGAGTCTGTGATACAGAGTGAAGTCAGAAGGAGTGAAACAAATATCATATATTAATGCATATATGTGGAATCTACGGTACAGATGAACCTCTTTGCAAAACAGAAATAGAGACGCAGATGTAGGGAACAGATGTATGGACATGGCGGGGGGTGGGGAGGAGAGGAAGTAGGATGAATTGGGAGATTGAGATTGATATACATACACTACCACGTGGAAAATCAATAATTAGTGGGAACCTGCTGTATAGCATAGGAAACTCAGTTTGGTGCTCTGAGTAGGGGACCTACTCTTTATTTGTTCTTAGTCGTGTCCAACTCTTCACAACTCTATGGACCAAAGCTCACCAGGCTCCTCTGTCCATGGAATTTTCCAGGTAAGAATACTGGAATGGGTTGCCATTTCCTACTGCAGGGGGATCTTCCCAATCCAGGGATCAAACCCAAGTCTCTTGTGTCTCCTGCTTGGCAGGTGTGTTCTTTACCAACTGTGCCACCTGGGAAGCCCAAGGTGACCTTGAAGGGTGGGGTATTGCAGGGGAGGGAGGGGATATATATTCATATGGCTGGTTTGCTTCACTGAATAGCAGAATCTAGAACAGCATTGTAAGGCAACTATACCCCAATTTTTTTTTTAAAAAAAAGTAAAAAGAGGAAAAGAAAAGCTTCCTAGAGAAGGAGATTCCACTCTTCTCTGTAACTCATGGGTAACAACTGGGTAATTATTTCTAACAGTGAATTGAATTCCTTCACCTGGCAATTTGGAATTCGTTTCTAATTATGTTTCCTCCTGTAGAAATGGACAAAGGCTTGCCCACGTGGTAAAGGGGGGTCATACGTGTGCTGCTTTATTGTCTTAGGAACAGGGGCTGCAGTGGAGAAAAGGGCTTACTGGCTTTCATAGAAGGGTGAAGGGAGAAGTAAGCTTTATGCTCAAGCCCAGAAGTGGAGCTTACATCCAATCTATGTCATGACTGTAGAACTTCCAGAATCTCTATAAATGTGCCCCAGTTGTTTAGCTAGGACCTGTTTTCTCATCGTGAGAACACATAAGAAAAAGAGGCTAGTCTATGTACTTGATTTCTGGGCAGCAAAAAGAGGAGGAGAGAGGTAGCAGGGGGATAGTTGAACTGAGTTAGGAAACTGGGGGAAAATAGTCTGCAGCAGGGTGAGAGAGGTTGCTCTGTTGGGGATGAAGTAGCTTGAATCTTGGCCACCTCAACTGACAAAGAGATTAAAGCATGGGGAGCAATTTGAGGTCTCAGAAAGGATCCTGATCTTGAGTAGGAGAAAGACCCCATTAGAGTTGATATAAGTCTTTTCAGGTCTTTAATACATTCATAAACTGTTATTAGAGTTCATGGCATCCTGACATTGTCCTGCTGAAATCACACTTTCTCCTGAATGGTGGCTTTTTCATTCCTCATATTTTTCTCTGTTCTAGTCAAAGGTAGTTATTTTATATGGAGAGGGAAAAACTGGAGGAAGAAGAAGAAACAGAATTCTTGGAACAAGTAGACTTTAAAGGTGGAGTTTAGGGGACAGAAGCTTTCAATTTAGATGGCAGTCAACAACAAACAAATAAGCAAAACCAACTAAGAAAGAAGGGAAAAGAAGTAATAAAAGAAAACACAGATACAGTATTCCAATATCACGTGTCTTATCGCATGCAGTGACTTCGTGGCCTCCTATTTATTCAATGAGTATTGTTAAACACAGTCACGAGGAAGTGCATCCTTAGCTCTGGATGAAGCATACACCAAGTAGACTTGGAAGATATAGGTCTGTTAGAGAAGCTGAATTAAGTAATAATAAGTGAAAGATGGAAATTCAGAGCCAGTGCCGTGGGGCTCAGAGAAGGTGAGAGCTAGCTCAGCTGGGGCAGTACAGGAAAGGCTTGTGGGGAAGGAAGCCTGAGCACTAGGACTTGAGGAATGATGGGTGGGCTTTGGTCTTGCTGGCCTGGTTGCAGGTGGGGCGAGAATAGCAAGGACTTGGGCACAGAATGAGCAGCGCCGGGCTCAATAAGAGGAGAGAGCCTGAAGGAGGCCTGGCATGGACTGGGAGAAAATTGTGCTGGGAGGAAGTTCAGAACCAAGCTGTGGAGCTCCCTGAACTCTTTATGGTCTTCGGGAGTCATTGGCAACCCTGGGCTTGTCAGTAGATGGCTGAAAGTAGTACTGTGTGGATTAGAGGTGATGATCTGGCCTAGGGTGAATACAAAGCCCTCTTCTAATTATCTAAGACAAAAATCAGCACCAAAACATTCCCCTCTCGCCTTCTCAGTCTTACATGTGGAAACCACAGTGTCAGAAAATTGGGCGGGAGTCGTCTCTCACACTTCCCTCTACGTATTTGGTGGTTGGAGGTCTGCATTAATGTATTTGTGATGTTGGACCTGCAAGACAGAAGCTTCCCCACAAATAGCACAGGAAGTGCTGCCAAGAGGGGAGTCACTGGCCAGCAGGGCCTCCCCGACGCAACCCAGCCTTGGTTTCCTGTCTCACTTCTTGGTTGGTGGTGGTGGTGGTTTCATTGCCAAGCCGTGTCCAACTCTCGCAACCCCATGGACTGTAGCCTGCTAGACTCCTCTGTCCATGGGATTCTCTAGGCAAGAATACTGGAGTGGGTTGCCATTTGGTTAGGGGGAAAAAAATAGATGACTTTTGTCAAACTCCCTGAGAGACGAGGGAGAATTCAATTGAACAATGGTTGGAAAACATTGTTTGAAAGCTTGAAAACTACTGCCCTAGAATAGCCTTGTACTTTAGAACATATAAATTATCCCCTAATGCTGTAGTAATAAAGATTTCTCGTGGGCCAGCTGTGTTCAGTCTCATGAGAAGCATTATGAAAGACTTAAAACATGTAAGGCACAGCCTTCTCAAAAGGCCACTTATACGCATGAACCATTAGCACAAGGTCAGAGCATCAGGTGCAGAATTGTATGGGCAGAGATGGAAGCTGTTGGAGATTTTACAACATCCTGAAGAATCAATACTGGGGGGAAAAAAAATCTATGAAGGAACCGCTTGGGGGCCTTATATTGTATTTTGGAACTGTAGTTCACAACCTATCCAGTGTGTTTGGTTTTCACAGAATATTATGGTGAGAACATATTTGACTTGATTGGGGTTTCACTGAAAGTTCATAAGGCACCTTTTCTTGTAGTTCTAGTTACTGGTTATTTTTCTGGATGATGAAACATGGGTATGAAGATAGAAAAATTCAGTCATCTGTCTGCTTTTTGCTTACTTTGCAGGGCTGAATTTTAAACTGTTCTTTTAAATGTTGGCAGCATGTAGACTGAGACATGGGAAATGATAAGAGATTCTAACCATGGTTAATGAAATCTGTAAGGAAATAACCATGGATATGTTGCCTTCTGTCAGTGTTTACTGTATGACATGGAGATTAATTTTTTTTTTAATTAGGATCATCACTGTGGCCTCCATTTCTTTGATGAAAGCCAGGTTAAATCCATGACTTACTTCACAGATGTGAATGGGTTCCAATCTTTGTTAATATTTGCATATTACAGAGGTCAGGTTTTTTTCTTTCTTCATGGAAGTGGGATTTTTCCTGGTCTTTCATGTTTAGGATATTTAAATTGTTGGCTCTGTCAAAAACTAAACAGAAATAACAGTTATGATCACTGATTTTTAGGCTGAATGGACTCCTTGACTTAGGGTAAAACTTTCCAACATCTAACAGAAGGAATTTATTCTTAAGACATACCTTAGATGATTCCTTCAGTTGGGTCAAACTCAACACATCTGGTATGGGTTGAATTGCGTCCTTTAAAATTCATATGTTGAAGCCCTAATCCTCACTACCTCAAAATAAGACCATCTTTGAGAGAGATTCTAAAGAGGTGATTAAGTGAAAATGAGGCCATTAGGTTTAGCTGTTATCCAACCTGACTGTTGTCCATGTAGGAAGAGGAAATTTGGATACACAAAGAGACAC
The DNA here is from genome assembly GCF_042477335.2 of Ovis canadensis. Taxonomy (NCBI): domain Eukaryota; kingdom Metazoa; phylum Chordata; class Mammalia; order Artiodactyla; family Bovidae; genus Ovis; species Ovis canadensis. Next base: position 86,552,612 of record NC_091252.1, read on the forward strand.
CAGGGGTGGGCAGAGAGGTCCTCCATGTGAGAACAAGTGAGGAGACAGCCATTTGTAAGCCAAGGAGAAAGGCCTCAGGAAAAACCAAAATGTTGACCTCTTGATCCTGGACTTCTAGCCTCAGTAGCTATGAGAAAATAATGCTCAATTATTTAAGCTACCCAATCTTTGATATTTTCCTATGGCAGCTCTAGCAAACTAATACAACACCCAAACCCAAATTTATTGCCTGTTCAAAGCCATTCATTTTGTGGCAGAGGAATTTACTACTCACTGAACATCAGGGAATGGCAACCCACTCCAGTACTCTTTGCCTGGAAAATCCTATGGGCAGAGGAGCCTGGTAGGCTGCAGTCTGTGGGGTTGCTAAGAGTCGGACACAACTGAGCTACCTCACTTTCACTTTTCACTTTCATGCATTGGAGAAGGAAATGGCAGCCCACTCCAGTGTTCTTGCCTGGAGAATCCCGGGGACGGGGGAGCTTGGTGGGCTGGCGTCTATGAGGTCGCACAGAGTCGGACACGACTGAAGCGACTTAGCAGCAGCAGAACATCCACGTAATTCCCCTGAAAGACCTGCCCGCCCACAGCCAGGTGGGGCTGTGCACTAGCTGGTCTGTGGGCATCCACAGTCTTATCCCCGGACCCAGTGACCAAGGAGGCGACAGTCCCGGAGGGGGAGCTCCACGATGGTGGGGTTTCCACCTGGTCCCTGGGAGACTGAGTGGAGCAAAGCCTCCCCCAACCATGTAGAGTATGTCTCCCAGGTGAGACACAGTTCATTACTGTATTAAGCCTGGGATTTGGAAGGTTTCGTTTGTTTCTTCTGCTTAACTTTGTTTATCATGAGCAGTAAAGTCTTCAGCCTCCTAGTTCATCTGGAAGTGCACATTTAGCCGCATATTTGGACTCATAATTTCACATCTGACTGATGATCAGTCTTTCGTTCTACTCTTGCAGCTTCCCACAGGCCTGCCCCTCCTTTCCTTTCATAGAGGTGCTACAGTTATCTCTCTAAACAAGTGATAGCATGATGATGATAATGATAGAGGAGCACTGTTCCAGGCACTGACCTAGTGCTTTCTGTACATCAAGTCCTTTATGAAGTAAGGCAATATTATCATATTATTCTTTCCAACAAAGAAATTGAGGTGCAGAGTCTGATGTGTTCAAGTTCACACAGCTGGTAAGTGGTACAGCCAAGATTTGAACTTGGTAATATGGTTTCCATTGCTTTCTTATAAACTCTGAGTTAACAGCCTTTCCAGTTCTGTTCCCAGGGTATCCTATCACTTTTCCCATCAAGGACCACCCTCTTCTTCTGACCGCTTCCAGCCCTTCATTCCAGTTACAGTCTTCATTGCTTCTGCCCTCTAAACAAATCCTGCATTCGTCACCGTTGCTTCCATTGCTCTCTGAATTGCTCTGTTGCCCATTCTTTTTCTCCCTTGGCCCCGCCTGTCAGCATCTTGTGCATCCTGCTGCTGCTAAGTCGCTTCAGTTGTGTCCGACTCTGTGCGACCCCATAGACGGCAGCCCACCAGGCTCCCCCGTCCCTGGGATTCTCCAGGCGAGAACACTGGAGTGGGTTGCCATTTCCTTCTCCAGTGCATGAAAGTGAAAAGTGAAAGTGAAGTCGTTCAGTTGTGTCCGACTCTTAGTGACCCCATGGACTGCAGCCTACCAGGCTCCTCTGTCCATGGGATTTTCCAGGCAAGAGTACTGGAGTGGGCATCCCTCAGAGCCCCATTCATTTGCCACCTCTTCTGGGAAACCTTTCTTCAGTCTTCATTCAGCACTCCCATAATCCCTTGCCCACAGACACTCATGGTTCACTTATTTGTGTCTATTTCTCTCTCTAAAGGATAAGTTCCCTGAGTGCTGAGACTATATATATATATATATATATATATATATATATATATATATATATATATATATTTGTCTTTAGATCTCCTCTGCAAGCAGTGGACACAGTATATATACACACACACACACACAATCTTTGGGTTACACTTCTTGATCACAATTAAGAGAAAGGAAAGTTTCCTTGAATGCCTTGCACTTAACAAGAGATAACAATGTTACCCCTCCTCACTTTGGCCACCATAGTTTAGGATTCCCAGTCCCTGTGTGGGAGTGACTTTGTTAACATCAAAACACTTTCCTTCATCCTCTCTCTGCGTTCGTTTCTCTGAGCTGGATGCTACCACTTCTCATCTGTGTCATGTTAGCAAATTGTCCCTTTGGTCTTTATATTAGAACTGTTTTTCACTGGGTTTCAATTATTTCTTAGCTGTGATTTATTGATTAAGAGCAGCCTTTCATCCTGGTGGCACTTTTCAAGCATGTGGTGATATAGGTTCCAGGGAGTTGCAAGGAAAGAGAAGAATAGCACTCCTGCTGCTCTCCTTCCCTGCAGGTCTCCACCCTTCAGCCTTTTGTGAAGCCCACGGCCCTCTTCTCTCAGGGGTGGGCAGCAAGTTGAAAGGAAAGTGGAGTTCAGTCACTTCTGCCACAAGTATTTCTGGATCAAATGCAGGACCGATTTGAAAGTTGAACACAATTGGATTTTCTGAGGATTTCAGCCAAGAATGTATTTGTGTTTGTCATCGTCTTACATAGACATGCATTTTCCCAGACATGGCGGTGACTTTCTAACATGGCCTTCAGTAATCCTCACCTTCTGGAGTCATGCTTTTGTCTTGTTTCTTCCCAAACGAAGTAGGGGAGCAGTTCTGTAAATAATGGGCTATTGCAGAAGGGATGGGTGTGATTAGAAGCTAAATCATAAAAGTGTGGCTTCCACCGTGAGGCCATGCAGAGGTCCGTGTGGCAGTGAATGGTCTCCTGCCAGGCGCCAGCGCTGAGAACAGCCATGTGTGTGGACCGTCTTGGGACAGATGCTCCAGCCCCAGCCAAGCCTTTGGACGACTGTAGCCCCAACTTCAGCTCATGAGAAACTGGAGCTGGGTCAGCCCAGCCAAGTGACTCCCCAGATCCTGACCTGCAGAATCCATGTGAGATGATAAATGTTTATGTTTGTGTTAAGCTGCCAAGTCTGGCACTAACTGCTTGTGCGGCCACAAACAATATACATGGTACACAAAATTGCATTTTCTAGGCTCTTTGAGAGTCTATTGTGTTTTCAGTTCTAATAATACTTTTGGCACTACAGAGAGTCTGACTCTGTGATTGAAATTAAAAGTCAGTGTAGAAAGGAAAATGGAAAGATCATCATGGTTTGGTCAAATGCTCAGCATAGCGAGATTGCCTCAGTTCCCTCCTTCGGGTATGCCTGGACGCTTGGAACGGCCCCAAGACAAGCTGCCCTTACCTGTCCCTCCCCAAGCTCCTCTGCTCCCTGCTCTTGGCCACCCACCCCCACAGTGCACTATCACTGCCATGAGGACACAGAGACACCCACCAACCCCCCAGGCAACCTGGATGTCCACTCGCCTTCCATCTGCCAGCATCCCAACTGCTCTGATGAGGATGCTGTGACTTTGAACTTCGTGAAATGTTTTCTTCATTAACCCCAGAAGAGGAGACGGCCTGCTGAGACACAGATGCAAGTGCAAAATCAACAGAGGCCAGGTCTTCTTTTGGCGACTGGAAGAAAGAGCCGAAGGCAGTGAAGTCTGCCTTTCACCGGGTGGGAGAACGTGAGTCATTCATGACTTCGACAGAATGAACCAGTCCCAGAGCCAGACGGACCCCTTTATCTGAATGAGCAGGTAAAATCACCAACAGTGACTTGCACAAAATGGGATCTCATCTTCCCATATGACAGTTATCTCTTTGTCAAGGGGACCTGGAGACAGCTACAGCAGGAGTCCAGTCATGCACTGCTTCGCTCTGGTCTTGAAAAAGATGGACCTGCCTGCTCCTGTTTCAGGAGGGGCCTTTGGCCATCAGGGGCTGTTTGTACCACCAGTCTGAAACACTGAACTCTTCTCTCCTCCTCCCCATCATTCTCTCTCTACCCTCCTCCTTCTCTGCCCTCTTCCACGCCAGCACACTTATAAAGTCCATCCTTACCATTCTAAATAGTGTGTTTGGGGCACCTTATTATTTAATGGAATTCTGCAGTGCTTTACAGGCCAGGAGTATGGAAGACATTGTGTAACATTCTGTAGGAATGCATCTTGTTACTTAACAAAGATCATAACCGAAGCAAATATATATATTAAGTGTGTACATGCGTTCCTGTAAAATGTTTAAGAACACAAGTCATCTCCAACTTAAATATTTGTGGTGGATCCATATAATTTAGAGAGAAATGCAAGTTTAAAGCTCCATGGTTAATGTATTCAGTGTTCAAAACCATACCGAGTCATTTAGGCATGAAAATATACTTCATCTACTTTGACTACATCTGCAAGACCCTGTAGCTGCCAAATTTTCAGTTGGCTTCCTGTCTCATGGATAGTTTTTGGAAGATATTCTCAATAATTCCTGCTTTAGGGACACACACAACACCTGCCACTGCCCACCTCAGATCACTTAGGGTTTTAATCTACTGATGCTCACACTACGAACAGGTCAGATGTGGCCAAGTGCCCATGACAGTGACCTTGGTGGTCCAACACACTCCTGATAATTTAGCTGAGCCCCTGGCCTAAGGGAGGACAGGTGATTCCGGTCCTTTTCAGCCTCCTTAGAAGTTCAGGCCTTTCCTGAAGATCATGGTCAACTCCAAGCCTGTCTATAGGGGCTGGGGTCAGCCGTCTGCCCCTCAAGCTCCTGACTTCTCTTTCCTGCTTGCCCAGGGCTGGTCAACTCAGACCAGCTCCAGGTGACACAGCACATTCTGGGACAGAATGGTGCCTGCCTTTTCCTCTTCACAGTGTCAATCAGGTGCTCCAAACAGTCCCCTTCTCCACCCCTACTCTGCCCAAACCCAACAAGAGCTATCGTGTTACCGAAGTTTCCTGGGAATGTGTAATTCATCAAACAGAAACCCACAATGAGAAGTATGAACAAATTCTACAAGTGTTTGCTCCCCTGGGGGCAGTCAGGGCAGAAAAGCACTTTGTGCTTCTTGTCTCGGGGAGACTCTGGGGGCCGCCCAGCCAGCTGCCCCTAAACTACAGTCATAAGTCACATGTGCAAAGTCTGGAGGAAAGCACTGTTCTCCAGGAGGACTGTTGCTCCATCAGTGGCTGGGCTGGGCAGCTCTGCAGCAGTGGGCTTGTTTCGTGGTCTCCCTCCTGTGGTCCTCTCTCTTCTGCCACATCCTCTCCAGTTTCTTCATTCTGTCCTCTCACCAGCCCTGTTCCTACCACCACACCTTTCTTACCACCAGCCCCCCACTACCCAGGCCAGCGGGCTTCATCCAAGGCCAGTCTCCTCTAGGCTGTTAAGACTCTAAGCTTCACCTCCTCACTTTCTCTAGGCTGGTACCTTGATAAAGTCTTCCCTGCTGATGCCCCAGTTTGAGACCTCAGCACCTTCCAGAGCCTTCTCTGCTCTTGAGGGAGCACACACACATCCTACAATGCTCTGTGCACACGAATATAACACACAGGCCTTCGGTAACCCAGAGGTGACTGTCTGGGGAGAAAGTGCAACCTTAAGGAACATGGTCATGGGGAGGATATGGGGACCATCTCTAGGGGCCGGATGGTAACCCTCCAATGAGACAAAGCTGGCAAACTTCAGCCCACAGCTAAACAGGGATCACAGACAGCTTTTGTTTTGCTTGTGCACTTTTCTAAAATTCTTATTTAGTTGTCATGCATGCTAAGTTACTTCAGTCATGTCCAACTCTTTATGACGCTATGGACTAGAGCCTGCCAGGCTCCTCTGTCCCTGGGATTCTCTAGGCGAGAATACTGGAGTGGGTTGCCATGCCTTCCTCCAGGGGGTCTTCCCGATCCAGAGACAAAACCAGTGTTTCTTAAGTCTCCTGCATTGGCAGCTGAGTTCTTTGCCACTAGTGCCACCTGGGAAGCCCATTTAGTTATCAACATTGTACAATTAGGAGAATTTACATGAAAAACTGTATTTCTGGAGTCTTTTGAAAACTTGAAGATGTAGCCACGTGGAATCTACATGGCCACGTGTAGATTTAGGGGGACTAAAGATTGATGCTTTTGAACTGTGGTGTTGGAGAAGACTCCTGAGAGTCCCTTGGACTGCAAGGAGATCCAACCAGTCCATTCTTTGGAAGGAATGATGCTAAAGCTGAAGCTCCAGTACTTTGGCCACCTCATGCGAAGAGTTGACTCATTGGAAAAGACTCTGATGCTGGGAGAGATTGGGGGCAGGAGGAGAAGGGGACGACAGAGGATGAGATGGCTGGATGGCATCACTGACTTGATGGACGTGAGTCTGAGTGAACTCTGGGAGTTGGTGATGGACAGGGAGGCCTGGCGTGCTGCGATTCATGGGGTCACAAGAGTCGGACACGACTGAGCGACTGAACTGAAAGACTGTACCAGAATTTATTTATGTATGTGGCTGTGCCAGGTCTTACTGATCACACACGGGATCTTTGATCTCATGCAAGATCTTTAGTTGCCACCTGTGAACTCAGTTGTGGCCTGTGGGATCTAGTTCCCTGACCACGAATCAAACCCAGGCCCCATACATTGGGAACTCAGAGTCTTAGCCACTGGACTGCCAGGGAAATTCCTGTGCCTGAATTTAACATGCCATTGGGGCTGCTCTACTTTCCTGGGGCCCTAAGGGCTTCAGGCTGGGGAAGGTCTTTCTTCCCCAGGGGATGGGCGAGGGGCCACCAGCCCCCTGGGAAACCAGTGCCAGGTGAGGATTTGGAGGAATTCAGAGTCAGGATTCTCTGCTCAGTACCTGCATGTCTAGAATCAAAAGCAAGCAAGTGAAAAAACTTGCACCTGAATAAACATGGTTTCTCAGTGACGCTGATGTCAACACTTCTAACCAACTCAGAGGCTGTGTCACTCAGGAAGTTCCTCAGAGGTCAAGGAAAATCAGTTTTGGGGAGGCCCCTGGGGAAGGGAAGGGAGGGGGTTGCTGGCTCCAGGGACAAGTGACCTGTAGTCACATAGAGTCCATGCTTGGTTTAATGCTCTGCTGATGTTATCTTAAATTAATGATGTTTTGAACAAGGGTCCCAGAGTTTCATTTGCACTAAGAATCTGCCAGCAGTACAGGAGACCTGGGTTCAATCCCTGGACCAGGAAGATCCCATGGAGAAGGGAATGATAACCCATGCCAGTATTCTTGCCTGGAGAATTCAATGGACAGAGGAAACTGGTGGACTATAGTCCATGGGGTTGCAAAGAATCAGATATGATGGAGCGACTGACACTTTCACTATCAAGCAATTTCCCCCAATTATGTAGCCAGTCCTAGCAGAGCTTAACCAACCCAGGACCACCCATCTCACCAAAGAGATATTTTTCACATGAGATGCTTTAAAAGAAATTTTATTATTCTTTTGACCACCCTGTTCTGGCACGCAGGATCTTTGTTCCCCAATCAGGGATTGAACCCATGCTTCCTGCAGTGGAACTCAGTGTCTTAATCATTGGACCACCAGGGAATTCCCCAGGTAAGATGCTTTAAAGAGACTTGAAATGTTGGTGGATGCCCCCGGGGCTCTAGTGCTCTGAGCAGAGAGTGATTTCGTGTGAATTGTGCCCATCAGTGAAATTAGAGAATCCAGTCAATAGACGATGGAGCTTCCAAGAGAATGTGGGAACAGCTTAACACACTGTTAAGTGATCAGAGGGCTGCTGCTGTCTCCGGGGGCTGAAGTTAACAACATCTTTTCTGCTTTAAGAAATTTTGCAGATTGTTGGATGGGTGGACCTGAGTCAGCTGGGCTACAAGTGGAGTTGTGGTGTTGTGAAACTGCAATGCTCACAGACTTCAAGTAAATGTAAATGTTTTGGAAACCTCTGGAGAGTAATCTGTGGGGTTGCTACTTTCCTTCCAAAGGAGTGCACATAAATACCTCGCTGCCACAACAGTAACTTAGACAAATGCTTTCAGGATTTAAACTCCCGCAATGGAGTATTTCTGCAAGTATATTAGGGTGATGAAAGTGAAAGAGGAGAGTGAAAAAGTTGGCTTAAAACTCAACATTCAGAAAATGAAGATCATGGCATCTGGTCCCATCACTGCATGGCAAATAGATGGGAAACAGTGGAAACAGTGTCAGACTTTATTTTGGGGGGCTCCAAAATCACTGGATCTTCCCTGGTGGCTCAGACGGTAAAGCGTCTTCCTACAATGTGGGAGACCCAGGTTCGACCCCTGGGTCGGGAAGATCCTCTGGAGAAGGAAATGGCAACCCACTCCAGTACTCTTGCCTGGAAAATTCCATGGATGGAGAAGCATAGTGGGCTACAGTCCATGGGGTCGCAAAGAGTTGGATATGACTGAGTGACTTCACTTTCACTTTCAAAATCACTGCAGACGGTGATTGCAACCATGAAATTAAAAGACACTTACTCCTTGGAAGGAAAGTTATGACCAACCTAGATAGCATATTGAAAAGCAGAGACATTACTTTGCCAACTAAGGTCCGTCTAGTCAAGGCTATAGTTTTTCCAGTAGTCATGTATGTATGTGAGAGTTGGACTGTGAAGAAAGCTAAGTGCCAAAGAATTGATGCTTTTGAACTATGGTGTTGGAGAAGACTCTTGAGAATCCCTTGAACTGCAAGGAGATCCAACCAGTCCATTCTGAAGGAGATCAGTCCTGGGTGTTCTTTGAAAGGAATGATGCTAAAGCTGAAACTCCAGTACTTTGGCCACTTCATGCGAAGAGTTGGCTCATTGGAAAAGACTCTGATACTGGGAGGGATTAGGGGCAGGAGGAGAAGGGGACGACAGAGGATAAGATGGCTGGATGGCATCACTGACTCGATGGACGTGAGTGTGAGTGAACTCCAGGAGTTGGTGATGGACAGGGAGTCATGGAGTGCTGCGATTCATGGAGTCACAAAGAGTTGGACACGACTGAGTGGCTGAACTGAACTGAACTAATTAGAGTCTTTTGCTAAAATTCTAGCTCATACATGGTGCTGTGCTCAGTCACTTAGTTGTGTCTGACTCTTTGTGACCCTGTAGACTGTAGCCCTCTAGGCTCTGCTGTCAGTGGAATATTCCAGGCAAGGATAGTGGAGTGGATTGCCATTTCCTCCTCCAGAGAATCTTCCTGACCCAGAGACTGAATCCATACATCTTGCGTCTCCTGCACTGGCAGGTGGATTCTTTACCACTGTGCCACCTGGGAAGCTCATATGTGGACCTTATAGTAATTAAAAGATGAAATGAGGAAATTCTTTGCTGGTCCAATGATTGGGACTCAATGGCACTCCACTCCAGTATTCTTGCCTGGAAAATCCCATGGACAGAGGAGCCTGGTGGGCTGCAGTTCATGGGGTCATTAAGAGTCGGACACAACTGAGAGACTTCCCTTTCACTTTTCACCTTCATGCATTGGAGAAGGAAATGGCAACCCACTCCAGTGTTCTTGCTTGGAGAATCCCAGAGATGAGTGAGGCTGGTGGGCTGCTGTCTATGGGTCACACAGGGTTGGACACGACTGAAGCGACTTAGCAGCAGCAGCAGCAGCTTCCACTGCAGGGAACTCAGGCTTGATCCCTATTTGGGGAACTGAGATCCTGCAAGCTGTATGATTCAGCAAAAAACAAAAAGGGAATTGATAGATTTTAATGGGTTGAATTGTGTCCTTTCCCAAGCAAATGTTGAAGTCCTAAGCCCCAGTACCTCAGAACGTGTCATTGTTTAGAAGGTCAATATTGATGTAATTAGTTAAGATGCGATCACACTGGAGTTGGTGGAAGCTTAATCTAATGTGACCAGTGTCCTTGTAAGAAGAGGGAAGGACACATAGACACCCAGGTGAGACAGCCATGTGACAATGACCGAGGCGGAGGTGAAACACTACAGCTGCTGGATGGTGAGTGTCAAGGTTTGGTGGCCACCCTAGGAGAGGATGGGGCTCTGAAGGTTTCTTCTCTCCAGCTCATTGAGGGCCCTTGACTTTGAACTTCACCCCTGAAAGTGTGTAAGAGCACATTTCTGTTGCTTCAAGCCACCCAAGTTGTGGTAGCCAACCAGCAGTCCTAGGAAACTAACCTGAAATATATAAGTGAAAAAAAAAAAAAAAAAGTGAAGTCGCTCAGTTGTGTCCAACTCTTCGCGACCCCACGGACACCAGGATCCTCCATCCACGGGATTTTCTAGGCAAGAGTACTGGAGTGGGTTGCCATTTCCTATATAGGTCTTCCTCAAATGGATCTTTTCTCTTTTTGGGTAAATCCAATTCTTTGTGGATCTCTAAATTTACAATTTTAAAGAAAAAGAGGCACTCCATATTTTTTTATATCTTGATCTCACTTCAGTTCAGTTCAGTTCAGTCGCTCAGTCATGTCTGACTCTTTGTGACCCCATGAATCGCAGCATGCCAGGCCTCCCTGTCCATCACCAACTCCCGGAGTTCACTCACAATCACGTCCATCGAGTCAGTGATGCCATCCAGCCATCTCATCCTCTATCGTCCCCTTCTCCTCCTGCCCCTAATCCCTCCCAATATCAGAGTCTTTTCCAATGAGTCAAATCTTCGCATGAGGTGGCCAAAGTACTGGAGTTTCAGCCTTAGCATCATTCCCTCCAAAGAAATCCCTGGGCTGATCTCCTTTAGAATGGACTGGTTGGATCTCTTTGCAGTCCAAGGGACTCTCAAGAGTCTCCTTCAATACCACAGTTCAAAAGCATCAATTTTTCAGCACTCAGCTTTCTTCCCAGTCCAGCTCTCACATCCATACATGACTACTGGAAAAACCATAGCCTTGACTAGACAGATCTTTGTTGGCAAAGTCATGTCTCTGCTTTTCAATATGCTATCTAGGTTGGTCATAGCTTTCCTTCCAAGGAGTGTCTTTTAATTTCATGGCTGCAGTCACCATCTGCAGTGATTTTGGAGCCCCACAAAATAAAGTCAACCACAGTTTCCACTGTTTCCCCATCTATTTCCCATGAAGTGATGGGACCAGATGCCATGATCTTCGTTTTCTGAATGTTGAGCTTTAAGCCAACTTTTTCACTCTCCTCTTTCACATTCATCAAGAGGCTTTTGAGTTCCTCTTCACTTTCTGCCATAAGGGTGGTGTCATCTGCATATCTGAGGTTATTGATATTTCTCCCGGCAGTCTTGATTCCAGCTTGTGCTTAAAGCTCCCCAAATGTTGGCCTCATTAGTAAATTTCAGTATTTTTAATGCGTGCTGTAGTGCTTAGTACTATAATACTATTAACAAGAGGTGATGCTAGTCTGAGTATTACATTAAGGAGAGTAGCTTTCATGAACAAGGGTGTAAATATTATAGTGAATGTGTAGGAATCCTCAAATGTGATCACAGGCTGTGGCACTTTTGTCTCTCATTCTCAAGTTTCTCTGTAGGCTTAGTCCTCTTCTTGTCCAGGCTGAAAGAACTAGAAGATTTTCTGGTCATTTACAGTTTTTTTCTGGTCACTTTCAGGCCCAACTTAAAAATTAATATGCCCAGGTTGGTATGGTATTGAAGCTTGAACCTTCTCTAAAACTTCTTTCCTGTTCATCCATCCAGGATTAATACGTGAGCACAGAGTGAACTTCTGGAGTGATAGAGCCAGTACACTTTTGGATCGTTTGCAATAACGCTTAGCTGTTCTAATGAACACAAGCTGTGCTACTGATCCAGAAGCAGGTGCATAAGCGAAGTGCGTGGCTCATGGGCCAGATGGAAATAAGTGATGCATGAAATCCATGCATGATATTTATTTCCCAGAGAAGTGATGCATCGACTGAAGTTTTCCTGAATCGCTTTAAGACATCGTTTAGTGCCAATAAAAGGTCTGCTAACTAGCTACATCCTGGGACATGTCCTGGGGTTGGTCTAATGAGTCTGTAAATAGTCTGTAAATAAACATGATCCATGTATAATCTTAGCCTGAATGAGCCACACTAGCAAAACTCCCTCATTCCCATTCTAATTTCTCATGTGCAGTCCGAAAATTTACTAAAATCTCCAGGAGGTTTGGCCAAAGGAAGTTATGGGTCTTGACCCTGCAAACAAAACCATTGCGGCTGTCGTCTTTCTTGTCTGCTTAAAATTTAATTTCAATTGTGATCATTCAAACCATAGCCAGGGGAAATGTGGCATCTGGAAAGATAGCTATCTAAGGAAACAAAGAGTTCAGCTTTTAAAACAGGCTATAGGAATGTATGTGCAATCACTAACTTTCCCTCTTAGGAAGGCAAGCCAGCACTCTAGGTCTCTCCCAATGAATACACTATGATTGACACCTTGACCATAGGATGTTAATATCTGAAAGGATTCTCTATAACTGCCTGACTCGGGAGAGAGAATTGAGTAAGTGAGAGCTCTTTGAGTCTGAAAGTAGTTTCATGGAGGAGGCTATGCAGTGCCAGAGTCTCAGGTTTGGAGGAACATGAGTAAGCTATGACCCGGAAGAGCTTTCCCGGCAGTGACTCAGTGGTGCTTCTTCATCTCAAAATGATGCCCAGACACAGTACTCACATTCAGTGGCTTCTTCATAAACATTTACTGGAAGAGGAACTCCTAGTGAGAGGCTGCGTTGTGTAGATGGGGCTACACTGGCTAGCTCTGCCCCTTATTTCCTGTGTGGTTTTGACAAGTTACTTAGCCTCTCTGTGTTTCCATTGCCTCATCTGCAAAATGATGAGTTGTTGTGAGGATTAAACAATGGTTCGGCTGATAAAGAATCTACCTGCAATGCAGGATACCTGGGTTCGAATCCCTGGGTAGGATCTATCCTGTGGATAAGTGAATGGCTACCCACTCCAGTGTTATTGCCTGGAAAATTCCATGGGTGTAGGAGCCTGGTGGACTGCAGTCCATGGAGTTGCAAAAAGTTGGACATGACTAACATTTTCACTTTTTTTTTTCTTCAGATGTAAAAGAAACAATTATGATAGTAATTGGCATTTAGCAGGGTTATATAAGTGTTGCTGTTGTTATTACAGTAGACGTATTTATAGTCCCCTTGAATACTGACTTTCAGAATGTTGAAGTGGTTCTCCATATTTCATTAGCTCATTAGAAGAGTATAGAAGAGTTATAGCTTATCAAGATATTTTCATGTCCAAATAGCATTTGATATTTAAAAATCTTGAAGTTTTTTTTTTTTTTAATTAACATATGCAGTCGAGTACTTATTCATTAAATTTACTGCTTGCCAAATTCCATGCTAGGTACTAAGGAAACCAAGCAGTTAGCGAAAAAGTTAACGTGTTAGTCGCTCAGTTGTGTCTGACTCTTTGTGACTCCATGGACTGTAGCCCGCCAGGCTCCTCCATCCATGGGCTTCTCCAGGCATGAATTCTGGAGTGGGTAGCCATTCCAGGGAAAGTGAATGGTAAACGAAGTCATTCTTTGTTTTTCTTCTAAGCTTTTAGAATCTAAATCTTATTGGTTAAAAAACATTTAATTTTGTCCAGTCTCACAAATTTTCTGAAACCACTTTGACTTTGTATCTTAAATATTTATACTTTCTTAAACTGGTCCTCACAGGACCGTTTTGCAGCCTTCTTTGGCTTACTAACAAAGCTTCCATTAAAGAAGAAATTAACTGATGTTCAGTGTATTTGTATAAGTATAATTTCATTTTTTAAAATAGATTAGATTTATTTGAAACAGACATTTGAAAAAAGTCCTAAGTGCATTATTTTGTATTTGTTTATTTCTCCCCCCACTGAGTGAAAAACAGAAGGCGCCTCAACATAGTAGGAGAGTGGGTGATTGAGGGTGCCGAGGCTGTGACCCCGGGGAGGTGCCTCCAGCAGGGCTGGGTGTAGCTGACACAAGCTGTCACTCCCTTTTCTGGGTTCATGAATGCCATGTACCTGATGGCATTCTTCTTCGTAGAGTCTGGATGCCACCTCACAGCCCAGCTCCAAGCAGAGCACTTAGTGACTCCCCCCTGGACACAGGGAGTCTTCATTTGAGGTGAGACTTGTTTTCACCCCAAGTCTACAGGAGACTGTGGTTAGCAGTCAGGTACATGTTTACCTTTAAAGGCTCCGTATTAGTACCTAGTGCTGGGGTAACTCAGAATTACAATCTGGATGGCTTAAACAATAGAAACGCATTGTCTCCCAGTTCTGGAGGCTCCAAGTCCAACACTGGAGATGAGGCAAGGCTATGCGCTCTCCAAAGGCTCTGGGCGAGGATCCTTCCTTGCTTCTTCTAGCTCCTGATGGTCCTGGCAATCCTTGGCTTGTAGGTGCAACCCTGTGATCGTCACCTCACATGGTGTTCTCTGGGCGTCTGCACTCTGTCTTCCTCCAGACACAGTGTGTCTGTATGTCTATGTGGCTGTGTTTCTTTTCCTCTTGGAAGGACAGCAATCATGTTAGATTAGGGGCCCACCTACTTCAGTATGACCTCACCCATTACATCTACAGTGATCATATTTCCAAATTCAGCCACATTTGTGGAGCTGCTGGTTCCAGAGTGTGGGGAGGTGTGGGTTTAGCACCCAGGACATTGGAGGTGCCCATGGGCTCTGCAGCAAGGTTGTCAGGTGAGGCAATAGGCTCGTGGTTCTAAGAACGACTTGAATTTAGCGGGCAGGGACACTATTCAATCTGGTACAGGCTTTGCCTTCTGTCTTCATCACACAGCTGGCTTTTCCCCAGTGGTAGTTGCTGGCTTGGTCTTGGAGGGTAAGAAAGAGGGCTGGCACAGGAGACAGGGGACACAAGTAATGGGGAGAGGCCATGAGAGGCTCTGTTTGCCGGCAAAGGGTAGTGATGGTGGATGAGATGCTCGGAATACGCACCTGGGAGAGGTGGGGGCCTGCACACTAGGAAGAGGGACACATTCCACTCACTCACAGCTTGGTTCACAGCTGGATCCAACCCGCAACTGCATACTGCCCTGCTTACCATCCCTCCTCCATTCCCCCCACCTCCCCACCCCGCATCCCCTGTGTGGAGTCTGGCTTGTTCCTCTCCCAGCCCGACTGATTGTATAAGACCAACTAGGGGATAGGGACTTCCCTGGCAGTCCAGTGGTTGAGACTCTGCCCTTCCACTGCCGAGGTCACAGGTTCGATTCCTAGTCGGGGAACTAAGGTCCTGCCTACTGTGGGGCCAAAATAATGGGGCATACAGCAGAGTTGGTAAGTTAGATTCTGACCTTGTTTCCTGAAAAGTCTCCACATTTCTTGGTTCACCAGAATCACAAATTTACTAGAAGTTTTATTTTCTAAAATGTCGGCCGCAGTCACAGTCGCCATCCTGCAATATCTATGGTGACAGATATAGACGTACCTGGAGGCTTGTCTTCACTCATTACGCTCTGCAGCATTTCTGGGCTTCTCTGTACAGAGCCTCTTTCTAAGGGTTCAGACAGCCAAAGGGCATCTGTGGAATTTTTAATAATTCTCTCTCTCCGTGGGTTGAGCAGTTGGGGCAGCGAAGGTTAATGCCACTTATTACTTATTCTACAGCTTATTGCCTTGCAGTCTACACTAAGGGCATCATGCACACTCACTTCTTGCCTCATTTTCTGGGCAGTAGCATTGTTGCAGCACCATGTTATAATTTTGCTTGTTTTTCGAACATAATGTATGCAGCATAGTGACAGAGATTTTTCTGTTATCTTAAACATAAAAGCTGGAAAGAAATATCATTCTCTGCTTTTTTCAACATATTATGTTTCCTGGGATCAACATAATTCTCTGCACAAGGTTCTGACAGACCATTCTCTTCCAGTTAAAATAAAAAATTTTTTCCAGTTAAGTAATCAGATTTCTTGGTGACATGATCAATTTACATATTTATGTAACTTTACAATTATGTCTGATCCTCTTATTATTCCACAACTGGAGATGTTTTTGTCTGTCTGTAAAGATCCATTCTTTTTATGTTTCAAAACAATTGCCAAGTCACATCACCAGTTTCAAACTGTACCGTGAAACTCATACTGTGACTGAATAGTCATTTCTATAGAAATCAATGTATTTGATTAAGCACTTATGGAGGATTGATGCTGCTGCTCCTGAGGTCTTTGTGGAGCAAAGCCAGAGAGAGTAAATAAGAGTGAGAAAGAACAGAATAAGGCTGAGAACAGAGGGCAGTGTCTGGGGAGTCATGAAGCTTGTCCCCAAGTGGTCCTGGGCCCTGGCCCTCCACCCTTGCTGCACAGTGGATTCACCTGGGAACTTTTAGCACTGATGCCCAGGCCTGACCCCCAGAGACATTGACTTCATTGATATGAGGTGGACCAGCATCAGATTTTCATCCCACGTGTCAGGGAACCAGAAACTGCACACCTAGTGGATGCCATATATAATTGCCAATTGATTTCAGAATATCTCAGTTCTCGAAGTGGAGAAGGGGAAAGGAAAAACTTCCTTCCTCACTTAAAAATAAAACTTGACCACTCCAAATCTGGAACCAGACTAGAGATCTCTGTGAGGAGTGGGTTTATGGTCCCTTGAACGCTGCTTGTGCCCTGAGGCTCTCTCACAGTGACCCTGGCTCCACCAAGCCAAGCTCCAAAGGAAGGAAAGGGGATGCTCCATGTCTATAACTCCCTGGCTCAGTCCTAAGCTCACAGCCCGGCCCTAAAGGGCCTGTGCAGAACTGAGGAAGCTGGGACTTTCCGGTAAGGTCTTACTAAAGACCAGACTGGAAGGTAAAAGATAAGATCACAGCTCCACTACCCAAAAAGCCTCAGGGTGGAAGGCAGGGTCTCTTGCAGCTTGGTTTCTTTCTCTTTCAAATGAGTGGAATCATCAGTCTCGAAGGTAGGTTATCTGCAGGGTTGGGGGCAGGTACCAGCATTTATAATGTAGCATCTGACACATCGTTGGGTATCAGTGATGGGGAGCTTTGGGGATTATAAGATTCAAACTATTATAAACCTGCGACACTTGCTTCAGATAAGACTAGCTTGGGACCTGCTAACCTCTTCACTTCCCTCTTCAGTTTAGTCCAGTTCAGTCACTCAGTCGTGTCTGACTCTTTGCGACCCCATGGACTGCAGCACGCCAGGCTTCCCTGTCCATCACCAATTCCTGGGCCTTGCTCAAACTCAAGTCCATTGATTCAATGATGCCATGCAGCCATCTCATCTTCTGTTGTCCCCTTCTCCTCCTGCCTTCAATCTTTTTCAGCATCAGGGTCTTTTCCAGTGAGTCAGTTCTTTGCATCAGGTGGCCAAAGGATTGGAGTTTCAGCTTCAGCATCAGTCCTTCCAATGAATATTCAGGGTTGATTTATTCTAGGATGGACTAGTTTGATCTCAGAGAAGGCAATGGCACCCTACTCCAGTACTCTTGCTTGGAAAATCCCATGGATGGAAAAGCTTGGTAGGCTGCAGTTCATGGGGTCGCTGGGAGTCGGACACGCCTGAGTGACTTCACTTTCAATTTTTACTTTCATGAATTGGAGAAGGAAATGGCAACCCACTCCAGTGTTCTTGCCTGGAGAATCCCAGGGACGGGGGAGCCTGGTGGGCTGCCCTTTATGGGGTTGCACAGAGTCGGACACGACTGAAGCAACTTAGCAGCAGCAGCAGCAGCAGTTTGATCTCCTTGTGGTTCAAGGGACTCTTAAGAGTCTTCTCCAACACCACAGTTCAAAAGCATCAAGTCTTCGGTGCTCAACTTTCTTTATGGTCTAACTCCCACATCCATACATGACCACTGGAAAAACCATAGCCCATACTAGATGGACCTTTGTTGACAAAGTGATGTCTCTGCTTTTAAATATGCTATCTAGGTTGGTCATAACTTTCCTTCCAAGGAGTAAGCCTCTTTTAATTTTCTGGCTGCAATCACCATCTGCAGTGATTTTGGAGCCCAGAAAAATAAAGTCAGCCACTGTTTCCCCATCTATTTGCCATGAAGTGATGGGACCAGATGCCATAATCTTTGTGTTCTGAATGTTGAGTGCCGGGGTCCAGCCCCAGTGGATCCAGGGAATTCGAGGCTGGGGACGGCATCGGCGTCTTTGGAAAAATACATATTTAATTACAGATATAGAGAGAGATTAAAAACGGATAGTGTAGTAGGAGATAGTGTAGTGGAGAAAAGGAGGCTGAATCCAGATGGGAATTCAGCCAGAGAAATGGGAGCAAGAAGGAAGCGACATGGGGGAATCAGTCTTTCCGGAAAGTGATCTATTTTCTTTATTTTTAGGTTTGCTTATATACCTTTTGTTACACATAGGGATGAATACAGAGTCATGCGGGGGTCAGCAGTCCTGACCTTTATCAAAATCAGGTGCTTCACATAAAAAGGTCTTAGGGATTTTATGATCCTTTCTTTCTGATAACCAAAAAACTTATTTCTTCCAAAGGTGTTTTCTCTTAAACCAGGTACCACCCTCCAAATAAAGTTACATTCCTATAGAGTGAGGGTGCAGTGAGTTACAGTCAAGAAAGGAATTTATTTAACCCAAGGTTAACATGATTAATCTTAAAGGTTAATGCTTATTTCTCCTATATGCTTAAAGGTTAATACTTCTTCCTATATGCTAGTTATATTCATTATAAGGGTAAGGAACATGGAGATTTAGCAGCAAACATCAGCCCAACAAATGAAAATCCTTTCACCAATGCTCCCCTTAAGATCTGTTTAGTCTTAAGATAGTGATAAAGTTACATTTTTACATAACAAGGACACAGTGATTTATAACAAAGCACAGTGATCTATTACAAAAGAGAAAATTCATTAACTCAAAAAGTCTAGTATTGCTAACCTTAAAAACTACTATATTTCCTTTTCTATAGTCCAAATACATTGATTAATATATTCCCAGGTGCCTAAGGATATGGAGGCCTGGCAGCAATCATTGACTCAACAAGAAGAAAAAGCCCTATGCTAATTAAGACTCTCAAAATACTCCAAAACTCTCTGTGCTGTTTATGGTTGAGAGGTAGTAAACAATCATGTGCGTAGTGGCAGGAGTATGGATAATCCTGTCACACAAGCTAGTCTGTCAGCAGAGAGGTTTGACCTGAGACACCCTTGTCCCACCCAGAGCAGGGAATTAGCAGCAACTATTGACACAACAAATGAAAAACCCTTCACCAATATAATTCCTAACCAACCCACTATACTAATAACTTCTAACTCCCCAAAAGAATTTGCCTTTAGTGAGTCTAAAATATCTAGTGCCTCTCAGATTGGGAGGCTGTAAACAATCACATGTGGCCGGACGAACCTATACAGGCAAGCTAGATAACCTTCAGAGCAGTCCGTAAGCTGAAACACTCTTGTCACGCCCAAGAATTTTTATTGCCTTGGAGCTGCACGTTTACTCCTTCTCCGAGAGAAATGGTTATGGGGGAGAGCCCCCCGTAAAGTCAGAGGTGTAGGTGAGAGCATAAAACAGACTCTGATTTTGGGGTAGATGCTCAGGAACAGAGGGTTTCCTAAGGCTTGATCACGCCTTTGGGTATGCCAAGGCTCCTTCCTCATGACCTTTGCCATGGGTGGAGTTCCTCACACTGGCCCCCGGCAGTTGAGCTTTAAGGCAACTTTTTCACTCTCCTCTTTCACTTTCATCAAGAGGCCCTTTAGTTCTTCTTCACCTTCTGCCATAAGGGTGGTGTCATCTGCATATCTGAGGTGATTGATATTTCTCCCGGCAATCTTAATTCCAGCTTGTGCTTCTTCCAGTCCAGTGTTTCTCATGATGTACTCTGCATATTAGTTAAACAAGCAGGGTGACAATATACTCCTTTTCCTATTTGGAATCAGTCTGTGGTTCCATGTCCAGTTCTAACTTGCTTCCTGACCTGCATGCAGGTTTCTCAAGAGGCAGGTCAGGTGGTCTGGTGTTCCCATCTCTTTCAGAATCTTCCACAGTTTATTGTACTCCACGCAGTCAAAGGCTTTGGCGTAGATATACCCAGCCCCTTTGCCTTGTGCTGGAGCCCACTGTAACACAGTGCAACACACGGTACAACACGACACAACGCAGTGAGGCCAACAGTCCTCAGAGACACGCAGGAATAAGAGGTGGATTATTTTCTTTTTTCTTTTGTTATTTTTAAAACATAATTTTATGATTACATTTATCTGTTTGTTTTTGACCATGCTGGGCCGTCGCTGTGGCTCAGGCTTTCTCTAGTTGCAGTGAGTGGGGCCAACCCTTCTTCGGGGTGTGTGGGCTTCTCATTGTGGTGGCTTCTCTCGTTGCAGAGCACAGGCTCTAAGGCACACGGGCTCTGGAAGCTGTGGCTCCCGGGATCTAGAACACAGGCTCAGTAGCTGTGGCACACGGGCTTGGTTGCCCAGAAGCATGTGGGATCTTCCTGGAGCAAGGATGGAACCCACGTCTCCTGGATGAGCAGGCAGATCCTTTACCACTGAGCCACCAGGGAAGCCTGGGATGTGGATTTCTAAAGGAAGGCATCTTGTACCGTCCTCCACAGCACGTGGTGGGCAGAGTGCAGAGATTACACACGCTTTTCAGAAGGTGAACGTCCTTCTGGGTCGCTAGAATCAGCCCCGTTCTAACGGAGACTTCCAGAGGAGGAAGTGAAGACCAGCACCTCATTCTCCCAAGCTGGGGGGCAATATCCCACTATTATTGCTATTGATATTATTATAGCTATTAGAGTTGGTAAGTCACTCATCATGACAACACGGGACCTGTGGCACAGGGATTTTCAGAAGGTTGTTCCTGAGCTGGTGCCCGTGGCTCGTCTGGTCTGTTTCTGGGTCATGGCAAGATAAGCACAGAACGTGAGGGTAGATGTTTGAAAAATTTTAGACACAACTGATGTTGCCAGGGACCAGTGGTACACACAGGCGTCAGACAGCAGGGTTTGGAGCAGTCTGAGCACTGTGACACTCGCTTGGTGAGTCAAAGACGACGCTGGCTGCAGATTAGCTGTGCCCTGTGGGACCACGCCTCGGTCCATGATGACCTGGTCCTTTACCACACACAGATGGCCTGAGGTGGTAGCCTTTGGAATCATTCTTCATTTTGCAGATGGAAAAATAACTGCTCAGCCCACAGCAGAGTCAGGTGAGAGGAGAACTGGAGTCATCATCGGACTTCACACCTGATTCCTCAGCCACTGTCTCATAACAGCCTCAAACCAACAAGGTGTTGAAAAGCTGAAACTAAATACTGAAAGGGTGTTAGAGCTCCAGCTGGTGTGCGGGCCCTGGGGAGAACAGAGAGACAGTTATTTCTTTTGTTTACTATGGAAACATAGTAAAAACCCTGGAGCATCTCTGTAGAGGGGAGAAGTGTGATTTCCTGTAAAAGAACAGCCACCACCAGACTGAGCCTATACTGAGGAGAGATGGGAGAGACCTGCATTTCTGTATATTTGTATTGGAGAGCCAAGGGGGAGGTGGAAAATAGCATATAACCAAAGTAGAGATTAGCTTCACTCATTCCCTATTTTGGGGCATCTAACATGTGGTGAGCACACTGTTCTTGGTGCTGAGAATATAAACTCCAATTAGCCACCTCCTCCTCTTCCAGAGTTTGCAATCTAGTGGGAGGGACAGATGACTTAGCAGACACCTTCTGCTGACAATGAGAAGCCTAGTGCTACTACTGTTTTGAAAAATGAAAGCGAAGTCGTTCAGTCGTATCCGACTCTTTGTGACCCCATGGACTGTAGCCTGCCAGGCTTCTCCATCTATGGGATTCTCCAGGCAACACTGGAGTGGGGTGCCATTTCCTTCCCCAACTACTGTTTTAGGAAGTGGAAAAAGTGAACAGTGGAGTCCCTGCCCTCATGAAATTTACATTCCAGCGGGAGAGTGAGTCAGTTAACAAGTACATATGCACTTTTCAAGAAGTCATTCGAATGAGAAGGAGAAAAGAAAGCGATCAAGGGGTGAGAGGGTGCGGACAGGAGGCCTGTTGAGGAGGTGACTTTGGAGCAGAGATGTAATCACGAAAAGCTTGATGGGCATGTGGCAGATGGTGGCCAATGTGCAGACATGAGAGTGACACCGAGCTGAGACCAAGGATATCTTGAAGAGCTTAGTCCAGCAGGTGAGACCTGAGATGATCCTGGAGGGGGTGAGGGGTCAGCCTAGCACCATGGGGAGCTTGGAAGGGGTGTATGAAAGTGAAAGTGAAAGTTAAGTCGCTCAGTCGTGTCCGACTCTTTGCAACCCCGTGGACTGTATGTAGCCCACCAGGCTTCTCCGTCCACGGGATTCTCCAGGCAAGAGTACTGGAGTGGGTTGCCACTTCCTTCTCCAGGGGATCTTCCTGACCCAGGGATTGAACCCAGGTCTCCCACATTGCAGGCAGACACTTTAACCTCTGAGCCACCAGGGAAGGGGTGTATAGGCACAGGTAAAAGTAGATGGTGAGTGTTCTGTATTTGGGAATCCACGTTCAGGGAGATGTTGGGCAGAGTGAGGTATGTATGTGCTGGGATGTGGAATGTTTGAACAGATGCTGGAGCAAAAAGCAAGGGCTGGAGCAAGAAAAGCCTGTATGCCACGCGAGGTTGTTCGTACTTTAGCCTGAGAGGAATGGGGGATATGGAGGGATTTTTTAAGCACAGGATCTTGACCACCTTTGCTTTCAGAAATCTCTCTGTGGGAGCAGTATAGAGAACGGATGGAAGGCAGGTCATGAAGACAGAGTCAGAGAGCACAGGAAACATCCAGGGGAGAGTGTGAGGACCAGAGAAGGAGGCAGATCTTAGATCCAGACAAACATGGGACCATAAAGATTTGCTTATTGATTGGACAAGGTGGACAAGAGAAAGAGGGAGATGGTTCTCAAGTTTCTAGATTAAACAAAGAAGTGAGTGGTGCTAAATAGTCCTGAAAAAAGGAAACTAGGAAAAGGAAGTAGGACCTATGAAGTTGGTGATGCCATTTAGAATTTGTTAATTTGAGGTGACTTCAAGGCATGTAGGTGAAGGTGCCAACTGGGTAAGCAGTGGCTACGTGTGTTTCCTCCATTTATTGGAACTTGTCGATGGGAATGCTGAGTCTGCTGTGTCATGACGGGAGCAGGTTCCCTGTGGAGATGTTTCCCACCGTTCACTCCACATCCCTGGAGTCAGGACATGCCTATGGCCGTAGTTTCTCTGCGACATTATTGGAACTATGGTGAGTTCTCTCTGTGGTGTTTAGGATCCCTTCACACTTAACAGCAGGCGCTGTTCTAGGTGCTTTTTCTCCAGGTGTCCATTCTCCCTCAGAACAATCTGGGAAACAAGTGCTACTGATCCCTTTATAGATGGACAAATGGAGGCACAGTGAAGTTAAGTAACTTGCCAGGGTCACACAGGGCCTAAGCGGCAGAAGTGTAGTGAAGTCGCTCAGTTGTTTCAGACTCTTTGTGACCCCATAGACTGTAGCTTGCAGGCTTCTCCATCCATGGGATTTTCCAGGCAAGAATACTGGAGTAGGTTGCCATTGCCTTCTCCATAAGTGGCAGAGGTCAGATTCAATCCAGGCACTTGGGATATGGGCTTTGTGCTGGGTTTTTGTTGTTGTTGGTTAGTCACATCCCACTCTTGTGCCGTGTGGAGTGCAGCGTGCCAGGCTTCGCTACCCAGTTCTATCCTCCAGTTCTCCACTATCGCCCAGAGTTTGGTCAAATTTGTGTCCACTGAGTGGGTGATGCTCTTTAACCATCTCATCCTTTGCCTTCAATCTTTCCCAGCACCCAATTCTTGTCCTGAGGCTGGAGGCTCTACCAATCCCTGATGGCCTTCTGTCTTTACCCTCCAGGGACTCCCCCATTTCCTGAGGGAGTGTGGAGGTTCAGCAAAGGCCCATGCTCATGTCCAGAGCATTCCTTTTTAGTTCTTTTGCAGCACTTTCAGGAGGATCACACTCAAGTTCTGTGTCAGTCATTTGGGGTCAAAATTGTTGACCAGAACACTTAATTTAATAGTGACAGAAAGAGAGCACTGGAGAAATAAACCATCCTGGAGTGTGCCAGGATTGACGTTCCTAGGTATGGTTCTGGCTGACAGCAGCTCTTTTCCAATTCTGGGTTGCAACCCTTTAGGAGGTTGGGAAATCTGTTCAGTAGACTGTGAGCAGCAGTCTTTAGAAATAATAGACCAGAATAGAATAGGATGTGTCAGAGTATATTACACGTAACATGGGTAAGTTATATGTGTAGACATATATTTAGGTCATACCAGAAATGTATTTCTTATTGTGGTTTGTGGTTAAAAAATGTTTGAATGAACTGGGCTAGAGTAGCCTTTACTGTGCTAACCATCCATGACCAAAACAACATTCACTGTACTGTTTTGCTCTCAAATGAATTGAGATCAATATATATTTGTGTTGTTGTTACTTAGTTGCTAACTCAAGTCCTACTGTTTGTGACTCCATAGATTGTAGCCCACCAGGGTCCTCTGTCCATGGGATTTCCCAAGTTCTTTACCACTGAACCACCAGGGAAGCCCCCTGAATCTGCGTATTTTAACAGTAAACACACTTGCATAGTGCTTGGGCACTAAAGGTGATGTACCTGTAGATATAAAGCTTGGATCAGGATTCTGCTGGAGATTGTTCATCTGGAGAGTCTGTGACAGGTGGAGGGTAGGTTGTCAAAGTAGAAGAGTCATTAGGAGACAGAGTCACCTTGAGTGAGCGTATGAATGAATAAAGAAGCAGAGGGAAGAACCCTGGAGAACCACTTATCTTGAAGGTGGAGATGAAGGAAAAGGAGTTCACCAGAATCACTGTGATGGGCTTCCCAGGTGGCGTGAGTGGTAAAGAAAGTGAAAGTGAAAGTCGCTCAGTCATGTCTGACTCTTTGAGACCCCAAAGACTATACAGTCCATGGAGTTCTCCAGGCCAGAATACTGGAGTGGGTAGCCTTTCCCTTCTCCAGGGGATCTTCCCAACCCGGGGATTGAACCCAGGTCTCCCGAATGGCAGGTGGATTCTTTACCAGCTGAGCCACCAGGGAAGAACCTGCCTGTGATGTAAGAGACAAAGAGACATGGGTTTGATTCCTGGGTCTGGAAGATCCCCTGGAGGAGGGCATGGCAACTCACTCCAGTATTCTTGTCAGGAGAGTCCCAAGGACAGAGGAGCCTGGTCACAAAGACTCGGACACAACTGAAGTGACTTAGCAAGCACGGATGCATGGTGATGGAATAGGCAGAGGTGGGAGAAAAAGCAGGAGGATGCTGGCCAGGAGAGATTCAAGACTGTCAAGTGTGGCAAAGTAGAGAAGCGCTGAAAAAGCACAGACTGAGTTGAGCAACATGAAGACTTTGCTTGGCAGCGGTGGCAGTCACACTGCAGAGGGCTGAGTGTGAGTGAAGACAGAGATGTTGGGGAATGGACAACTCTTCCAGAACACTGGACAGTGAAAGAGGGAGGGCAGGAGGCCATTGGCTGGACAGGAGAGAATCGGCTTCTCTCGAGAGTTTCAGTTCAGTTCAATTGCTCACTCGTGTCCTACTCTTTGCGACCCCATGAATCGCAGCACACCAGGCCTCCCTGTCCATCACCATCTCCTGGAGTTCACTCAGACTCACGTCCATCGAGCCCGTGATGCCATCCAGCCATCTCATCCTCGGTCGTCCCCTTCTCCTCCTGCCCCCAATCCCTCCCAGCGTCAGCCTTTTCCAATGAGTCAACTCTTCACATGAGGTGGCCAAAGTACTGGAGTTTCAGCTTCAGCATCATTCCTTCCAAAGAAATCCCAGGGTTGATCTCCTTCAGAATGGACTGGTTGGATCTCCTTGCGGTCCAAGGGACTCTCAAGAGTCTTCTCCAACACCACAAAAGCATCAATTCTTTGGCTCTCAGCCTTCTTCACAGTCCAACTCTCACATCCATACATGACCACTTCAAAAACCATAGCCTTGACTAGACAGACCTTAGTCGGCAAACTAATGTCTCTGCTTTTGAATATACGGTCTAGGTTGGTCATAACTTTTCTTCCAAGGAGTAAGCGTCTTTTAATTTCATGGCTGCAGTTGCCATCTGCCGTGATTTTGGAGCCCAAAAACATAAAGTCTGACACTGTTTCCCCATCTATTTCCCATGAAGTGATGGGACCAGATGCCATGATCTTCGTTTTCTGAATGTTGAGCGTGAAGCCAATTTTTTGCTCTCCTCTTTCACTTTCATCACAGAAAAAGACAAAATGTTTGATAAGCGAGGCTTACAGGAAGCCACAGGGATACTTAATCTTTGTTAGAAGGGATGCAATGAAGCTATGGGTTTCTCCCCCTGTTTTTCATCATCTCTGAACTGTCGCATAAGAATTTCTATTAATTGTTAAGACAAAGAACTGTGACAGTGACTGCTGTTGATTCTGGTTATTTATGCAAATAGTGGCTAAGTTCATTTAGGAATTATGATTTTAAATTGTAGTACATAATACAATCAAATGCCCAGAATTAAGAAGGAGAAAAAAAAAAATCAGTGAGGGAAGGGGAGATGAAGTAGTAGCCAAAAGGAAACTACACTGATATAGGTTAACAATATCAGTTTTCTCACTCCATAAAGAATAATGAAATAATGTACTGTATTCTGAAAACTAAAAATACTGTGAACAGTTGATAGAATCCCAAAGAACAGATGATATTTTCTCTACTTTTATAATGAAAAACAGACTTATTAAGTTACTTTTTGTTTGTCTATTTGCTTTATCGCATCTTTGAGAGAAATCAGGGGCGGGCATCTTATCACTGACGTGTATCAGTCAAGATAAGAATTCTCTGTTGAGGTCTGTAGCTTTGGAGACTGTAATTATCACGGTCTCAAGGTAGATTTCCAAGTGTTGCATAATTATTGTGACAATTAGCCTTTAAAAAGTAAGGAAATTGGGTCTAAGTATGAACATTTGTATTTTAGTCCTTCTTTCCTCCAGGAATGAAGAAATCCCTGGAACTCTTGATTTTCACCATTTTCTAACAACCTTTAGCTAGGATTTTTCCAGTAGTTATGTATGGATGTGCGATTTGAACTACAAAGAAAGTTGAGCCCCAAAGAATTGATGCTTTTGAACTGTGGTTTGGAGAGGACTCTTGAGAGTCCCTTGGACTGCAAGGAGACCCAACCAGTCACTCCTAAAGGAAATCAGTCCTGAATGTTCATTGAAAGGACTGACGCTGAAGCTGAAGCTCCAATACTTTGGCCACCTGATGCAAAGAACTGAGTCATTTGAAAAGACCTTGATGCTGGGAAAGATTGAGGGCAGGAGGAGAAGAGGACAGCAGAGGATGAGATGGTTGGATGGCCTCACTGACTTGATGCATATGAGTTTGAGTAAGCTCCCAGGGAGTTGGTGATGAACAGGGAGGCCTGGCGTGCTGTGGTCCATGGGGTTGCAAAGAGTCGGACACGACTAAGAGACTGAACTGAACTGATTAATTGTTTTTGATTAACTGCCATTAAAAAATTATTTAAAGTAGAAAAGAAAGGGTTTGCCCTGAACAAATTTACACATAAATCTTATAGATAAGAAATATCTTTGGTTTTCCTGAATTTAAATATTCATCTGTGTAAATGTTTTCTAGCCCTTGCTCCCAAATACTTTGTCTTCAGTATTTGAAGTCTGCAAAACACAGTAATTCTATGATCCATCAAGATTTGAACATTGAGTTTTGATTATTCAAACATGGAGAGTCGTGTGTGTGTGTGTGTGTGTGTGTGTGTGTGTATTTGTGGTGGGAATGAGGCTGTGCAGTTCACATTGAATATTCCACTTCCCCGGAAGTCCAATGGTTAAGACTCCCAGCTCTCAATGCAGAGGATACAGATTTGATCCCTAGGCAGGGAATTAAGATCTCACGTGGCCCACAGTGTGGCAAAACAACAACAACAACAAAAAGATGTCCATGGTATATTCTGAAGTTAAAAACAAAAAAGGTAAATTATGTTCTGGGTGGAGCTATGGGATTTATAGGAAGAGGGGACTCTTGTTTAGTTCAACTTATAATTCCAAGTCAAGGTGACTCATTTGGGCATCTAAAGGTCAGTGGACCTCTGGAAGGAGGCTGACTCCTCCCTGGCTATTTTTCTACAAGTTAGGATGCAAAAACTCTAAATTTCTTCTTAAATGTCTCTTAGTACTTGTCACTTTTGAAGTCATGAAAGTGAAAGCTGAATTTTAAGCATAAAGGAAAAAGCATCTTATACAGTGAGAAAAAACTGGCACAAGAAATTCTCAGAAAGAACTTGGTGAATTTTTATAAATCCTTTGAAGTTATTCTCGAATGACTGAATTCATTGTCCAAAGACTCAAAATAGGGAGTTAGAATTTCCCACTCTTTGCCACACTCCTGGATCCCAGGCATAGTTTTCAAAATAAATGGGAATAGCCAGGCCCCAGTGCCAGAATGAGGCTGAGGTTTTATATAGTTTCTCCCTCATGAAGTACAATTTTAGCTGTTTTTGTTTTGAACAAAATTCTCTTGGTTAGTCCAGTTGGTTAAAGCTGGTGCTAGCTAACTTGAATAAGTGCCAGATGTCTAGAGGGAGACAAGCGTAGTCTCTCTCTGGGTTGGGGGGAGAGTCTTGTTGATCACTGCCTACCCTCCTCTGCCTCCTCAGCCTGGCTGACAAAGCTCCTTTTTGTTGATGTGCTTGCCCTCTTGGTTATGAGCACAGGGTTTAAAATGATCTACCCCCTAAGGCAGGTGGGGGTGGAGGTCATGGGGAGAATTCACATCAGTCTCTCAGGAGCAAGTCAGGATAGTTTTGTCTCCCTTCTCCACGAGTAGCTGGGTAGGAAACCTACCACCTTAAGGACACCTGGCCTCTTCCAGGGGGCAGGGATTTTAGCCTCAACCCCTTCTAATTATGAGAAGGGTCCAAGACCTAGGGACTTCCCAGGTGGCACAGTGGTAAAGAGTCCCCTGCCAATGAAGGAGAAGCAGGAGATGCAGTTTCAATCCTTGGGTTGGAAAGATCCCTGGAAGAGGAAATAGCAACCCACTCTAATATTCTTGACCAGATAATCCCATGGACAGAGGAGCCTGGCAGACCACAGACCGTGGGGTCGCAGAGTTGGACAGAACTGAAGCGACTGAGCATGCATGCACCAAGACCTATACCAGCCACTTTTTTTTCCCCACACAATCCCCACTAGATCTTTCCTTTCATTCTGCAAGGCCAGACATGTCCCCGTGATGAACATCGGGCATGGAACGCTTTAGGAAAATCCCATTCACAGTCATGTTCTGGCTGGAAAACCCCAAATGAAAGAATAAAGCAGACACAAACCTGGGTAGAAGAAACCAGGGAACCAGATGCAAAGCCAGAAGAGTCAGAACAAACCTCTGGCCACTTTATATCCAGTGTCTTTATAGCTGTGAGTCTAAGGGCCCAGCTAGAATCCTCTCCATTGAACAAAGTGTTCAGAGGAAATTGACTTGATTCTTTATCTCTGAGAAACTCGGGTAGCTGCTAGTAACCTTTGCTGCTGTGCTGTCCGACTCTTTGTGGCCCAATGGACTGTAGTCCACCAGGCTCCTCTGTCCATGAGATTTTTCAGGCAAGAATACTTGAGTGGGTTGCCATTTCCTCCTCCAGGGGATCTCCCCAGCCCAGGGACTGAACCCAAGTTTCCTTAGTCTCCTGCATTGGCAGCCAGATTCTCTACCACTGAGCCACCTTGAGAAGTGCCCAGTAGCATTTAAAAGAATTTCATACAAGCAGCTTACTTGTGTTTCAGTATCTTTATGATTTCTTTCAATGGTCTGAACAGAAATGTATTGTTATGTACCAATACTACATAAATATATGTCTCCCAATAATTTTATACACATAAACATGCAGTTTTCTGCTTATAACTTCTGCTCCATCTCCTTGCCCTAAACCTTATAAGAAACTCATTCATTTATAACTTTTCCTGGCTGTATAGGTTGGTCATAACTTTCCTTCCTCACCAACCTAGACAGCATATTAAAAAGCAGAGACATTACTTTATTAACAAAGGCCCACCTAGTCAAGGCTATGGTTTTCCCAGTGGTCATGTATGGATGTGAGAGTTGGGCTGTGAAGAAAGCTGAGCACTGAAGAATTGATGCTTTTGAACTGTGGTGTTGGAGAAGACTCTTGAGAGTCCCTTGGACTGCAAGGAGATCCAACCAGTCCATCCTAAAGGAAATCAGTCGTGGGTATTCATTGGAAGGACTAATGTTGAAGCTGAAACTCCAGTACTTTGGCCACCTGATGCAAAGAGCTGACTCTTTTGAAAAGACGCTGATGATGGGAAAGATTGAGAGCAGGAGGAGAAGGGGATGACAGAGGATGAGAAGGTTGGATGGTATCACCGACTCAATCGACATGGGTTTGGGTGGACTCCGGGAGCTGGTGATGGACAGGGAGGCCTGGTGTGCTGCGGTCCATGGGGTCGCAGAGTCGGACACGACTGAGCGACGGAACTGAACTGGCTGTATAAAGTTTTAAAAGTAGTCTCTGCTGTTATTTTCCTAGCTAAAAAGAAGTTGTCTGGCAATGGTATTGAGAGAGGAAAGGCGGCCGTGCAGGGAATACTACAATACCAGAAATGGAAGACCGGGAACCAGCAGGGACTCACAGAGAAAGATTTGCGTCCCCAGTCTCTTGCCCAAGAGACAGAGAGTCTTCTGCCCTTTAGATATAGAGATACCTTCATGCTTTGTCTATGAAGAAACAAGACATGGTGTAAGAGGAGGAAAACTGGTCTGGAGAGTATTTTTCAAGCGCGGGATTGCCTCATGGCACAAACGTCGCCCAGTCAATTTTCTCACCAATCGAGGGAGAAAGCTGCATGAATAGGGATGGGTGTTTGGAGCGGTGGGGTGGGGCCAGGAGGGGAGGAGACACGTCCCCGCCCTCCCAGGAGGCGGGAGGGAGTGGAAAAACCTTTGCCAGGGACCTGCGGCTCCGTCCCTTTCCGCGTCGCCTGCCTCCCCCCCCCCCCCCCGCCCCCGGCCATCGCCAGTCCCCCGGTAGCGCTGGCCAAGGCCCCTGGCGGCGGTGGGTTTCCTGCGCTTCGGGACGGCGGGAGAAGAGCAATCCTTGTGTCCCGGGGCACAGAGCACGGTCATCCGCGCAGAGGACCATCCCTGGCGGCAGACCCTCACCAGTCCTCCGGGTGTCCACACCCCGGCGCCCGCGTCGTCTGCGCGCCCACATTCGCTCCGCCGCGCGCAGCTCCCACGCCCCTGGCTGCTGCCTGCCGGGCGACGGATCCGCCTCCCCGGTTGGACCGTGAGGGTCGTCGGCGGCGTCTTTAAGGCTGCGTCCCCGCCCCTGCCTCCTCCCCGCTTTCCCCCGCCCTCGCTTCTCCAGACCTCCCTGGAGCTGGCGGCGGCGAGGAGCAGGTGCCGGCGAAGCCTTCGCATGCCGCTGCCCGGCCCGAGGTGGTAGCGGCGCCCGGCGCTCCGCCTGCCCTCCTCCGGGCTGCACTTCGGCTCCTACGCGCGCGGGGACATGTCGGTGGCGACGGGCAGCAGCGAGGCGGCCGGCGGGGCCGCGGGCAGCGGTGCGCGGGTTTTCTTCCAGAGTCCCCGGGGCGGTGCCGGCGGCAGCCCGGGCTCGAGCAGCGGCTCGGGCTCCTCCCGGGAGGACTCGGCGCCCGTGGCCACCGCGGCTCCCGCCGGGCACGTTCAGCAGCAGCAGCAGCAGCAGCGGCGCCACCAGCAGGGAAAAGTGACGGTAAAATACGATCGCAAGGAGCTTCGGAAACGGCTCGTGCTGGAGGAGTGGATCGTGGAGCAGCTGGGACAGCTGTATGGCTGCGAGGTATCTGGGCGCGGGGTCGGGAGGGTCGCGGGGCGGGGGGCAGACTCGCGCACCGGGTTGTGCTAACACGGGAATTCTCCACGGCTCTGGCTCCCGGCTGCGCGCCGCCCTGGTTCCTGGGGACCGAGGGCTGGGAGCGAGACGCGGCGCGTTCTCTCCCCAGGGTGCCCTCTGGTGCCAGGGCTCACCCTGCTTAGGTTCAGCTGCCGGGTGCCCAGAGAGCTGGGGGCCCCTTGATGATCGTGGGGAGGTCGGGTCTTGCTCAGCGCTCCCAACCCCGGGCTCTCCTCGGCTTCAGCTGCATCTTCCCAAAGTGGGGCTCGGAGGGGCTCACCCAGCTGCGCGCAAGAACAGGACTCCCTGCTAGGATCCTGGCAACCCCGAGTTTTGTGGAGAGGGAGCAGGGAAGAGACTGAAAGCCGCTTCACCGAGAGGAGAGGTTCTGGGGATCCCAGAGGCCCCCTGCGTTCTTGAAATATTATCACAAAACCGTAAGCTGAACGCGTTCCCTGTTCCAGCCAGCCCCGACGCGTGTCTCCACGATTTGTCCTTGCTTTACCAACGCTGCACGCGTTGAGCTTTGTTGAAGCAGGTTTCTTTCTTCCTGCCCAGTTTCAGTTACTCCCGTTGATGGGAGCAGAATGAGAGCCTTGGGCAACCTGGAAGGGTTCGGGGTGGAGGAAGGGAGCCTGCGGGTGTGCTGGGAATTCCCCAGCTCCCACTCCGCCGCGATATTTACTTCCCACACTTCAGGGGCTAAGCCTGTACGCAAACCTGCCGCATAAGGAGAAATGGTTGATGTGTTTTTGGAGAAATGTTAAGAACAAACTGTAACAAAACTGTGCTTACCGAGAAACGACAGAAGCTAAAATGCTCTCCCAGGAGATTTTTTAATGGCAGTGATTGTAAATGAAGTATTCTACTTCTCTTAAGGGAGTGGAGTTTGGAAAGGGTGGAAGGATGAAGAGGGTTAATAATTAAGGATATGGCTTCTGAGTTAAAGCTGGGTTTGCGTTCATCCGGCTGTTACCCTCTTCAGCAAAAATGAAAGCCAGATGAACCCACTGGCTTTTCCTCTGGTTTGGATTTCACACATTTTATGGCCTATTATGAATATCTATTTTCCTTAATATTCTCATCGAGTGAGGAAACAGCATTCTCATTACGGACTCCTGATGAATGATTATGATATAATGAAGCTTGACTATATGACTAATGGGCTTGTAAATTTCCTCCAGCCCAGCTCTTATAAAAGCATTTTAATTGCATAAATAAAAACTGGCCCAAATCGAAAGTGTTTATGGTGTTTTTTTAAGTAGGAAGTTGGCAAAACTCTTTAAAGAAACAATATATTTGATTTCAATGGGATTACTGTGGGGGTGGATGGAAGACTCAGTCTTGCCTCTGTAGAATCCAATTAGTTTTCATTTATTTCATAGTAGTCTTTATGCTCCATTTTGGGTTTAGAGAAGATTTGGGTTAATAGAGAAACTACTGTTGAAATTATGCTTTAGTAATGCTCCTTTTATGGCAGACCAATTACATGTAGCTTGGGAAAGAGTTCCAGCCTCTTAGCAAGGTTGGTAAATCATGTATTTTCAAAATTCTCCTAACTGGTAAAAAAAAAAAAAAAAAGGAAGATTGAATGCTCATTGTATTAAACATGTATATTAGGTACCTATTTTAAAGGGTAAAGATGACCTTGAGTCTTTTCCTTGTGCTTCTCACATTTCAGACCTCCACATATAGCAAACAGCTAAAAATCTGAGAGGTTTTGTGGTAAAATGACACAAGATGCTATATGCTGCCGGCTTGTTATTAAAATGTGGCAGGTATTTCTATGCAAGTTGCTTGTTCTGTCATGTTAGGTTGAAGAGCTATAAGTCATGTTGGCAATTTATAAATACTATGCTGATGCTACACCTTCACTGAATAATAAAAAGCCTGTGGACTAATAAGTAGCCATATAAAGGACTGTCTTCTTCCATCTCTTTCTCCACTAGTACGGCTCTATTTTTAGCTTCAGCTCTCTGGTCTGATAGCCTCTCCTTGCTGATAGTTTCAAGTATTTCAGCCTCTGGTATGTAAATTGAGAAGAACCTAGCTGGTTTGTAGCTCTGAATCTCCTGAATATGAAGGTTAGTAAATGGTGTGTGTGTGAAATTGACATGGAAAGCCAACTTGCCAGACTTCAGCTCGGCCAGAGGCTTGAGCTGTCTGCTAGGTTGGGGGCCTTCTAGATGTAATTTCAGAAAAACTTGCATCAGGCAGGTCAGCAGTTAGATGATCTATCCTTTTCAGAATAGGAAATAGTGGTCTTTTAGAGTGCCATAAAGTGTGATATTTTAAATTAGAAAGGAGTGGGGACAAAGAAATACACAGAATAACTTCCCAGCTATGGTTTTATCTAGAAGTTTGCAGTGGCCAATCAGTTTCGTATAGAGAATAACACAAAGAGAATTTATGGAGTAAGTACTTGTGTTAGGTCCCAGGTGTTGTTCTAGGCCCTTTGTATACACTGACTCATTAGTCTTTACAACAACCCATATGAACAGGGTGCTGTTATCCTCTCAGACACAGCAGAATTAAAAGGCTTTCCCAAGCTCCGTAGCTGGTGGATGGCACTGGGTGGACGGCATGCACTCTGAGTCCATGTTCCAACCACCAAACCTGCTTCTAACTCTGCAGTGATCTGTGTAAGAAAACAGGTGGAGGCCTCACAGCATGTGTCTAAATATTTAAAAGTGTCTCTTTAAAATGTGTTCTATCCTCCTACCTTGACAACTGTATCTTCATAATGACCCAGAAAGGGAGGTTTGAACCGTGAATTCCCAGATCTCCCAAAGCTGAGAACTGATCAAAAGAACCGTTCCCTGGCCCAGGGCCTGCTTCCTTTGGCTGTTCACCTGTGATACCATCCTACCTGGTGAAGGGTATTGTATCCACTTGCACGTCCAGTCTGTCCACACCCTCCGCCACCCCCTAACCATGCCTCTGGCTCCAACCAAGGAGGCCAGACCTGGGAAGAGCTGGTTCATGCCTTGGAAGTGTCTGCATATTTGATCAGGGGATGCTGGGGACTTGAAGTGTAGCCTAAAACCAGATGGAGGCTTACCGGTCCTGGATGAGGAAGTCTACCTGGTACTCTGCAGGAAAATGCCCGTGGCAGGAGTGGCCCAGGGCTGTGACCCCTCTTACACAGTCTAAGCATAGTATCGTTAAACAGCATAGCCTTTTGGATATAAAAATAAATGTCTTTATAGATTCTAAAATGGTTATGTTTATAGTTATTTTCCATTTCATCTACTTGTACAGGTAGTTACATTTTCACCTAGGAATTTGATCATCCTGGAACTGCAAGGTTAACTCTGCATCAGCATGTAAGGATTTCTGTTTTAAGACATTTTCATATCTCTCCCAAACCCTGATGGTTTTAAAGAGCACTTGATATCTGGCATAATTCTACTTTGACAAGTATTGCAAGAGGGCTTACTGGATAAGTCATGTCAAGTTTTCTCATCTTGCCCAGCATCAAGATAACATCGGTACTTCCAGTTTTGCAATTTGATTTGCTTTGGAAATAAAAGCC
Organism: Ovis canadensis; assembly: GCF_042477335.2. Taxonomy (NCBI): domain Eukaryota; kingdom Metazoa; phylum Chordata; class Mammalia; order Artiodactyla; family Bovidae; genus Ovis; species Ovis canadensis. The sequence goes on from NC_091252.1 coordinate 86,587,921, forward strand.
CGTCGTTAATCTTGGATTACTGAAACCCCCACAGCAGCCTAGGCATAAACAGACTTGTACACAGAGGGCATCCCCTGGTGATCCTGACTGTCCATTCAGAAGGACTTTCCTTTTCCAGCATCAGTCTGCATTTTAAAAAATTTTATTTATTTTTTTAATTGAAGGATAATGGCTTTACAGAATTTTGTTATTTTCTGTCAAACCTCAACATGATGTCTGTGTTTCAAAAAGTGGTTTCTGGCACATTACACTTTTTCATCTTCCCTTACTCCCTACCATCTTCATTCTGTAAATCAGTGGTTCTCAAAATATTTTGATTGTGGCCCTAGAAAGAAATTCCCTTGCTTCCTGATACCTACACTGACATATGGATGGGTGCAGAGATTCACAAAGACCAGTTAATATTACCATGTATGCAAAAGAAAAATTACCAAGTTAATCTAAAATGTATGCATACATGCCAAGTTGCTTCAGTCATGTCTGACTCTTTGCAGCCCCCATAGACTCTCGCCTGCCAGGCTCCTCTGTCCATGGGATTCTCCAAGCAAGAGTACTAGACTGGGTTGCCATGCCCTCTTCCAGGGGATCTACCTGACATAAGAATCGAACCCACATCTCTTAAGTCTCCTGCATTGGCAGGCAGGTTCTTTACCACTAGCACCATCTGGGAAGCCCCTAATATAAAATATGACTTTATTAATATTTAAATACAATATTCTGTTCTATTTAATTTACCAGAATTGCTGGCTGTGACTCTCTAAATTGATTTCATCACACATTTGGGGGGTTGTGACCTGCCATTAAAAATGTACTGCTCCAGAAAGGGAAACACTTAAACATATTTAAGAGACAAAGCTAAAATTTATTAAGTACTTTCTGTATCAGGTATGACTCATGTAATCCTAGTAACAACCTCTGATAGTCCCGTGGATGTGGAAACTGAGGCTCAGAGAAGTCTAGAAGTTGCCTGAGGCCCCTCAGCTGGAACACAGCAGAGCAGGGCTGTGTCCAGAAAGCCAGATGTACCCTAACCACTGCTTCCTGAGATGGGACAGTGCCTGGCAGTCTCTGTGAACCCTGTAGGTTACCTGCTCCTGGATGCAGCTGTGATAACTTTTGGGTAGACTGATGTTGCATGTAGAGGGACACAGGTGTCTGTGGGTTTGTTCTTGGATCAGGCTGCTTCTTTTCAGTTCGGGTCCTTACTTTGTTCTCAACTCCCACTCTACAACATCTAATTAGCCTGCTTTGCTGGAAGGTAGAAACTGCTGTCTAGAAGATGGTTTGCGGATAATGTGGCGAATCCCCATTTAGGTAGCTATTTGAGAATGAGTCGGCTTTTCAACAAAACTGCTTAAAATGGATACCAAGGAGGAAGGGGGGATGGGATGAATTGGGAGATTGGGATTGACAAATATACCCTACTATGAAGTGGGTTGCCATTCCCTTCTCCAGGGGATCTTCCTGACCCAGGGGTCAAACCTGGGTCTCCCGTGTTGCAGGCAGATTCTTTACTGTCTGAGTCACCAGGGAAGCCCCTAATGTATAAAATAGACCACTAATGAGAACCTACTGTATAGCACGGGGAACTCCACTCAGTGCTCTGATCACCTAAATGGGAAGGAAATCCAAGGACAGGGGCTATCTGTATCCATGCAACTGGTTTCACTTTGCTGTGTAGCAGAAACTAACACAGCACTGTAACACAACTATACTCCAACTAAAAAAAAAAAGAACTGCTTAAAGAAAACACCATAAACTCAATCTGTAAAATATTATGGAATAAATTAAACATGTTTACAATTCTATGAATAAAAGAATTGAAATTGCCAAAGGCTGAAAAGGAAACTGTGCTTAACAAGTTCCCTTTGGAGCAATGGTTAGGGAAATCTGACGCGGAGGCAGCAGGTAAAAGAGTAAATGCTTTGAAGTGAGGGAACCTGAAAGCTACACTGGCCCCTGCATTGAGTAGTGCTGAGATGGGGCATCTTCCTTATTAACTTCTGAGCCCCACTTTCCCCTGTGTTTAAGGGAATCATCCTGGCCCCTTAGCGGGGTCATTATGAGTTCTGCATGGGTCAGACCATGGAGCTGGAACTCAGTGGGTGTAATTTGAACCACGCATGCATGCGTGCTAGGTCAGTCAGTTGTGTCTGACTCTCTGTGACCCCAAGGACTGTACCTCGCCAGGCTCCTCTGTTCATGGGATTTTCCACCCAAGAATACTGGGGTAGGTTGCCATTTCCTCTTCCAGGGGATCTTCCCGCTGCGTCTCTTCCATTGGAAGATGGATTCTTTACTACTGAGCCTCCTGGGAAGCCCCAGTTGGAACCATAACCAGCCACTAACTGTTGGTCATTCTCTATGATACAGGAGGGCAGAAGTGGGGAAGAAAATGAAGTCTTCATACCTAGTTGTTGGTAGAGTTTGGAGATGGATATGAGGTCAGAGGTGTTGGTGTGTCTCTGAACTTGAACATGAGCAAATATCATCCCCCTCCCCTTTTTTTCTAGCGCCTTCCTTATTCTGGAAGTGCTTGTGAATTTTCATTTATGTGGAGAGACCTTGCTATTGTTCAGTCACTAAGTCGTGTTCGACTCTTTGCGACTACAGCGTGGACTGCAGCATGCCAGGATCCTCTGTCCTCCACTCTCTCTCTGAGTTTGCTCAAATTCATGTCTGTTAAGTCGGTGATGCTACCTAGCCATCTCATCCTCTGCTGCCCTTGTCTCCCTTTGTCTTCAGTCTTTCTCAGCATCAGGGTCTTAGGCATCAACAGTTTGAAGGCAGGGTTGATTTTAATTTTCTTCGTCTGTGTCCTTAGTAGGGCTCAAACATGAAGCAATAGCGTGAATGAATGAAAAAGAATCAACCTTCAGAAAACTTTTGAAAAGTCCTTGTTGTTTTAGTCCTGTATTATTTTTAGCGATGCTCCTTTATCATACTCCTGGCTATGGAAAAATACTAATCTAGGGTTTTGTTAAACAGTCATCCATATCAAGCTCTTGCATCTTCACTGTTTGATTTCAACATTTTTGGATATACGCCTACCTTCATTGACTTATTTGCTTGAACTAGGAACTTAAAGACAGTGGCTGCAGCTAATTGATTTTTAAGCTTAGATTGAGAGAATTCTCTTGACAATTGAACTTCTTCCTCCAGTGTCCTGTTCACTCTTTTCCTTTGCTTCTACTGTGCCCCTCACCACACTAACCTACCTGCCCTTCTCATCTCTGGCAACTCTTTGCTTCCAGGATCTTCTGTTTTTCTCCCACCATTGAAACAACCTGGCTTCCTAGGATGCCCTTGCTCACCTCACAGCTGTCCTCTTTCTAGATGGAGGGCGCAGTGAAGTCTGTTTCATCTTCCTTCTGGTCTGCACACCATGTGCATAACTGCGTCTTGCGGTCTGCTATCCTGTCTCTGTCTCCTGTACTTGGCTATTTCACACCTTCACCTGGCTTTGCAAGGTACCTTTCTTGTTACCTGAACTGCCCCTCTCAGCCTCCCGTGTTCAAGCCAGGCCAACTGCCCTCCCAAGCGTGCTGTTAATTACTCTACTATCTGGGCTGTTTTTTCAGCCTCCCCTTTTCACCCCAGCACACACACAAGTTGCAGTGTTGCTTTTTGTTACCAACAACCCCCTACCACAAAAATGCTTTCCTTTTTCAATCCTGTACTTCCTTTGATTGTGGCCCTATCTTCTCCTTCCCTTACTATTTTTCCAGATCTTTCTCCTCCATGACACCATTGTTTATCCATCACCATCTGATGTTGGCTTCTGCCACGGTTTCCCTGAGGATCTCCTTGTTGCTCAATCCAGTGGGTTTGTTTGGGTCTCTATTTCATTGACCTTCTGAGGCCTTCGGTGCCCTTCCGCATTTCCTTGGGAACCCCTTTGCTCTAAGCAGATCTCTCCTGGGTCTCATCCTTATCACTAGTGACTCTTCCAGCCTCCTCTCTGCGTTTTCTTCCTCTGTCTTCCTCTTCAGTGATGTCACACCGGGTCTGTCTTTGGGTCCCTACTCTGTTCTCTCTATTTTTCTTCCCACTGCTACATCCTCTTTCTGGGTGATATGAATATTCCTGTGGCTTCAGTTGCTGTTCACACACTGACAACTCTTCGATCTCCATTTTTAGCCCTGATCTGTTTTCGGAGTACCAGACATATTCAGATGCCGGGTGGGAGCCTCACCTTCAGCTGCTCTGAAGCTGAGTTTCTTGTCATCCTATGCAAACCTGCCCTCTTCCTCAGTTGCCTCGGTGGGTGGTGGGCACGCTGTCCGCAGGTGTCCCAGCCCAAATCACGCTGGCTCCCTTCTCTGACCTCTCCCTGCGGGTCACACCCAGCAGTCAGGAGACCTTGTTGATGCCTGCGCCTTCAAGCCCTGGAGTCTGACTGCGTGGCTTCTCACTGCCACCCCTTTAGCCCAGCACCTTACAACGTCTCACCTGTATTATAGCACCAGACGCTTTGGTCTCCTGTCCCTCAAATTCCTGCTACTACGAGTACTAGTACTACTACGAGTACTGGTACTACTACGAGTACTGGTACTACTACAGTCCCTCCACTAGTGCTGCTGGTATTATTACTTCTGCTGCTCAAATAGCTCTCGGTCAAGGGCCGGGTGATGTAGACATTCTATCTCCTTTATGGGATGGGAAGTATTATCTTCACTGCTTCACATTACAGAGGAAGAAACTGAGGTCAGAGAAGTTGCTCCTTGTCCCTGTCCAAGGTCACAGTGACTCCCAAAGTCACACGGCCTCCATGCTGCCATTGCTCCCATCAGCTGCTTGTCTCAAGTTCTTACTGCACACCCGATCCTTGCTGAGCTGGAGTTCAGTCCTTGCAGTAAGTCGGGAAGGGAGGTCGAGAGACTGCAGTACAGAGATCTTGAACCACAGGTCTCGTTCAGAAGTAATATCATCTCAAGTGGCGAGGCTGGAGCGAAGCCCTGTCTCCAGTTCCTGGGATGGGGTCTTCTCCTCTGATCCCTCACCTCCAGCTCTCCCTCCCCACAGGAGCTTTGGAGCCCCATCCACGTGGCTGGAGTGTTTCCAAAATCCCAACCCGATCTAGTCACCCCCATAGCCTTTGGGGCCATGACAAAGATCAGGGGTCCCCTCTCTGGTCCCATCTCTTGTCCCCACCCCACCCCTGCTTCTTCAGTTATCAACCGAGATCCCAGTGCAGGTGAGGCGGGAACCCCATCCCCCTTGCTTTCTCCCTCTGCCAGCGTCACCTCTTTCTTCCTCCTCCTCCTCACCTGTCTACCTCTTACCTCTTCTCCTCCAGGAAGCCTCTGTGGCAGGTGCTGTCCCTGGCAAGCTGGCCGACAGGCCTTTGCCGGCTTGTGCCTACCCGTGTCTCAGCACCTTTCTGTAATCCTGTCCCCTGGCCTTGCTGCCAGCTTCATCAGGGTGGAATCTTGTGGTCCCTGCAGCCTGGGTGGCCTCTTCATCCTGTCTGCACTCAGGGGTCCAGGACCTGGTTGTCAAGTAAGTGATGCACAGACTGGCCCTGTAGACCAGTTGGCAGCATCTTCTGGTGCCGTGCATTTCAGAAGTACATAACCCAAATTAAGTGCATTAATGTAGTATGATCTGCCTGTATTAAAAACCTGCTCTTCTTGGGACTTCCCTAGTGGTCCAGAGATTAAGACTCCTCTCTTCCACTGCAGGGGACTCGGGTTCAATCCCTAGTGAGGGAACTCAGATCCCACATACAGCATGCAGCATGACAAAAAAAAAAAAAACTTATCTTCTATCATTGATGAAGTTTTGATTCTTTTTCATGGTTAGGAATTATATCCATGTAGTTTTTTTTTTTTTTTTTCCTGGAAAATTCCCTGAGCAGAGGAGCCTGGCAGGCTATAGTCCATGGTGCCACTAAGAGTTGGACATGACTGAGCAACCCAGCACACAGTTTTTTGAGACTGTGAATTAAAAGAGTATCTTGATGGAATAAGGCATTGATGCCCTGGTCATAAAAGTCTTCAAAGGGAGTAATCACACATTACTGCCGTTCTTCTCTGTAATTTTAATTTTTTATTATGGACAAGAATATTACTTTGTTTGCACAGTAATTGTTCACTTCTTTGGGAGTGGAGGTGCTTGCTGTACTGGGAAGAGGTGAGGTCTTTTCCAGCAGCAGATAACATTCAGAGCGACAGGCTCACACATGTCTTGATGGAACAAGGAATGAAAGCCAGGATTCCTGCCTCTGCTTAAAAGTTCAGGCCAATAAATTCTCACCAGGGTTTTCTTAGTCAGCACTGGCATTTTGGAAATCTGTTCCACTGCGTAAAAGCTGAGAAAAAAGGAGACCAGAGTGTGATTTAGTCTCTAAAGCATCACTTTATGGTTGAAGATAAAATAATCACAAGGGTTTTTCCTTTTTGAAAGAACCCTGGGGGCAAACTGTGGAAAGACTTGTGGAGGGCAAGAATATTCATTTATTCATTCATTCCAACAGACATTTGCATAGATGGGGAAAGAGGAATAAGACGCCATCATCCATTTAAATTAGGTAAGAGAAAAAGAGAAAGTAAAGGAAACTTGTCCATTATAGGAGGAGAATGGAGGCATCCACATAGTTGGAAGTCCTTTGATGGCAGCAGCTCTCTCCTGTTTGCAGTTGAATATGTGTTTTCCATACATTTCTTTACTGTCTTTTCATACTGCTTATGGGATTCTTGAGGCAAGAGTACTGAAATGGTTTGCCATTCCCTTTTCCAGTGGACCACGTTTTGTCAGAACTCTCCACCCATCCATCTTGGGTGGCCCTGCACAGCATGGCTCATAGCTTCCTTGAGTTACACAAGGCTGTGATCCGTGTGATAATTTTGATTAGTTTCTGTGATTGTGGTTTTCATTCTGGAGGCTGTAGAATTATAGTTCTTGCTTTTTCTGTCTGTCATAAGGGTGGTGTCATCTGCATATCTGAGATTGTTGATATTTCTCCTGGCAGTCTTGATTCCAGCTTGTGCTTCATCCAGCCTGGCATTTCCCATGATGTACTCTGCATATAAGTTAAATAAGCAGGATGACAATATAAAGCCTTGACATACTCCTTTCCCAATGCTGAACCAATTTTCTGCCACCCTTATGGCAGAAAGTGAAGAGAAACTAAAGAGCTTCTTGATGAAGGTGGAAGAGAAGAGTGAAAAAGCTGGCTTAAAACACAACATTCAAAAAGCCAAGATCATGGCATCCAGTCCCATCACTTCATGGCAAATAGATGGGGAAACAACGAAAACAGTGGCAGACTGCTTTCTTGGGCTCCAAAATCACTGCATAAGGTGACTGCAGCCATGAAATTAAAAGACACTTGCCCTTTGGAAGGAAAGCTATGACAAATCTAGACAGCATATTAAAAAGCAGAGACACTACTTTGCTGACAAATGTCTGTCTAGTCAGAGCTATGGTTTTTCCAGTAGTCATGTATAGATGTGAGAGCTGGACCATAAAGTAGGCTGAGGCCCTAAGAATTGATGCTTTTGAACTATGGTGTTGGAGAAGACTCTTGAGAGTCCCTTGAACTGCAAGAAGATCCAACCAGTCAATCCTGAATACTCACTGGAAGGACTGATGCTGCAGCTAAAGCTCCAATACTTTGACCACTTGATACAAAGAGCCAGCTCATTGCTGGGAAAGATTGAGGGCAGGAGGAGAAGGGGACAACAGAGGATGAGATGGTTGGATGGCATCACTGCCTTAATGGACATGAGAGCAAACTCTGGGAGATGGTGAAAGACAGGGAAGCCTGATGTCCTGCAGTTCGTGGGATCACAAAGAGTCAGACACGACATAACAACTGAACAACGACAACAAATGTACTGCCTAGTGGTTGTGTCCTTCTTCCTTTTCTCTAAGCCTGTTTTCAGGAAGATTACCTTAAATTCATTGACATTATGATGTAAATGATTAAAAACATGTTATCTTTCATTTTAATAGGAAGTAAAGTCTTCAGTAAGAGAAAGTCATCATTTAATAACTGAACTTCAGGAATGAATAAACAGGGCAGGCTATATCATTTATGGGCTGTGGGACCTTGTTGGTGTCTATGAAATCTATGACTCAAAATCTGTTTCTAATATGATGCTGTGGGAATGACCTGGCCTCTGTTCTAGTGGGCGGCCCGCTTACCAGCCAGATGACCTTGGCGACCTATCATATTCATGATAGGCTTTTGTTTTCAGGTTTTCTTTCCTCATCTAAAAAACAGGGGGAGGAAGTCTAGGGCTTCCTTGACTGATCTTCAGAGGTTCTATAGTAAATCTGGATGTGCACTGGAGAAAAGGAGATTTATTAAAGGGAGGGTGATGCTGTAAGCAGTAATAGAGGGGCTTTCCTTTCAAGGCAAACCTGAGACAATTATTAGACTAGTTCACTCAAAGATCATCTGATTTCCATAGTCATTTCAGTAGCTAAAGTGAGTGTCTCCACCCTTCCCTTGCATAATCTCTTGTGTGATGCCACTTGGATGGAAAGGATCAAATTGAGAAGGCTTTTAAAAAAGAGAAAAACACTCTTTCCCCCTCTAGTACTTTCCCCCTACCATTGACTTCCAAGTTGAATTTGAAATCTAACAGTGCAGATACTCAGAGCTACTCTTATCTGCCTTCTTCTTTTTTTTTTTTTTTTTTGCATTTAATTGGGCTAACCTTTAAGAAGAGCTGGCATATCTGACTTAAAGCTTTTAGGCATATAATTTTTAATATTGGCTGTTAGGGACTTTTCCAGTTCTAATTATTTGTCCTTTATCTTGGCAGCTCATAATTAACTAATGGTGGTATTTATTTTAACTTGAGGAGGATTTGTGTTGAGATATAAAATGAGCATTCGAGAGAGAAAAGTGCGGCAGATTTAGGAAATAAATTTTTAAAAAGGCGAGGAGCATAAATTAGCCTAAATAAGAGGCTGAAGAAATCTGTACTCAACAAATTAATTTCCACTGGGGAATTTATTCCTGGAATGTCACTTTATAGTTAGATTTAGAACTAACATAACAGGATAGAAAAATGAAATTAAGATTTTTCATAGACAGTTCTGGTAGAAAGTGGAAAGCAGAATTGATTGCTCCTTATAATACTGGTTTATTTTGTTTTATGATAGGATCCATAAAGCCCCATCAGATAATCCCATTCAATCTACGCAAAAGCTCTGTGATGTAAGCAGTCATCCTATTTCTAAATGAGAAAATTGAGTCTCAGAAGGGCTTAGTAACATGCCCAAGTTTAAATTGCCAGTAAGAAGAACAAGACTCAGACTCAGAAGCAGTTCTTGGAAACCATGAACATCAGTTTCACCTTCACCCCTGATCATTTCCAAGTATTCTAGCATTTTTGACCAATACATCAGGCAAAACTTTTCAGCTTAATTTATTTTATATACTTTCAAATATTCTGCATCTTAGTTAAACAATTTATAGCATTCTGTTACTTTTCAGATGAATCATTTACCGGATTCAGCTGTTTCTTTAGAAAAATTCAAATCCATTAGTTTTCAAGTGTATATCACAGTTAAGTGTATTACTTATTTCGTTTTGCCAGGTTTGCATGAGTAGTTAGTATTGGGGTTCATGAAGGATAAAATACCTACTCTGTATCCTATGGCTTATTTAAAGTGAGTTTCCAACTTTTTACTTCAAAACTCCATTTGAGCAGATAAATGGAGAACAAGTAAAAAGTTGGAAACTCACTTTAAATAAGCCATAGGATACAGAGTAGGTATTTTATCCTTCATGTTTGAAAATCCCCAATATTATCTTTGACATGAAGTAAAGAAATAATGCTTCTTCCAAATAAAATATGAAAAATCCTAAACAATATCTTTTGCTTTTGCTAAAGAATATTTTTGTCCCGAGCTTTGTGGTCAACCATCTGTTAATATCTTTTATGTTTTCTTTGTCAGTAGTACTACTGACAGAGCTGCTTTATTCATTTCTGCGAATATTAATTGAATCGAGTCTGTTTCAAGGCAAGCAAGTAAGGTGATGCATTTTCAGACTGGTAAAGATGACTTTCCTG